>NC_137612.1:47168726-47591226 GCF_963280865.1 Gymnoscopelus braueri | reverse complement strand
ATGAATTGCGCCATGTTGTGAGCTTGTCGATCGGCTATTTTCAGCAAAAGTTTTCCCCACAATAACAGAATACAGTAAAGACACTAGTATTGAGCCATGAAGGACTCCAGTTACCCTTACAGGGTTTAAGCATAGAGTTATAATATATCTAAAGGGCGGACTGCCCCGCCCCCACCAATTAATTTCAATGAAAGTTGCTCAGTGGCGTTTGAAGCACCCGGAAGAAGGCTCTACTTCCACATTTGGGCACCAAATTTGGGTGCCCAAATGCGGAAGTCTTGAGCACTGAGCAGACGCACTAGGGTTTCAAACGGTAGAAGCATGCGCAGTGGCGTTTTGAATGCGGAAGTATTGCAGTCCCATATTTGACCACCGGCCGACACACACACACACACACACACACACACACACACACACACACACACACACACACACACACACACACACAATTCTGCTCTTAGGAATTAATGGTCAAGGGTGGGGAACGAGAGCTCCCTGTGACAATCACTCACCAAAAGTTTAAAAGAGATTAATGAATCATTCTTGATTTGTTTTCAAATTCAGGACCAATACAAATTCACTTTTTCACATTTCAATCGTCTGCCTGACCTCAAACTGGCGGACAATGGTGGCGAAGGCAGGCGACGTTCTGCAGCTTTCGTCCAGCAGGTTCATGCTGCGGTCGTAGTGACCGATGTACGTGGTGAACACCAGGAACTCTGACTTCCTGGCCAGGATGACGTCTGCGATCCTCTGGTTCTCCTCCCTGCAGGGGGCAGCGGTGGGTGAGAGTCACATGACGAAACGGATGGGAGAGATTCAACACGTACCGCTTTCATGTAAAAGATGGATTGCTGCCCGAGATGTGTTAATGCATGTATTCAGCGAAGCACTGCCTCGATGTAAAGCTAGAGAGGAGGGTAACTGTGGCACTGGTAATGCCCTGTCTCCCCGTCTTTGATTGATGGTGTGTGTGTGTGTGTGTGTGTGTGTGTGTGTGTGTGTGTGTGTGTGTGTGTGTGTGTGTGTGTGTGTGTGTGTGTGTGTGTATGTGTATGTGTATGTGTACTGTATGTGTATGGTGTGTGTGTGTGTGTGTGTGTGTGTGTGTGTGTGTGTGTGTGTGTGTGTGTGTGTGTGTGTGTGTGTGTGTGTGTGTGTGTGTGTGTGTGTGTGTGTGTGTGTGTGTGTGTGCGTGCGCGCGTGTGTGTGTGTGTGTGTGTGTGTGTGTGTGTGTGTGTGTGTGTGTGTGTGCGCGTGCATGTGTATGTGCACGTGTGTGTGTGTATGCGTGCTTGTGTGTATGTGCGTTAAGCCTGATTTTTACTTAATGGCACGTCGGTGTCGCCCACTGAAAATAGCCGATCTATAAGCTCTGTGAGCTTATAGATTGCCTATTTTTAGTTGCACGGCACGATGCACACGCAAGTCTAAATCAGGCAATAGCTACTGTAGCACGGAACATTGGTGACATCTCACCAATGTCGGATTCGGTTCTCCAGCTCGGTGAGGATTTTACGGTGCAGGGAGTAGACGTCAGGCAGCTCGTTGAGGATCTCCCTCAGTCTCTCCTCATCCAGCACAGGGTCCCCGTCGTCCCCCACCGCCGCTCCCACAGCTTCCCGGAAGTCCTGTGTGGAAAATTAATGTTGCCATGATGGTTTTTGTCAGCGTGTGACTGTTTGAAATTCAAGGCACACTTTCACTGGGTTGGCCCACGATGCTGTCCCTTGTCTCTGATGGCACATAGGCCTGTCACTATTATTACATAATCGCCTCGTCGCAATTATTTGAGATAATCGCAATTCTTTTTTGCATAATCGTCATAATCGTCAATCATTTCCATGTCAAAAATGTTCATTCAAAAATAGTGGAAATAGCAGATCTACAAGCTCAAAATGCGTTGTGGTGCGATGCATTTTGAGCTTGTAGATCGGCTATTTCCACTATTTTTTTATTAAATATCCAAGTTATTTGTCTTTTGTTTACGCCTAAAAGCCAAAAATAAATGTAATTTAAAAATAATGTTATATGTTCAACGACAGAAAGAGACAGACAATTAAATAATTAATCACAATTATTTGAGTGACAATTAATCGTCAAGCTAAATTTCATAATCGTGACAGCCCTGATGGCACAAATATATTATTACTTAGAAAGGAGTTGGTGAGTAGTTATAGAAAAGTTGTTTATCTTTACTTCTCACACACACACACACACACACACACACACACACACACACACACACACACACTCACACTCACACTCACACTCACACTCACACTCACACACACACACACACACACACACACACACACACACAAACAAACAAACAAACACACATGCACGCCCGCACACCACAACCAATACAGCCACCTATCCTCAAGCCACAGACTCAGGTCACTCCCATTCAAGACCAAGCAGGCTATGTCAAGCTTTGTGACTCCATTCCAATAGACTCATTCATGCCTGAGCTAGCTTGGGTGCTTGATCTTATTTATTACTATTTATCTATGAACATTTTTAAGCATTTTTAAGCATTTCCTGTGCTCTTTGAGCACAGGAAATGACCTGCCAAACTAAAAGTGGTGCATGACTCTTGTTTAGCAAAGGAAACACACCTAGAACATAAAACACAGCTATGTTCTCCTCAAACAGTTATCAAAGTGAGCCTAAAAAACACAAACATAATAAATGAGTACCCTGAACTGATATACCATATTGTCTCTGTCAGGCTATAGTCTCGCGAGCCAGATTGTTGTCTCCTACAATTTTCAAAAGCTTCCGTCATACAGAGCACGGAAGCTCTGAAAATGATCAAGCGATAAAGCGGATGTGACGCCTCCTCCCCGCTTCTGTTTCGTCTTTACAGTCGCGCAAATTCTTCCTAATATAAATCAAAATCATCTAAGCAAATATAGCTTGCTGCTTAGCAGAAATGGTAATTCATTAAAATGTAAAGAGTTGCGTTGTGAGCTTCTGCTATTTTCAAACATTTTAGTAGTGATTTGTCACTTACTTCCTGAAGAAGCTTGAGAGCTTTCACGTGTCTGTGGACAGAGATAGATGAAGAATTCAAAATGACAGTACATACACAACATGGTAGTAATAAGACTTGGTTAACAAATGGGCAAATATGTTTTATTATAACCATAACCATACTGGCGGTCTGGCATGTTTAGCCCATTGAGGACAACACAATTGACAACTGGACATTGCTGCAGACCATTTTCCAAAGCATACCGATTTTATTCATTTCAGTACTGTATGAAAATCTACTCCGAGAGAATTGAAAATGACTTGAGATACAGTAGGTGATCTAACACGCTAAATTTCCCTATGCGGTTATTTTTGGTCAAAGTTACACGTTATCATTGCATTTTAATGCATTTTAAAGCATGGACTTGACTGATTTGAAAAGTCTAGCTGTAAATAGTCGGACTTGGATTTTTTAAATTTACAATCCAAATTCGTGACTTATTAATCATGCAGTGATGTTCAGCCAACACTGACCCAATTATTCAGGTAGATTTGGTTTTAATGACGGTCTACATTTATGTACTGTATATTAATATGGCCGAACAGACAATGACATGACCGGTATGGAATTTCAAGTGATAATGGACATTAAAGTTATACAATGCAGAATCCCAAATAACGATTTTTAGCAACCTCTGCTGGTCACTACCGTCACTGCATACAATTTCCGTAATCCTCGATTACCCAGAATTCCATTCGTTTTCACCGGAAGCCGGAAGCGTTTCAAAAAGCGATCTTTTAATTGTTTTATACTATCTACGGATCGTTTCTCTTAGCCAGTGGAGCATTAGTTACCATGAGCTGTGCTTTCTTTTTCTGTTCTTTTTCGATCTTCCAATCCTACATTATCTTAACATCAGCGTGAGGTTCCTTTTTGCTATTACCGCGGTAGTTCCTGGCCAAACAGGAAACCGTTGCGGTAGTTCCTGGGGACGTCGGCCACGACGTCATGACGTTGGCCAGGAACGTCATTTTCCCGGGAAGGTCCCCCCAGTCCACTTTCAATAGAAAATATATAAATAAAAGGCTTCCGGGGGTGAAATTCATGGAGTGGGTGTTGTGAAACTTTTGCCACTGACAAAAGATATACAATTTAACTTTAGTTTTGTTGAAAACGTTACCTAGTATTACTTTAATTGAAACGTAACTCACAGTCTCTCTGTATCCACCAGCTCTTTGGCAATGTAAAAGGCTCTCGATCGACCATCAGGCTGTAACCAATAAAATGACAGTATTCACTTGGTGTATCAATGGATATAAATCACTGGATCTCAATGTCGGGTCCGGAGACCACCAAGGGTCCCAATGGACCCTTACGGTTCTGTAACTCTGAGAGTGTATGACCCTTAAGAGCCATTCGTACACTCTCAGAGTTAAATGAACACTGCGGATTTTTACAGTGTAGATTGGGGTACAGAGTAGATAAAAACAAACAAAATCATAACAAATGGGGGTCCATATCCTAATAGATGTCAAATTGTGGGTCCTTCAAATTAAAAGGTTGGGTTGATATGGCCAAAAATATACATTTGATGTCTCCATGGGACCCAAACAAAAAATACAATATGAATTCACCACTTACTGTATGCCCTATTTCAAAAATAGTGAAAATAGCCGATCTACAAGCTCACAACGCAACGCATCATGATGCGTTGTGAGCTTGTAGATCTGCTATTTTCACCATAAAATGTATGCATTTATTGACATTTCAGAAATTATTTTGGTAAAGAAAAATCCGATTTTCTTATTTATTTACTAATGTAAAACTGTTTTAAAAAGTTTTACTAATGTACATTTAGTTTTACAAGATTGTTGAAAATCTTTTGAAATAATATATTGTTTAGGATATGTAAAAAAAAGAATAAAACTAAAACAAAGGATATTTACTCAAAACAAAATTGATCCGCGACCCAATAATGGGTCAATGACCATACGATCTCAAAGCACAGTTCTAATTACCCACCTGTTTATCATAAGTGTTCTCTAGCCCTCCCTCCTCTTCCTCGGAGGTACGCCCTTGCTCTTCTTCACCTGCAGACTCCTTCCCAGCCTCTCCTACAGCGCTAGCAGCCACAGAGCACACTGTGTAGGCTTCTGTGTAGGCACTGAGGACAAGGTCACATCACATTTAGCCACTTTCAATCTGGCGTCCCCCCATGTTCACATTTTCAAAACACTGTCATACAACAAAGTATGAAACAGGGCTTCAGTGGCTAATAAAATGTACCATACACTTGCGAAGACAGACAGACAGACAGACAGACAGACAGACAGACAGACAGACAGACAGACAGACAGACAGACATGCACGCGCTCTCACTCTCTCTCACTCACACACACACACACACACACACACACACACACACACACACACACACACACACACACACACACACACACACACACACACACACACACACACACACACACACACACACACACACAGAGCCTGTAGTATAGTCCTGATGAATGCTAATAAGGTTTAAGCACTGCCTGAACATTAATGTTAAATTAAAAGCATCAGTTATGGCGAAGAGTCAATTTAAGAATGATTCAACCATCTACCAACAAATCTAGTTTTACATTGGCTATATCTTCCAACATGCGGCCTTGCCCTTGTATTTCAGTTTTCCAGACATCATTTAAGTTAATGGCTTGTATCGTGTGAATGCTTAGTTCTCTCCATGGGCCTTTATCTAGGAGAGGTAAATCAGAGAGATGACTCTAATTCAACCAATGAGATAGCATTTATGTTCCTATGCTGCTGATATATCGCTATAATAATCATACAAAAGTGTTAAAGCATGCAAAGTAAGAACAAATAAAAGAACCAAACAAAGTGCTTCTGTATGTACAATACGGAAGCAGCAACAGTCCTCCAATGCCAGCAGATACAGTACATGGGTAGTCCAAATGTATATGTTGTTGCTGTCGGGCAAGTATCTCTTATCTCCATATTTTAACTGTTTTTTTTGGGGTAAATCAATGCCCTACTTCGTCATACAGAAGTAGCACAAATAGCTCTAAACACGTCGCTGTAGATATCTATTTTAGCTATTTTTGAATTTGAACCCTGGAAAGTAACGTTTTTGGACATATGAGGTTTCCGTCCGATAGCAAAGACATGCTAATGGTTGTAGCTCAGTCAGTGGGGTAGCAGTGTAGTAGTCATCTATGTCACTGGTTCTCAACGTAGGGCATGGGGACCCCCAGGAGTCCTTGAGGGAGTTCCAGGGGGTCCCCAGCTAGATGATTCTCTGTTCTCAGTAAGGGTCCATTAACTCCATTTGGTTCCATTTGTACACTCTCTGACTGAAATTAACAACAACCGTTTAGCTTGGGGTCCCAGAGATAAAAAATCATATGAAATGGGAGTCCATGGCCTAGTGCTTATAAAAACAAATAAGAAAATCTATCCCTGAATGTCGCGCCAGTATGATTGCCATGCTTTACTGCAAGCACCCATGGATTTAGCAATATTGAGGTGGAAATTAGCTACACATGTCAGCATATATGTGCAGTTCAGATCTCAGTTTAAGACATATTGGTCCTTCATGGGTCATTAATGGTAATAGAATCCAGTTTTATTTGGGATACCAGGGGGTCTTTGAACCACTTTCACCAGAATCTATGCTGAGTTTCCACCTTTTTAGCCTTCACAGTATTTCACTAGTAGCACTAAGATAAACTCTTTAGTTTCAGGCCATTCTAGCTTTTGGCTTTCAGGCACGGCTATTGAATCATGGCCCCTGCCACTCTTTTTTTTGGGTGTGATGTCTTATGAAGCCCAAAGGCTATATAGAGTGATAAATTACAAACGAAGATAAAAAAGAAGATTATTATTTTTCTCTCTTTTTTCTCCCTAGGCTTTCTAGTGAGCCTATTTGTTCAGATGATACCACTGAAGCAGAGATGTGTTCTCTCCAAATGTCCTGTGATTGTGTCTTGCGGGCGGCAGTGGAAAACCTGCCTCTAGCAACCACTGGCAGTCTAGAAGATATTGCTTCACTATATTCTCAAATAAAATATGCATCAATGTATAGAATTATGCTCATTCTGTCATAAAAACAAAAGTCACTGAGAATGTAATATAAAGAATATGCTATTAGTAGTGGATTATAATATAAGACACATTTTTATATTAGCCCTAAAACCTCCAGAAACCTAATATCTCCCTTTGGCCAAGGGGGGATTCCCCATTGTCTGAGCGGTGTTTGGTTCCCCACACAGGAGACCTGCCGAAGTGGTTACATACAGTGTACTATATTAGTACATGAGCGGAGCAGAGACAAACAACACCACAGCTGAACAGAATACTGTACTGTAGTGTATAGGTGCCAAAAGCTCAACATCTCTGTCTGCACCCAAACCTGATGAACTGAGGTCTTTCCATTCATCCCAAACTTATTTTACTAGACTGGGGGCAGTTCCAGCCATGAGCAGCACACCATCCCCAGTAAATCCACCTTTCCCTCAGACAAGACATACTGTACAATCACACAGCTACCCAATATGCCATAACCAAACCTATTGCAACCTCTAAGAATCATGTTAGCCTAAATTCAATCACAGCACAACAGCTATTTTTGCCCAAATCCTGTCATGTCTCTACAAACATGAACAACATTGCATCATAATTTTAGGCATGTCATTATAGGCAATTTTTTTTCAAAATGTGAAACAAAAAATTGCCGATCTACAAGTTCACAATGTGATGCGTTGTGATGAGCTTGTAGATCAGCTATTTTCGCTGAGTGACACTGCGTGAAAAATCCCATATCGATCGATGTGAAATTATGATTAAAATGATTAAATTAAAAATAATTATGTAATTAAAATCATAGTCATATATAGGCTAGTTTTTACACAGAATAGTATTTCAGTGTTTTGGCCCATAACCAGCAAAATGGTAAACATGCTCAGAAACAAGCCTGGTTGTAAACAACTGCTGACTAGAGTACAAACCAACACTAAGATTGTATCTCACCACCCCACTTCTCTCTGATTGGCTAAAGGGAAGAGCAATGACTCCAAAATGCTCCGACTATTAATCATCCTGAGAGGTGTGTATGATAGGGGCTGACTGTGTGAGCAGCGATGCAGGGGGATGGGTTCATGTCTGCACGGTATAGGAGATCACAGAAGGTACCACACACTCAAATCTGAAAAAGAGCATTCATTCACAGTGAGTGTAACATTCAAATGAACACTCCACTCCAGATTATACTGGGCACTAAGAAAAGTGAGAGTAAGATTAGGCTGCCCACAGCCTACCTGAGTATTATCATTTACGATTCAATATAATGTCTCTACAATGTGAGTAGTTATTGCATGTACTGAGTTACACACACATACACACACACACACACACCCCCACTCATCTGGTCCCTGGGAGGCTAATATATGTTTGAGTACAATACAATAAGGAAGGCAGTGTATTTCACTCTGCTTACTCCCTGCCCCCTCCTAACAAACAAACACACACACACACACACACACACACACACACACACATACACACACACACACACACACACACACACACACACACACACACACACACACACACAATCCATGTATGTCTGGTGTGTGGTCACCGCAGCGAGGGACCCTCCATAATAAATAGTTATAAATCCTCTACCCCAGGGGCATAGTATACACACCCAGTGGCCAAACAGTAATAAAAAAAGACTACAGCTCAGTATAAAAGGTGGCAGGGATCACTAATATTACTTCTAGGAGCATCCATCTGTGTCAGGAGGTACTCTCACACATTCTATCTTCCTTTCCTCTTCCCTCAAACAGACACACACAACAAGAACACTTTAGGACTTCTCGGATGTAGAAGAGTATGGTGTCCATACCTTTCAGGTTCCTCCTCAGTTTTGCTCTCAAACCCCGGGAAGCTGCTCATGTCCACATAACCGTCTGTCTCGTGGGCGGACGACAGTCCCCGGGTGGGATGGTCAAAGAACTCAATGAAAGCCCCCTGCTGAACAGGCCTCTGGTGTGGCACCTGAACATTCTCGTAGTCGGAACTAATGGCGGGGATGTTCTCATAGTCTGAGATATTGGCATTGGGGAAGGAGATTGAGCGGGGCTTCGTCAGGGGAAGAGGAGTGAAAGACACACGGGAGCGGTCCTCAAACGACTCCACGCGACCAATGCCCCGATTGAGAAACGCGACAGAGCCCCCTTTTCTCTTGCCGTCTTTGTAGAACAGGAAGACGGAGGGGCTCTCTGAGGCCGCCAGAGGCTTGCCGGCGGAACGGCCATCAAGCTGCGGAGAGTCTCTGGTGCTGCGTCTGTCCGAGGCCACCAGCCTGCTGGGGGCGTGGAGGCCGGGCTCAGATGGGGGCCTGCAGGAGGAAGGGTTGACATCCACTACAGGTTTACTGCCCGTCTTCCTCCTGAACTTGAGCATCAAGAAGCGCTTGAAGGAGGATTTGTTCTTCTTCTTGTTTTTTTCATGGGAGTCAGTCTCAATGAGAAGGGACGGGGAGCTCTTGGTGATGGGCCTCTTGGTGATGTAGGCCAGCTCAAAGGGGGGAGGGATGTCCACCACGGACGTAGGTGTGGACAGCCCGCTGGATGGAAGCGGCGAGCGCTGGCAGAGGCTGCCGGAAGAGCTGATGACGTAGTCGTCCCCTCGCTCCCTGCCCCTGTACACACCCAGAGGCGTGTCCCGTCCCTCCATGGAGAATGAGCGGGTGTACGTGGATAAACCGAGAGGCCTGGAGTAGCTCTTGCTCCTAGGCATGTTTAACAGAGGACTGCTGCTCATCGCCGGTCCCAGTTGGCCAAATCCCCCCAGGCAAAACTTTTGAAAGTTGACCTGGGAGCCTCGCTCGCGTGGCGTCACATAATACGGTACCTTGCCCGACAGCGATCGGGAGCGCATCACCATGGCCCTTCTGTCAAACGGGAGGATGTTCTCGCCCTCGGAGTCATGCCCCGCCTCCTCGTAGACATGCTCATCGCTAAGGTCATGCTCCGTGTCCGTGGTGTCGTCGAGGAACGGCACGATGTGACCCTCCAGGTCCTCGTCATGCCTGAAGACGTCAGAGTCATTTGGGGAGAGCAGCCGGCTTTCTGACCGAGAATATGTCAGGAAGGTGCCAGCCTCTCTGGGCACTGAGACAGATACCAGCCTTAACCTCGACTGGGAGCTAGAATGAACCAAAAAAGCCTCCGCCGTGTCACACTGGCCTTCTTCACTTTGGACAGAGCGTTTCTGACAAGGTATTTTTGCATTTTTGTAACTGCTGTCCTCCTCCATATTGTTTCCTATGTCCACGTAATCTTCAGAGGACATGCACTCTATCTGTGCATTGTCTACAGATTCCTCCTCACTAATGGCCTCATATTCACAGAGCGATGCTGGATTTCTGTTTGTCAGTGAATATCCCTGCTCATTTTCAGGTAGGTCATCTGTTGGGCTCGACAATGTCTCTATAATGTCCTCAGAAGAGATGTAATAAGGCTCAAGAGGAGGAGCAACCTCTATGCAGAGATGTCCATCATCTGTGTTCAAGAGCATTTTTGTCTGCCCATGAATAATGGAAGATATATGCATGTGCTGCTCATCATTGACAGAGTACGTCTTTAAGCCTCTGGCTTTTTCCTTGCTTTCATGACTAATGCACATCAATGTGGCATTACAAGTGATGCCACAATCAGTGAAATCAGGTGATCTCTCTTCTGCCTCCTCTTCCCCCAAGACCGATTGCTGTCTGGTGTCTTTATTCTCGCAGGGAACAACAACAGGTTCCTCCGTGAGAGACTCAGCTGAGACATCTGCCGTAGACTCTTCCTCCTCGTTCTGAATCTTCACCTCCTCCTCTCTCGTCTCACTGTCCTCCCGCCCAGGTGCTTGACCATAGGAGCAGCAGCCTGCCTCATCCTCCTCGGTGCTGATAACAGAAAGGTCCCCAACTGAGAGGCCATCCGCGTCGGCCAGTGCCTCGCCTGCGTCACAAGCCTCAGCATCAGTGTCCTCGGTCATGCCCGTGTTCATTGTCTCCCTGGCACCGACTGAGTCAGTGGTGAATCCAGCATCACTGACTCCCATTGCTTCCAGAGAGTGTGACTCCTCTGCTAGACCGCTGTCAGATAATCTCCAATCCTCCTCTTGCAGTGCACTCACCTCTTCTTCCTTCTGCTCCCATGAGCCAATCTGTAGTTGTCTTTGTCCTGAGCTGAGGCTGTAGATTCCAAACTGTAGCTCCACAGGTGACTTGGCCTGGATAGTCTTGTTCGGAGAGTCCTCTGGTTCATTCTCTTCATCCAGCTCCTCGTCCGAAGGCAGCAAAGATCCATTAATGCACTCTTCCTGGGTGCCTAGATCCACAGGGTCCCTTCCGTTAAAATCGTGTAAAACCTTCGGTTTAGGGGCTATAGGAGGTTTGGGACCCCTAGCTGCAGAAAAGGCTCTTGACATGAGAGGGGAAGGCAGCTTGAGGCTGGCGTGACAAATGAGTCTTGGCTTCGGCGCAAGGGGAGGCTTGGTGTAGTCTAAAAGAACAACAGGAAAAGGAAATTGTAAGATTACAGTTTAAAATAACCTATGGATATTTTGTACTATTGGATCTATATTGAGCTCTGCAACTGTCTAAATATTCAGAGCTACTGCCTGCCACAGATAAAATTGCCTTAAAGTTACAGTAGGTAATGATGTGCAATTACAGTATTAAGATAAACAATTGTGTTAAAGTAAAATGCCACAATTAACAAGATGTTAAAATGTAGGTGTAAAAAATTATCAAGCTTGTGTTAATCAAACACAATTAAGCTTTTGCCTGATGTCACAGAAAGGGCTTTCATGCTATTCTACAGTACGCAATTTCCCCATATAAAATAGGATCAGGTACCTGCCTGGGAACAATTTTTAACTGTGCACTCTTTGAGAAACACAACCTTCAACAATAAGGGGTTTCCCTGACTCACTTCCTGTGATTCACTGGAGAGAAACCCTTTTTAGACTATAGTCTTACTGATACAAAAGGACAAGGACAAAAAACAAAGGACGTGATTTGTAAGGTATGCATACTGTATGTGAGAGTGAATTTACATAAGACATCTAAAAGTCCTGAATCTACTGATATCATTCAAGACCAATACTTCTTGGTTCAATAATTCATTATTGCCTGAGGACACACAATCACTTGATGTGATCAAGATTTAAAACTGAATGAATGAATATAATAGGAATAGGAAGATGACTTTGGTTTCAGGACATTTTATGACTTTTTTGTGGCCAAAACTCAAAAGGGGACAATATACACTACTACTCAACCATTTATTATAGTAGACTGTTAGACAGTATATCCACTAACACAAAACCACAGTATATCCACTAACAGTGTATATATATATATATATATATATATATATATATATATATATATATATATATATATATATATACACACACACACACACACACACGACACACACACGACACACACACACACAAGACACACATTCTGTATATAGGGGGCTAGCTGTCGCTGTGGCTTACTTGACTTTCGCCTCATTACAATATCAATAATAAATCAATTGTCAATGTAGTCTGATTCGATGAATTGAGTACAAAACGACCCCAATGGAAACAAGCCATATAGGCTTTCTTGGGTTTAAAATCCTTATTAGCCTTATTAAACCCTACTTTCCTGTGCTTTTTTTGCAAACTGCTAATAAAGTATTCAATCAATCAATCAATCAATTCATTGTCGTTCAGCTCCCTCTGTCTTTCTCTGTTCTGAGTTCTGACTAACAGAAACTCTCTGTTACTTTCTGTTAACTCCCGATTTTAAAAGTAGCGACCATGTCAAAATGTCTCACACCATTTCAAGTACAATATAGGATATCTTCTTACCTGTAGTCATTTTAGAGTAGAAACCATGATCATCAGCATCACAGCTGCTCCCTTAAAGCTGTAACTCTGATCGTTCCACTGACTCTCCTGATCCCTCTGGTTAAATGAAGTGCTTCATCTGCGTCAACACAACACTTCATCTTCCTCCGAAAGAATAGAGCAGTGCTCCTCCGCTGACCGCGTGTGTGTGTGTGTGTGTGTGTGTGTGTGTGTGTGTGTGTGTGTGTGTGTGTGTGTGTGTGTGTGTGTGTGTGTGTGTGTGTGCGTGTGTGTGGACTGTGGAGGGTGCGACTGCAGAGCCGCTCCTCAGAGTTTCCTCTTCGCTGATGCAGCGCGCAGAAAAGCAGTGGAAGTACATTTACTCAAGTACTGTACTGTAGGCTACTTAAGTACAATTTTGAGGTATTTTTACTTTACTGGAGTATTTCCAATTTTCAGTACTTTTACTTCTACTCACTATCTCAGAGGAAAATTACTCCACTACAATTATTTGACAACTTACTTACCGCCCTATTTAAACTTTTTCTCTTTGAAAATAGAAGATCTACAAGCTCACAAGCCTTGCAGCAAAATATCTTAATACATTTTATATGCCTTGTAAAACGGGATATTCTGCTTAATGAGTAGCCTACTTTCTACTTTTGGTAGGCTACTTATACTTTGTCTTTTACTCGAGTACATTTTGAATTCTGGACTTTTACTTGTAACGGTATTTCTGCAATTGCAGCATTGATACTTTTACTTAAGTAAGAAATGTGAGTATTTCCACCAGTGATTCAGAGCCGCTCCTCAGAGCTTCCTCTAGAGATGCAGCGCAGAAAAGTCTTCAGTGAGAAAAGCTGGGAGAAAACAAGGATAGGATTGGAAACTAACTGCTTTGGGATAAAACCCTTGGATCAATCATAGATGTATTTGCTTGAGTCTGACATTATTTGCTTTCATATAGGCTACTTATGCAAATGTCAGTCTCGATCAAATAGTCTTGATTGGCTGGCTATCATGATATGATAATCACCTACAGTAGCCTATAGGCTGTTTACTTCAAACATAGAACTTCAAACATGTCTGGTATGAGGTTTGTGTTTTTTTTTTTTTTGGCAGCTAATATTCGTTTACAACATATATATATATGCTATAGTTATGGATTTCGTTTTATAGCCCACGCTATACACATTTATTTGTATTTATTTATTTTGAAGTCCGACTTCGAAAGCCCTATTTTTCCTTGATAGCCTACTCTACTGATCTACTATCATGTTTGTTTGTTTGATTGATTGATTGTAATTAGTTAACCTATTTTACATTATAGGTCATGGTTCGATCCTGTGTAACCTTTTTGGAACAAAGTAGCCTAAGCCTACAGTAGCCTATTCTGTTTGTGTGGTGTATTTTATTTATTTATTTATAGCCTACTCGTGATAGATAACAGTTACACTAGGACTGTGTAAATTAATTATGGTGGGTGGCAGTGATAGGTACTTCTCACTTGATATACACTTGTGGGTCCTATAGCATGAGGATCATCTGAATGATCTGGCTGATCCAGTCATTGTTGAGTATCTGAGCTGTTGCTGAAGGAGGATCACCTATCAACAGATAACAAGCTAAACATAACTGATCCTAGGTCAGTAGCCCAACACTGAGATTTGACAGTATAGGCCTACATCCAAACCTTGTTTTCCCCTGCACTCATCTGACAGCTGATTGGTGTATAGCAGTCCCTTAAAACCTTTACATAACAGGAAATGGTTCTCCCTGTTTCCTGCACTACCCAACTTCACTTCCTTAGCAACTGATGGACATCACAGCCACGTTTAACCCGTTGGAGTGGTGGAGAGAATTGTTCCCAATGAAGTAAAGTAATCCGGTGTTATCTGAAGAGTCTTGGATGGTTGAAAAGATGTCTCCTTAGGTGGCACTTTAAAATAAATCAGTGGTTCTCAACCTGTGGGTCGGGACCCCCAGGTGGGTCCCCACATGATTTTGAGGGGGTCCCCAGATGACAGTGAAGTGACAATTTAAGGACTTTTAAGACCCTTTTAATACCTAAAACAAATGACCATTACTGCATCAAAGGTAATCAACAAACTGTACTATAAGTGGTCTAAAGTGGTCAAACATTGGTCAAATTGTCAAATAAGATAAGAAAGAGGCAAAACATTTGAAGTACTGTAGCTGATCTACAAGCTCACAACGCCTTGCGTTGTGAGCTGCTATTAGATCTGCTATTTTCCACAATATTTATTTGGGGGGTCCCCAGTTCAAATATGATTTGAACTGGGGTTTCTTTAAATCACTGACTTAGCCATTTCAACTGTCACAGGAGGAAATGATCTTGACAAATTATGGGAATACTTTTAATACTATTTCCAGTTTTTCTGTGGCATGACAGATGTACTGGCCTCATCCCCCCCATCTCCCCATCTGTATAACAGTGCATCTTAACCTTTCTCATTTCAAGGACCCCCAGTTTGATACGCATTTGTCCACGGACCCCCACTTACATTTTGCATAATGAGTACTTTCTACTTTTGGTACTTTTAAGTACATTTTGATACCAAATACTTTTGTAGGCCTACTTTTACTCAAATACATTTTGAATTCTGAACTTTTACTTGTAACAGAGTATTTCTACATGCAGTACTGATACTTTTACTTAAATAAAACCACTAAAAAAGACCAGGTTACATGTGTCTCAAAGTGAGGTGAACAAGTCAGACAGCACGCTGTGGTGTATAGACTCTTCCTGAGGACAACGCGGGGGACACTCAGAGAGCTGTGATTAAAGCATTCCCCAGCAGCTAGAGGCAGGGCTACCCCACTGTGACCGTGCGCATGGCCCGGGACAACAGACGGGGCAACAAGGACAAATGTGTGTTGAGTCCTCGCTCCAAACACTTGAAGGTCAAAAACCAAAGTACCAGCTGTGCGGGGGATTACTCCAGACATCAACATGCGGAGGAAATTAATTCTATAGGCAAACACACACACTATGCATGATGCCTTCCCTGAGAAAACATATACCTCGTTAACCCAATAAGACATTAGGCCGATTCTACAAAATATCTTTTTTTAACAGTTTTCTGAAACATGTTGCTATATCAGTGGTGCTCAAACCTTTTCATGTCAAGGACCCCCAAAACTATATGTATCTTTGCTTCCAGGGACCCCCAGAAGCAAAGATTTGAGTTAAAAAGATTCACTTTAGAAAATATATTCAAAGATTTGCGGCAATCTTCATGATTTTTCAAAAATAGCAGATCTGCAAGCTCATAGTGCGGCACGAAGTGGCGCGCTATGAGCTTGTAGATCTGCTATTTTTGAATAGCCAAAGCATTAGTATTTAAGTGGTTAAAATATAGCAAAAATCTAAAATGACACAGATGCTTCTCCGGTTTTAATCGGTTAAATGAGTCACAACATCTTGCACTGTTCAACACAGACCACCACAAAACCTTAAAGAGTGATCAGATGGAAGAAAAAGAAAACAGTTGTGGGCTGTGTTGCAGCATTCTAAATGTGACATTCATCAAGGGAGCGTTTTGTTTTTCTTTCCGGCACTGTGCCAGTCTTGCTGGGGCAGAGTAACAGATTGTTTGGCTCATTGAAAAACATCAAGTGGCTCTACCTCTGACCCCTTTTGTTGGTGGAATAATTGTGTTTTCATATTGAGTCAATAAAGGGGAGGAAGGTGGGCGATGTGGTCTGCAGCATGAGAGAACCATGACAGATCTCCTGACAAACAAACCGCTGTAAGGCAGATGTTTCAAACACTTTTTAAAAACATGTTTCGGGGACAGTGGGGTTCTGCTGCGAGCACACGCACGCACGCACGCACGCACGCACGCACGCACGCACGCACGCACGCACGCACGCACGCACACACACACACACACACACACACACACACACACACACACACACACACACACACACACACACACACACACACACACACACACACACACACACACACACACACACACACACACACACACACACACAGAATCTTGAAGCGGGCCAGTACTGATCTTAGTTCTGTGTTTTGACTCATTGTACTTGATCTCAGGTGGCAGGCCCGGTTGATTGGACCTTTCCCGAGCGTTTATAATGACCATCTGAGCAGCCAACAGCTGGGTGGATTTCCCACGCAGGATTAATAAAGGTCTACTGTACATATACAACCAATGGTCTGTACCTGTTTGTATACAATTGTCTATTATCTAAAATATGCAATCAAAAAACCTGTTTATATACCGACAGACAATGATCTATAAGTACGTTTATATAAAGTGCATAGTCACAGGTGTCTCAATACACTACAGAATATATCAAAGTACAGTGTGTGTGTGTGTCAGTGTGCCAGTGTGCCAGTGTGGTTGTGTGCGTGTAAGTAGAAGGAAGAAACTGAGGGTACAAAATCAAATCAATAAACTAATAATAAACATAATAATAATACATTGCACTGAAACAGTTTTGCATTTCAAAAGCAGCATGATTAAAGCAGTATGATTATGAATAAAGTGGGGGGACCTGAGCTCAAAACATGTGTATAGTTTGAGTGTTTGGGGCCCATCTGTCATTACAGTATCTGTCTCCTGTTTGCGTCAGGCTAGTAAAGAGTGCTTCTCCTCCCTCCTGTTTGGAGGTAAAACAATGCGACTGTGGCTTAAAAAAGGAACTCTATCTTGATGCACTCCTTCCTGTGACTGTTTTCAAGTCTTTCAGCGAAACTAGAGCAAGGAGAGTGGAGTGACCAAACCTACAGACATTTTCTCTCTGTCTCTTCCCTGTATTTTACCCAGTGTTGCATTCACTTGGGATCCATTCAGTTTCTTTATCTGTGGAATGTGTCATGAGTGCTTGCTTTACACAGTAAAACTGACAAATCCTCTGTGTTAATTTAACCCAGAGCTCCAATGGATCCTTCCTTTGGGTCAATCTTTACACTGTTTTGTATTTTAGGCACCGGTTGGCTTGTGCCTATTCAAATAACTTTCCCCCAAAGTACAGTCCAATACAATTAACTTGTACAGCACTGAAATAAACATAATAAATGTTCCTGGTGGTATATGTGCACATACACACAGATGAGAACACATGCACAAATTCACCCACATACGTCTGTGGAAAGTCTATATGGCTTGTGCTGCCTTCAGTAAGTCAGAATCTTGTCACCTTGTCAAAAGTGTATGGAGGACTAGGCTGCAGGAACAGACTCTTGTGTCATTGCAGTGTAAATATAGCTTCCCTTCACATCATGGCCAGGAAGAAAACACTGCTGGAGGCTTGTTTTTCTTCTTCTGAGACACCCTTCCTGTACAATGACCAGACCACAAACAGTCCCTAAATCTGTTTATGACAGGTTCTTAAATACAGTATCATTAATAATCATCTTCATTTACAGGCTTCTATTTGGTTAGTAGATTAAGAATCCATTCATTTCATTCAATATGTATGGACTGCCTGTGGAATGCACTGCAAACTGCCCATTTTTTATCCAATACATTTTTAAGTAGTTTTTCATTATTTAAAGCATACCTACACTAAACTAAATCATGGGACACACAAGTATAGGGGATTTATGAATTAAAATAGAATCAAATAATAGCATGTAGCTTTGACTCAATATAAGTGCAATAAAAAAAGGACATAGACGGACCAGTAGGTCTACCCCTGTTTGGGTTGTGAGGAAATAATTCAGTCAAAGCTTGAGGTAACTTTTATCAATCCCATTAGGGGCAGTTAGTTAGCTTTGAGCAGCTTATGGCAGAGGAGCACACAAAATACCATCAAACAAGTACTCCAAAGAGTGGAATGTGGAGTAATGATCTAAACATTCCCAAGTAACAAGGTAACATATTGTAAGGCAAAACTAATAAAAGGGGTGCTCCGCTTGCAGAGTGCATATCTCTGCCAGGCCGGGTGGCCTACCCAGGGCTGTGTAGTGTCCCTTTCCCACTGCATAGTATCTTCTATAGTATCGGCTCTACCCTCCTTTTTTGCTTTTCCATTAACTACTTGATCCCTAGCATCCCTATTCTGGGAGAAACAAGTTCACAATACGTTGCAACACAACGCATTGTGAGTTTGTAGATATGCTAATGCTATTTTTGGTGAAACGATTTGGTGTAGAGAGAAAAACATAGCATACCAAGTACAGAGGCAACTCATGTCCAGTTTACTAAGTAAATTATATAGGGTTTAAGTGGTTGAGCCAAAGTAGCTGGGAAGATGCAGAATGTGATGTGTGGCAGGGATCATGTGAGGCACTGCATCAACCCAAAAAGCATGTATGTACTAGGTTGAAACACATGCTTGTATGTGCACATGCATATACTGTAGTTAACACATTGTGTGGGTAAAAATGACTGGATATGTCATGGCAGGATTGCACTGATTATAATCTGTAATAGGCGTAGGCGTATAATAGATAACTAAGGGTTCGGGCCACTATACGCGGCCCTCATACCTACACCAGCGATCCAACCAATATGTCGATACAGTATATGGGCAAATTGGTTGGATTGGCGGTTCTGGACAACTGGATATCCATATATGCCCATATATGTTCATATCGGTCTGGTCTGCAGTTCTGGACAACCGCATATCTGAACGACGCGGCGGAGGGCACCGCACTCCCTCGAGTCCTTGCCAATGCGCAAGACGAGTTTGAAGTCGGTCAGTCCCATATATGCATGTGACCATATATGGGCATAGCGGTCGGATCTACTGTATGGCTCAAGACAACCATGCACAACAACTTGACGCTGATCTGTGTAGTTAGTAGTTTGCAAGATTAGCTCCAGATACACAGACAGACAGGGGCGAAAACATGATCTCTGGCATTCGGCCTGGCAGAGATAACAAGTAGAAGAGAAGCATTTGAAAGTCATGTTGTCAAAGGGATGAACGATTTATGAATGAAATCTTTATCTTTATTTTGAATATGTTAAAATTAGCAAAGTAAAAAAACATAAAATCCAAATAAATAAATCCAATGTAATAAAATAAAAATGCAAAACAAATCGAAAACAGCCTCTCAGGCAACAACAAAACTATATTTCTACTATATTTAGAATGAACTAAGGTTGGTTTCCAAGCAGGTAAGACAATACAGTACATTAATGACACCCTATGGCAACAGAGAAAATTCCCCTACTAAAGTCAAACTGCTTGCAGCTTTCTGAGGATTTGTTGGCTACAAAAAGAACTCAGGTCTTTTTGTTTCACTCCGATAATCTTAGAACAGATCTTTACAATGCAGTTCAATCTGTTTCTATCTGCTACTGTAAGGCTCTGAAACCAGCAGATAAAAGAACATCAGATAAAAATAGATCAGATTATGTATTGCTAGTGGAAACATTAGGAACACAAGCTGAGCTCACCCCTGAGATGGATTTACCAGGTGACAGCCATTACAGGTTATTGATTTCACCAATTAGATCCTCGTCAATCACAAAGCGAAGGTGTACTGTAAGAAGATGTGGGGATGGGAGACACATGCCAGGTTAAAGCTATCGGTCTGTTATTGATTCAGGCCAGGGTATTAAATACATGTCAATCATGGAATGTCTTGAAGAGATGGAGACGGGTTGAGGATGTTTTTTTAAGACATTAGATAATGTGTCGTGCCTATTAGGATGGTGCTTCTTATATTTTGTATTCTGTGTCTGTAAATGTCATTTAACATGGAATATGTCATAAGCTAAAGTGAAGTAACTGTAAACTGTAAAGCAACAGTAACTGTGCGTGATAAAATCTCAACTGAGACTTAATGCTATTGACTTTTAGCAAATGAATCACTGTAGATTTAAATGACAGCTAGTAATTGAAATGGAACAGCATAACCTCTGTGTTGATCTTGTTGTGGACGGCAATAAGCATAATGACTTATAATTTATGGGAGCACCGTTAACCTCTCTCCATAAAATCACGCTGGATTAACCTGAATTGACCCTCTGTCATGAGTGTTATGTGTGTCTTCGATAATAGTGTGTGCATGTGTGTAAATTGGACAGATTTAAGTGTTGAGGTGAAAGATGCCTGTTCGACAGTAGCATGAAAAATCACAGCTGCTCAGTAAAGACTTCACTAATTAGAGCGAAGGAACATGGGAGACATTTAGGATTGATGTTGTTGTTGATGTTAGCATGTTCATGGGGAAAGTTTTAGACCCCCTGATGGCAGAAGATTTGTTTTCCAAGTACAACAAAACCAGAAAGGGTTAACAGCACATTTGTTTTAAGCCCATTCATTTATCTGACCTTATCACACAGGCACACTCTCAGTTAGTGTTGTTTCCTGTTTTAATTAAATCTATAATTCAGTAAGTATCAAGAAAATAATAGTGTTTTTTTTTCAAGATGATTACTACAGTAGATGCTCACACCAAACTCTGTAAAACATTTCTATATGAAATTTGATTCCAGAAAATGGCATTACAAACATATATTAAGTACAGGTGCCAGTTTTATGGCCCTTCACGGTTTTTGCTTCTTTTACTTGCTTTACGTATTTATTAATTTATGGATTTATTTGTTTGTCTTGGGTTGGCAAATCACCATGCACATTAAATGTGGAATCAAGGGAAATGCAGATGGAATATAAAGGGGCCCATCTGTCATTACTGTATCTGTCTCCTGTTTGATGGAGTATAAAGGAAAAAATATGCTTCAGTGCTTTGTTTTGTTTGGTTGTTTTGTATCTATTTAATTGCCGAAGGACACATTGAGATGCAAGTGGCCTCTTAACAGTTACTGGAATCTTAGGATCAATACTGGCCATGTGAGTTTATAGCTTGAGTGTGACATCCATGCTGCCAGGGAGCATTTGTCCCTTCCTATCTTTCTCTACAGCAATGTCGCTGATGACCATGAATCACGATCACCTCCAGACCATTAAACTGATTCTGCAACGCTAAGCCTCATTTAAACTCCAACTTGTCTTGCACTCTCGGGCACAAACTGAGTAGAATGCTGTCATTGCTGAATGCAAGACTTAGCATACCATAAAAGACAGGTCTGGAATACAAATGCATTTGTTTACGTGTTTAATTAAGATGCTGAACAGGCCCTCTGTGAGAGGAAACATTGGCTATTAGGGAAAGATACATGTAAATTATAATTTACATGAATTATACGGATAGGTGAGTATTCATTTAAAGGGATACAGTTGGAATTTTTCTTTAAGAACGCTCATCAAAACACCATTTTTGTTTTCTTGGAATATAAACAATAAGGAACAAATGTGACTCCCAATGTCACACAACCAACAAGAGGTGTCATGTATGCCATGTTTTGACATTATCTCTTTTCCCAATTTATGAGTTACAAGTTGACTAAAAATATCTTAACCAGTTTCATCCTGGTGCAAACATTTTCAAACAAATTACAAAAATTCTAATTCAAAAATCAAAAATCTTCAAAAATATCAGATCTAAAAGCTCACAACGCACCATGATGCTGGTGAGCTAGTAGATCAGCTATTTCTGAGCAACACTGTTGTGCTTACAGGTAAGTGGTTAAACATACGCACAATCCTCAGAGCCAAATGAACACTGAGGACATTGCTGTGTAGTGTGTACACTACTAGAATATTAGCTGGGAGTGCAGGGCATCAACACTTGTGTCAAATAGTACTAAAACAGTGTATTACATGGGTATGCAGTACATAATTATACTGTATGCATGTTATTCAAAAGCAGCAAATGTACCACGTTGAGGTGTAGTGAAACCAGAAATTTAAAGTGATAGTCACTTTTTCAATTAAACAAGTTATTTTTAATATAATCTGTCTCTGGTATATTTCAGGATGTTTTATGAATATGTATTTATCTTCTTTGTTTTTGTTTAGGAACGGTATTTTGTTTTGAACTGGATTCTGGGTAGACAGACCATAGATAGACAGACCAAAGGTGTCACCGAAAATACTACTAAAATGAATGTTACACAGTATGGCTTTAAGACTAATTCATATTTTTTTGTTCTACAGTGTCGCTCATCAAAATATGATTTTCAATCGATGCAACTAATTTCTCACTTGCAAAACATTAATTTTCAGAAGCAACACCATCGTATGAAGGTATAAATAGGCTTTTATAATGCCAGTTGCCTCTAAAAGAGTGGATATAGGATCTGAGAGATAGATAGAGAGTTGACTAGTACCGACCGATGACCACATTCGCTTTACTCTAGCCTCCTCTCTTTTTCATCCTGCCTTCCCCTTTCACACGGGCAGAATTTATGAGTCCATTACGAGTGAGCATGCAGTGTCAACAGCACTCAGCACTTGGCTAATCTCTTTATCCACCACTGAGAGGAACGGCCTGTGTCAGGCGACTGCCCAGGTGACAAATGGCCCACCCGCCTCCAGTTTCAGCTGAACACATGCAGATGCAACAGTGGCAATTTGATATGTCTCAGTATTTAAAACACTTTTCACTGCCCTCTGTAATTTAGACCACAACTTAAATAATCAATGTAACCTAAGCTTTTCCTAAACCAGTGGTTCTCAAACTTTTTCATGTCAAGGACCCCTAAATTGATGTATATTTGGCCACGGACTCCCATCTGAAAATGTTTTGTGCCAGGGACCCCGCAGAAGAGAAGATTGTGTTAAAAAGAAAATGCTAAATTATTCAGAACACTTTTTTACACAAGATTTTTACAGAAATGTTCAAAAATATCAGATGTACAAGCTCGCAGCGCGGCACTAAGTGACGCGCTGTGAGCTTGTATATCTGCTATTTTTTAATAGCCAACGTATACAATATGCTGGGGACCCCCTGGAACCTCCTCAAGGACCCCTGGGGGTCCCCGGACCCCACTTTGAGAACCACTGTCCTAAACTATATGTGCTGTTCTCTTTCTTAAGGAAGTTAACTGACAGCTGGCTGCCCAGATGCAGAGAGGATGGAATACGTTGAAGCCCATACCACAGTGGTGTTGGCATTCAGCCTTCACGCATGCGTCGTTGCAGTTCGTCCATGACTGTCCTCAATTTCGCATTGTATGCCATCATGGGCAGGTGCCGTGGGAAAAAAACAATACAATGCATCTTGCTGCATGCCACTGCACTGAAATACCGTAGTTTAGGATTTACAGAGATGGATTAAACTCTGAACAGCATGTGTTTGTCAGAGAGCGAACGTGTTATTTACAACATCAATTTAGCTGAGTTGCATCACAGCCAATGGTAGTCATCACAGAATCCACAGGGTCCCTGGTCCCTGTTTCTGAGGCCCATCTGCTCCCGGGGAGCCCCCCCCCTGCGTAGCCTGCCTTCAGCGCACCAGTACCAGTCTGTTTTACACGTGGCAGTGTCCCACAGCCCAGCAGGGGCAGCATTATGGCCTGGTGGCACCAGCAGTGGCGGCATTAGCTCTCATTACACACCCTGGCTGGTTATAGCTCACTGTGGGGTGATGCTGAGGGCTGTGCCACCATCTGAATCACACATCCTCTCATAATGTCACTGTGGAGGTGGGTACCACATGCCAGTGTTGACAAATCGAATCACGGATGAACCATTAAAGAATCTTGCAACAGCAAACAGTGCTCTCACTGTGCAGTGTGGGATGTCGAGGCAATAACGGGTTCCCTTTTTATGGCGTGCCCTGTGGTCTTATCGCACACTAGAAAGCGCGGTGATAAAAACTGGAACGGAATTCCTCAGCATGCTAATATTAAATGCTAAACCGCAATCTCATGTTAATGAATCCGTCCAAAAATATATTAAGTCTTAAAGGTCACTTTTTGTATTATAGGGAAAAGAGAAAGAGGTGATATCTCTTTGTATTCTGTATGTGTGTATTAACCCCAGTTATCTATACTTCCGGGGACAGGTATTACAACCCTGAATTAATTTGAATTCTACTCTCTTCTGCTTATCAAATATCTAATCGGGTGACATTTCCACAAGGACCCTGCATTGTTAAAGGGCACCATACCAGATAACAACCAAAACTTTTCAAAAGCTCTGTAGCTGCAGTTAAAGGCACATTTACAAAAAAAGCTTTTAAGTTCTATCCAAAAGCAGAGATCACGTTAAGTCAATCTCGTCATGTATGTAAAGTAAAGGAAATGAGACCGTGGTGCTCTGCCTTTAGAGACACAAAGCATAACGTAATTTCAGTTGGCAAACATTTGTAAAACTGCTTATGTATTAAAACGTCTCACAAACACGCACGCACACAGTTTTAAAGGTATAACAACGTATAGGCTTTCACAAAGAAATATCAACTAATCAGCTACTGTACAGTATATTGAAGGCAAGGCTCCAGTAATGCCATTAACTAATTAAAGCCCACTCAGCAGAATTCTGAAAATCATACATAGTAGGGGGTACTAAGCACAAAAAATGGCCAAATCGTTACGCGGCGGATAAAAGCATGAAATTTGATACAGATGTCCCTTGGGTCATCCTAAAACATCCTAGAAGGGGTGCCCAAAAAAATCTTAAACAGGAAGTGACTTATGGACAAAATTCAAAATGGCCACCTAAACTGTTGACCGTTGACTCAAAAGACACCAAAAGAATCTCCAAAAAGCATAAAATTTGGCACATATGTCCCTTGGGTCATCCTAAGACATCCTAGAAGGGGTGCCCAAAGGAATCTGAAACAGGAAGTGAGTTATTGACTAAATTGAAAATGGCCGCCTAGTGTTGTCGATTGACTCAAAAGACAACTAAAGAATCTCATAAAAGCATACAATTTGGCACACATGTCTTTTTGGTCATCCTAAGACATCCTAGAAGGGGTGCCCAAAGAAATCTTAAGCAGGAACTGAGTTATTGACAAAATTGAAAATGGCCGCCTACAGTGTTATCTATTGACTCAAAAGACAACTAAAGAATCTCATAAAAGCATACAATTTGGCATACATGTCCCTTGGGTCATCCCAAGACATCCCAGAAGGGGTGCCCAAAAAAATCTTAAACAGGAAGTGAGTCATTGACAAAATTGAAAATGACCGCCTACCGTGTTGTCGATTGACTCAAAAGACAACTAAAGAATCTCATAATGGCATACATGTCCCTTGGGTCATCCTAAGACATCCTAGAAGGGGTGCCTGAAATTATCTGAAACAGGAAGTGAGTTATTGACTAAATTGAAAATGGCAGTCTTGACAGATGATGCAAAAGACACTCATAAAAAATTATCTCATAAAAGCATGAAATTTGGTACAAATGTCCCTTGGGTGATCTGAATGCATCCTAAGGGGTGCCAAAAAAAGTTTGAATAGTCTCTCAATGGAAAACACTCCTCCCACACGGGCTGCACTGCTACAATATTCAAATCGAGCAGCCAATCTAGCATTTGGTCCAGAAGCCTGAAAGCTATGCAATCTCTACCATCTCCTGACAAATAAATTAAAGTCGCTGATTCGTGGACACCTTTATGGACACTCTTGCCAGAGGCTGCTTAAGTTTGTAGAGAACTCAAGTGAGGCTGCAAAGCTGAGCCCTTCTGTTCGAGAAAGTGTAGATGCCGGGATGCTGGGTTACCTTGCAGAGCATTATGCCAATGTGCTGGTAATTGCGAAATGGCACACATGAATACATGTAGTTACTAAACACTAATCACAAAAAAACAGTAATGATCAAGAAGAAAATACATGAGAAGATATAGTGTAAAACAAGCAAGAAGATGTAGAGTGCAAAATAAATAAGATGCAGAGAGTAAAATAAGAATATGCAGAGTAAGATAAGATGCAGAGTAAAATAAATGAGAATATGCAGAGAGTTAGATAAATAAAGAAGATTCAAAGAGTACAATAAAAAAATTATGCAGAAAGTAAAATAAATAAGTGATGTAGAAATGAAAACAGAAGGTAGACTACAAAATACGGCAAGTTATGCACTGCATAACCTGTCGTATTGAGTCTGCATAATATGCAGACTGCCATGGTCAACTGTTTAAACAGCCATTTAGAATTTTCAACATGGTCCCTTCCTAAAAAGTTTAATAAACAAGCAAACAAATAAATAACCCCTTCTAGGATATATTAAGAAGCACTCAATGTACGTACCAAATTATACACTTTTATGACGTCCCCTTATGTTTTCTTTTGTGTCAACTGCTTTTAGGCGGTCACTTCCTGTGTAAAACCTTTTTGGGCACCCCTTGTAGGATGCGTTCAGATCACCCAAGGGACATTTGTACCACATTTCATGCTTTTATGAGATTCTGTAGGTATCTTGCATCATCTTTCAACACTGTAGGCGGCCATTTTCAATTTAGTCAATAACTCACTTCCTGTTTCAGATTATTTTTGGCATCCCTTCTAGGATGTGTTAGGATGACCCAAGGGACATATGTGCCAAATTGTATACTTTTTGGAGATTCTATAGGCTTTTTGAGTCAATCGCCAACACTGTAGGCGGCCATTTTCAATTTAGTCAATAACTCACTTCCTGTTGAAGACTTTTTTGGGCACCCCTTCTAGGATGTCTTAGGATGACCCAAGGGACATGTGTGACACATTTTATACTTTTTGGAGATTCTTTAGTTGTCTTTTGAGTCAATCGACAACACTAGGCGGCCATTTTCAATTTGGTCAATAACTCACTTCCTGTTTCAGATTTTTTTGGGCACCCCTTCTAGGATGTCTTAGGATGACCCAAAGGACATGTGTGCCACATTTTATGCTTTTTGGAGATTATTTTGGTGTCTTTTGAGTCAACGGTCAACAGTTTAGGTGGCCATTTTGGATTTTGTCCATAACTCACTTCCTGTTTAAGATTTTTTTGGGCACCCCTTCTAGGATGTTTTAGGATGACCCAATGGACATCTGTATCAAATTTCATGCTTTTATCCGCCGCGTAACGATTTTTCACTTAGTACCCCCTACTAACAGAGATTCCAGACAATCTATAGCATTTCTGCAGCACAATAAGAACCAAAAAAAAAAGGCATAGCTTTCACAGCTTGCTTGCTCATTGTATTTCTTAAGGCAGAGTGTTTCTAAGAGCCTTGATAGATGCTCACTCACACCCGGTCTTTAATCTTGACTTTAAAACAATCAAAGGAGCTTAATTGGTAGATCTATAAGACTATAACTCTGTAACACCAACTTTACACAGACCACTGAGAGCTCTGAGATATTAGCTGTGGGCAAGCCATTTGGTCTTTTAAAAGTAATCTGTCAAGTCTTAAAATTGATTTAAAATTCGGCTGGAAGCCAATGTACTGTAAGGTCACTAAACTCCTAGCTGCAGTGCACAGTATGTTGCAAGTAAGTAAAACAAAGTTATAATTGAGATATTAACCACTTAAGCCCCCATATTTCATACTTCATCGTACGATGATGTCATCTGCTGTTTCCACACATTTAAAAATATGTTTTGACAAATTATGTGTGTGTGTGCCTGATGATATGCCCAAAATATAGGGACTCAAGCAGATTTTGTCTATAACTCACCCAAATTAGTACACCTTATATTGTAAACACTAATTGGATTTTCTAAACTCTAACTCAGATTAACTTTACATTTTGAAGTTGGCAAGAACACAGTGCTTCAATTGAACACATGCCCAAACACCTGCTCTCAGTTGGATGGCACTGCTTTTGCTTTTCATAACATGATTGCGATGGTTTCTTGTCAATTCTCCGTAACATACTCACTATGGGATATCACCGCCCCCTGGCGTTGATGCAGAGCTACATACCATAAACTCCCGGGCCATTCATTGGCTGAGAAGGGTATGTCACGTGTCCGGTAGACCGGAAGAGGTATAAAACCTCCTGCGTGACGTGGCTCATCCTCTTTCGCTTCTCTGCATGGCAGATGCTACAGCTACGAGACATACCTTAAGACCAAACTTTGCTAACTTTGTGAATTAGACCGAAACCAGCTTTAGCCCACTCGGGTGGTACTTGTACTGACCCACGGGTTTTCCTCTACTACAAAACAAAAAAAAGTTTATATTCTTTCCGCTCCCGCGGCTCTTATCTTTTCTTTCTATCTGAAAATCAAGTTTTCCTCCTTTGCTTTCCTCGTGTTTAGCCGGCCGGCTAAAGGCTAGTAGGTTAGCTCCATGGAGGCTCAACGTTCGTGCGGACTGGCGCCACGGTGCCGCTTGCTGATCGCCGCGGACGACCCTCACGGGTTTTGCATCTCCTGCCTCGGGCGACGACATGCCTACGAGGCGAAGCACTTCCGTGGTGCTCCAGGAGGTTGCGATGACTGCGCCCGGTTCTCCAGGAATCGCGTCCAGCGCCGTCTGGACAGGGCCGACGAACTGGCCCCGGGCGGCAGCGCCGTAGCGGCTCCAGCCCGCATGGACACCGGCCCAGGTACCGTGGGTGGTGGCGCCCACCACGTGCGTCCTCATCCCACAATGGGCCCTCCAGCTGCGGGCGGTCCCAGCAGCAACCGCTCGCAGCAACACATGAGTGCGCCGTCGCAGCAGCTCCAGCCTGCTACACCCTCTGTGCCGCGCAGCACTCCACCGGCCGCCGCAGCTGTGCCCGGTGGGTCCACCCGGGCGCAGCTAGCTAGCGGCGTTACATCCCCCTCTTCCCAGCCGCTCTCTCCGAGGCCGCAGCAGGAGTACCGTGACAGCGGGGCTTCGCCTTCGTTCAGCGACGTCTCCGACGACGGCAGCGCCCACAGCATGGACGAGGGGGCGGAGGAGGGTGAGATACTGTCGTTCCAGGGGGCTGCCGGAGCAGCCGCATCCAGCCCTCGTCAGGACGACGACCTCGGGGCTTGTGGCGGTCAGCTGGGGCCCAGCTGGCCGGACGCCCAGGAGCTGGAATCCGATCCCGCGAGGCGCGACGAGCCGGTCTCGGCGATCATCGACAGAGCCTTGCTCAGGTGTGGTCTCGTTCGCCCGATGGAGGAACGTGCATCCTCCACCGGGCAAGAGGACGAGTACCAGGGCTTGGCTCCCCAGGATCCGCGCGCGCAGCGGTCCAGGAAAGTCCCGGCCGCGCTGGGTTTCGCCAACGCCCTCATGTCCACCTGGGAGGTGGTCCATTCGGAGCCGCATCGGCTGGGTTTCCCCCTCGAAGTGGTGGACGCGCCAAAATGGGGGCTCATCGCCTGTCCTCCCATGGACGCCGTCCTGGCCCAGGGCATCATGGACCAGCGTCATCCAGTGGCCCTTACTCCCGAACCGCACTTCACCGATCCCCAGGAAAAGGCGATATCCGTGGCGGTGAAGAAGGCGTACAAGTCGGCAGCGCTGGCGGCGCGCGCGCTGAACATGGTCGCCATTCTCCAGGGCTCAACAGCTAAGCGGCTAGGTGAGCTACAAGAGGCGTGGGGCGACGACGCTGAGGAGCTGGAGGCTCTTCAGCAACTGACCATTAAGGTCACTCGTCACGCCACAGCCTGGGTGGGGAAGGCCATGGCGGACAGCGCGGCGATTGAGAGGGCTCGTTGGCTCGGTCTGGCCGTCTTCCGTCACGAGGTGGTGGACGCAAAGAAAAGCGTCATGGCGCTGCCGCTGAGGCCAGACAACCTCTTCGCTGGAGCGTCGGAGTTTCTCCGAGTCTCCACCGACTCACGAAAGGCCCAGAGGGAAGCCGCGGCGGGGGTTCTGGAGCCAGCCCCTCCTCCGTCTGCGAGACCCCGCAACGAGAGGCCCGCGGGCCGAGGTCGTTCCTCCTCCTCTCGCCGAGGGTCCAACACTTCCCGCTCCTCTTCAGCCCAGGCGAGCTCGCGGGAGAGACCGCAGAGCAACGCGGGCAATCGTGGCAGGGCTTCCCCCCGCCAGCCACCCGCCTCTACCAACACAAACACCGTAGGAAGCTCCAGCCGACCTCCACGTCGCAACACAGGAGGGAAGCCTCGTGGCGGGCGGGGTAAGTGACATTGTCTCGCCGGTGCACAGACCGGCCCAGCCCGCTGTTCCGCCGTTCGTGTTGGGGAAGAGGACCGTGGCTTTTCAGGCCTCGTTGGACAGAGTCGAGGACGGCTCCACGAGTGCCAAAAGACTTTGTTGTGTTCAGAGTGTGGACGATTTATGTGTGCAGAATGTGGACGTTTTATTTGTGCAGCGCAATGTTTCAGTGAAAAGTGCCCTGTATGTATCTCCTTTTTCTCTGCCAAAGAAAATAAATGCACCGAATGTTACAAACAGTCTCGTTCTTTCACATGGCATAGGGCCTTGGAGCAGAGGGGTCCCCGTCTCGCGGGCCCCTCTGTTCCAGCGCCCTTACTGTATGGGCCAACAAGGCCTGGGGCCCCCGATTTCCGGGGCTCCAGGCATTGCTGGGGGTCCCCATGTGCATGCTTTAAATCTATGTCGTCTTCCCATAAGCCCAAAGTGCCTGGGGCCCCCGTTTGCCGGGGCTCCAGACACTGCTGGGATACACTCTGTGAATGCATTAAGTCGATACCATCATTCCATGAGCCCACAAGGCCCGGAACACCCGAACCCCGGTGTTCCAGGCATTGTTCGGACAACATCTGTGCATGTTTTGGGTCATATGAAGGCAATCGGAAAGGTATTAAACAAACCGACGCCGCCTTTGTCCACAAGAGGGCGCCAAAGCGCCAGTGGAACAGGGTCACGTCGGTTTTGCCTTTCGCCTCACAGGCTTCCGTCTCACAGGATGCAGCGAAACGCCACTGTGGACCGGAAGTCTTTGAGTCAGACGGAGCGGGCCTCTGTCTCCGCCATTTTGGAGGGACAGATGCCCCCTCTCTCGCAACGCGTCACGATGGGCGGGCCACGTTCGCTTGTAACAGGCGACAACGCATCCCTTACGGGGAGGAGGGTTTTGTCGCCTCACAGGCTTCCGTCTCCCAGGTTGCAGCAGCACGTCACTGTGAACCGGAAGTACTTGGCTCAGAAAAGGCGGACCTCGGTCCCCGCCATCTTGGAGGGACGCTTGCCCCCTTTTTCCATGGGAACAGGCGGCCGGCGCGAGCGGACAAACCGGATGTTGACGTCAGTCACCTCAGGGTTAGCACCGCCGGCGGCGTTAGCAACAGCGTCACTGCTCCCCATGGCAACCGTCCCCATAGCGACGCTCCCACTCTCCGGGCGGCCGGTGACGTCACCGGCCAACCCGCTCGCTCGATGTGTGGAAGAATGGAAGATTTGCAAACCAAATCCTTGGGTATTACGCACAATACAGAAGGGTTACAGGTTGCAATTTTCCAGAAAACCCCCAATGACGGACAAAGTGTTGTTTTCCAAGGCCACAGGTCCAGCGGCCAGTACTCTGAGGGAGGAGGTTGCCTCCCTGTTGAGCAAAGGCGCTGTCACGGAATTACTTCCGAACCAGAACCGACTGGGTTTCTATTCGAAATATTTTCTGGTGGCCAAGAAGGGGGGGGGGGTGCGACCCATTCTGAACCTGAAGGGTCTCAACAAATACCTCACGGTTTTCCATTTTCGGATGCTGACAACCGCTGCGCTTTTACGCACCGTGCGTCTTGGGGACTGGTGGACGAGTATCGATCTCAAGGATGCTTATTTTCACATTCCAATCTACCCACCGCACAGGAAGTTCCTGCGCTTCGGGTTTGAGGGGAGGGTGTACGAGTACAATGTCCTCCCGTTTGGAATGTCTCTCAGCCCCAGGGTGTTCGTGAAATGCACGGACGCAGCCGTGGCTCCACTGAGGAGGCAGGGGATCCGGTTGTCCACTTACATAGACGACTGGCTCTTGGCGGCGGGCTCGAGAGAGGAGGTGATGCGACACACGCGCGTGGCGGTCGCTCACCTGACGTCCCTAGGTTTCATGATCAACGCCAAAAAGAGCGTACTGGTTCCGTCTCAGCGGACCACCTTCTTAGGGATCCTGCTGGACTCGAACACGCTCATGGCGCGCCTATCCCAGGACAGGGTCGACAGCTTTTTGGCGTGTGTGAGATCTTTCCACGTGGGGCGTCCAGTCAGTTACAGACTGTGTATGCGGGCGGCGGGGCTCATGGCCTCAGCCATACACCTGGTCCGCCTAGGCAGACTCTACATGAGACCTTTCCAGCGGTGGATGTTGGCGCTAGGGATCCCATCCACTATGGGTTCGCGGAAAGTGGTGGTGCCTCCACGGTGCGTGGAGGCTCTCAGACCATGGTCACAGGCGCCCTTTCTGACCGAGGGGGTCAGTGTGGGGGTTGTGACGTCACGGATGGTTATCACCACGGACGCCAGCCTGACGGGATGGGGGGCCGTCCACGAAGGACGCTCGGCCAGAGGGGTGTGGGACTCCAGTCTACGGGAGGCTCACATCAACTATCTGGAACTGTTGGCGGTTTTTCTCGCCCTCAAACATTTCGAGGCTCGCATCCGCGGTTGTCACGTCGCTATCAGGACGGACAACACCACGACCATGTGCTATATCAACAGGCAGGGGGGCTTGCACTCCCAAGTGTTGGACAGCCTGGCGTGCAGACTGACGCGTTGGTGCGATTCGCATCTCGCGTCGATTCGAGCTTCACATGTGCCGGGTCTCCTGAACAGCGGGGCGGACTTACTGTCCAGGGGCGAACCCCGGTACGAGGACTGGTCCCTCAAGCCGTCGGTGGCGGACCTGATCTGGGCCAGGTTTGGCCGGGCGCAGGTCGATTTGTTTGCCTCCGAGGAGAACGCGAAGTGTTCTCGCTTTTTCTCGGTGAGGGTGGGGGACCGTTCACTGGGCATGGACGCACTAGCCCACGACTGGCCGGACGAACTGCTGTATGCGTTCCCGCCACTGGACCTGATCCCCTCAACACTGGAGAGGGTGAGACTTCAGGGTCGGTCAGTGCTGCTAGTGGCTCCGGCATGGGGCGTGTGGAGGTCGGAGATAACACCTCTCCTCTACGCCGAGCCTTGGCCCCTCCCGCTGTACAGGGACCTACTACGGCAGGGAGGGGTCGACATCTTCCACGAGAGACCTCAGGACCTAGACCTGTGGGTTTGGCCCGTGAGAGGCAGACTTTGACTTCGTATGGCCTGCCCCCTGACGTGGTGGCCACCATCCAGGGGGCAAGGGCCCTTTCCACGAGGTCCGCGTACGACGACAGGTGGAACCTGTTCGTGGCATGGTGTCTGAGTCAGTCACCGCCGGTTGAGGCCTTTCGGGCCCCGGTACGCAGCGTCCTCATGTTCCTGCAGGAAAAATTGAGGCAGGGTCTGGCTTTCTCGACGATTAAGGTGTATCAGGCGGCCATTTCCGCGTGTCACGAAGGTCTCGATGGCATGACGGTTGGCCAACACCCGATGGTGCGGGGGTTCATGAACGGCGCCAGGCGGGCCAGGCCGGTCTCTAGGGCTCTGTTCCCGGCCTGGGACCTGACGGTGGTGCTGGGGGCGCTTTGCCTCCCACCGTTCGAGCCTTTGGAGTCAGCGGATCTGAGGATCGTCAGCCTCAAGACGGTTCTTTTGGTTGCCCTGACTACAGCCAAACGGGTCAGCGACATACATGCGCTCTCGGTGAGTTCGGAGTGTATGAGGTTCGTGGGTGACGACAGTAGGGTTTTGCTTAAGCCAAACTTGGCGTTTGTCCCCAAGAACGGAGTGGTCACCCAGACGCCGGTTGAGCTGGTAGCTTTTCATCCGCCGCCTTTCGCTTCAGCGGAGGATAGGCGGCTACACTGTCTTTGCCCGGTAAGGGCTTTGAGGCTCTACTGCCAGAAGACGGTGGCCGGCCGATCGTCGTCGCAGCTGTTTGTCTCCTTCGGCCCGGGTGGTCAGAGGAAGGCAGTGGCTAAGGCGACGCTTTCTAAATGGATTTTGGATGCCATTAGGCTGGCCTACGTCAGTGGTGGCGTTCCAGTTCCAGAAGGACTGAAGGCTCATTCTACTAGGGGAGTGGCTGCTTCCTGGGCCCTCTCCAGGGGGGTTTCGGTCCAGGAAGTGTGTGCGGCCGCAAACTGGTCGTCACCTTCAACGTTTGCGGCTTTCTATAGCCTGGACGTGGCAGCAGCGTCAGTGGCGCATGCTGTCCTAGGGGTGGCGGCTGTGTCTAGTTAGAATGGGGGAAGCTAGGCTGGTTTGTGTTTTAACCTGCCTTTTTTCTCTTCCCTATCTTCCTTCTCTTGAAGTCCCCTCGGGACCACCTGTGGTAGGTCTCCAGGGGGGAAGGGCCCCTGTTTCCTTGTTTCACTTAAGGAACGGTGTTGTGTCCCCTACCTTCCTTCTCTTAAGTCCCCTCGGGACCACCTGTGGTAGGTTCCCAGGGGAGGAGGGCCCTGTTTCCTTGTTTCACTTAGGGGACAGACTTGTGTCTGTCCATTAGTTGAATAAGGCAGACTTGGTCTGTCAGGGTCCTTTTATTAACATCATATACCGCACCCCGGCCCGGAGGGCTGGGGCGCCCGTGAGGCCGAAGGTCACGTCCAGGGGGACGGGGCCTTATGGCTAGGGGGCGTGCGGACCTGAGATTCGGTATGGCTATAAGCCCAGGGGGGTTTATGCATCCCATAGTGAGTATGTTACGGAGAATTGACAAGAAACTCAGGGTTACGGATGTAACCCCGGTTTCTTTAGAATTCGGAGTAACATACTCACCTAACACCCCTGTTTGTGTGCATCTGCATGCAGGAAGCGTGTTAAAGAGGATGAGCCACGTCACGCAGGAGGTTTTATACCTCTTCCGGTCTACCGGACACGTGACATACCCTTCTCAGCCAATGAATGGCCCGGGAGTTTATGGTATGTAGCTCTGCATCAACGCCAGGGGGCGGTGATATCCCATAGTGAGTATGTTACTCCGAATTCTAAAGAAACCGGGGTTACATCCGTAACCCTGAGTTTTTCTTCCAACACTTTGTGCAGCGCTCATCATCTTCCTGATGGTGCTACTAATGCTGGCCGGTGGCCTAGTTCCAATGTGTTTTGAAAGGGCTGTTGTAAGACAAAGCTGTAATAGATGAAGATCAATTCAGACATAATCCAGCAGCTCAAGACTGTCCAATATAACCTTCCCCGCAGTAAAACTCATCACTATTTCCATCTCTATAGCTCCCTGCGTGTAACTGAAGCCCTCTGGCTCTTGTTCTCTTGTTGGTCCTCCAGCTGAGAGATTTATTTATCGCCATAGCATTAATAGCCATAACTTAACATCAGCAAGAGTGCACATGTTACCAACAAGAATCTGTATGAGGGAATACCAAGGGTGAGCGAGAAAATAGCAGCCAGGAGAATGAGACTATAGCAGGACACTGCCAAAGACATCAAGAGTTGCCAGCCAGCAAATTGGTGCTGTGGGAACCAACACACAGGCACCGGTCACGAGGACGTCCCTCACTAACATACGTGGATGTACTCAAGAAAGATGCAGGAGCGCAAAGCACCAACCAGCTGGCCAGATGTATGGAGAACCGGGATGACTGAAAGCGACGATGGAGGGCTCGTCTGAGGACGACCTTAGAGAGATATAGCATTTGGATCTTTCTTTTATGGGATATAACTGCCATTGCGACCTCTCGTACTACTTCTTTCTTGTGGGTATAACTGCATTCACAAGGGGGCAAACATGTTGGAAACCCCTGCTCTCCCCTCCCAGGATGAGAGCCCTGCAGTGCTATAAAGAGAGCATTGATTGCCTTCTCAGGTCTAGAAGACATAAGACCCGGGCTTACCAGTAGGTGTCATGCAGCATCGTCAACCCATAACCCTCCTCGTAAAAGCTCCATTAGCTCCTGTATTGCATTATGACAGGACTGGCTTTATAGCTGTGCCACTGAAAAGAGTATCTACAAATACGCAAAGCTTATGTATGCGTTTGTGTGTGTCTGATGATAGTAAGGCCAGTAGCTACACTGTAATGTTTCTACACTGCTTTAATCACACAGAAAGTCATTTATTTTCTATTAGCAAAATATCCCAGGCTGCTTTACCCCTTATAACCGTGGTCAAATTAAACTGCCGAGCCAAAATGTAAAAACCATTGCTCATCCCAGCTGCTCCTTGAGAGGAGGGCAGACCTGTCAATGAGACCCACCTTCTTGCTCGTGAAACTGATTAGTGCCGTCAAACTGGCGAGTCAGCGAGTCAGATGAGGCCGAGAGGATGCACAATCCTTCTCTGGTTTTCTGTGCCACTTTATCATGATCTGGTGAATTTACACACAATATGTTGTCTCGCACTGCATTGCTCCATCCCACTAGAATGGGTGTGTGTGTGTGTGTGTGTGTGTGTGTGTGTGTGTGTGTGTGTGTGTGTGTGTGTGTGTGTGTGTGTGTGTGTGTGTGTGTGTGCGTGTGCGTGTGCGTGTGCGTGTGTGCGTGTGTGAGTGAGCGTGAGTGTGAGAGAGAGAGAGAGAGAGACTGTGTATGTGTGTTGTTTACTTATAGATTTCAACCTGTGGAGGCTGGTCATGAGAGCAGGAGCACTGAGAATTCTGGTCCGGGATCTTTCCCATTCCCCTAAGGAGGATCCATGGTTTTATACACTCTACAATACAACGATAACAAAAGGATATTCCCCATAGCTTGTCTATGTAGTCTACAGTATATACACATCAATCTCAGTCCTCTAGGCCCCACAAGGAGGTTGGTCTTTTGTTTACCAGTTTGTCTAAACGTCGATCTCTCTCCATCTCTCTGTCTCTGTATTGATCAATATTTGAAGGACTTGAAACGCTACACTGAGTCACATTGTTTTATTTCTCACAAACTATAACTATAATGGCAGAATATTCATCTACTCTACACAGTCTATTGTGTAGGTTTTGCTGCTGTCGTCGGAAGGGATGAATTGAAGACACTGTGGTTTAGCTATTTGTTTATCTGGAGTATAATTACACCAAAACCGCCACAGTGCAGAAGACCAGCTTCCAGCCCTTGACACACACAAAATAGAAATACAGAACAAGATGAGCACACGAGAGCACAAACAAGTCACTTCATTGCTACGCATCTTTTCATTAATCGAAAACAACTAAGGACACAATAAAGGCCATAACAATAAACACATTCAGCGTATTGACACCAGCTATCATTAAAGCGAGGTCACATCCTCTCCCGTTTACGACAAGCAGTAACTCCATGCTAACAGCTAAACATGTTGCCACGGCGTCCTCTTATTAAGGCTGATTAATACACGCATGCCTTTCATTAAAGTAGGCTTTTCTTTATTGGTGTGTGGGTGTTAAAGCCCCAAGCTGCATTATATATGCATGTATGTATATGTACAGTATTATGTGCATATTAAACTTCGTTATAGGACCATTCCTCTGTGAGGCCCTGTCACTGCATCAACATCATCTAGCCTGGCAGCAAACTGGCTCAGGCAGTCTCAATGGAAACACAGATAAACATAATTGTACACATACTGTATATCCCCAGGTGGAAATGCACACTAGCAAACAAACAGCGCGTGCACGCGCGCACACACACACACACACACACACACACACACACACACACACACACACACACACACACACACACACACACACACACACACACACACACACAGGCAGTGATGGGGTTGAGTGCGGGTTTCCCATCCTGCATGGACTGATCTCAGTGGAGGTCATAGAAACAAAGGGGGGAAAAAACACTGCAATCAAGGTGACATGGGGGTCAGCAATCCACCTAAACCAGGAAGAGACGCGCCCCGTCATACAGGAGATCCACAAAACACACTGAGCGTTGTACAACCTCATCTCCTGCTGCAGAGAGGAAATAGGTGAGCCAGAAACCAGGCCAAATACCAGGTTAATGTGCTAATAGAGTGAGGTGGTCTTTGATCCGTGGTCAAGTTATGTTTCCAGCTTTCAATGTTCACTTTATTGACCCTCCCATCAAGAGTCCTGTTGCTGCTGCCAGTTTTGAGAAATGAACATACCGGTAACATGTCAGAAAACATACCCACTGAGAGAAGTACAATCATTTTCATACTACTTCCATCCAGTATATAGCATATGCAGTGACCTTCGCACATCATGGAATATTTTGTGAATTTAAGATTTTACCATTTATGTTAAAGGTATCATGACATTCACTTTTACACCACATTCAAAGTCTTTGTCCTGGTCCTTCAAAAGTGTACAAAAAGTTTTAAGTGAAAATTCCATTCCAGTGATCAATGGCAGGTGTTTTTCTCTCACATTTCTAAAGCCTTTTCAACTGCAATGAAAAAAGAAATCTTTGCCTGCGGGTGTCGCTGGTGAGGGATTTTGCCTGTCAATCATCGCCTCTGCTCCGCCCCCCCCAAAGGAAAGGATAGGGGAGGGGAGGGGCGAGGAGGAGAGTGGGCGGGATTAATCGACTGTGACCTCACTGTCGAAGGGCCAAGCTCAGATTACTTTTCAGCCTAATAATTCAGAAAACCCCAGACCACAGAAAATTCACTGAATGTTCTAAGTTCAGGTTTTTGGGGTGTAATTGAGGTCATAAAACCCCAAATAAAACATTGAAAATTAAAAAAGTGAAAATGAATGTCATGATACCTTTAATGCCACCTTAACCACTTAAAGGGATACTTCACTTTCGGCGGGGGGAAACATTTAAAAAATATATTAAAAATAAATGAAAAAAGTAATGGAAAATTCATGGCCCCCTCACGCATTAGAGTGTCCTACTAATGTGTGAGGGGGCCTTTATTTTGCCATAACGTCTTTCATTTTTTTTTAATATATATTTTTAATGTTTATTTTATGTGAAAGTGAAGTATCCCTTAGACCTTTTTCTGAAATAGCAAAAATAGAAGATCTATAAGCTCACAAGGCAGCGCACTTTGATGTGGACTTGTAGATTGCCTATTTTTGATTATTTCTGAAATTATATGACATTTATTTATTCGATGCCAGGGTTAATTTGGTTGATACAATATATGGCTACGGAGGTCAGCTATAAAGACTCCTGCTTGGTAACATGTTGCTAAGGCCTAGAGACTCAAGGGTGAGGAGACTTCCATTGGGGGAAACTTCTAATGATTTATCCAAGTGTGCTCCATTCACCAACATAGTGATTTAGAGGGCGATAGTTTAGCTATTCTCAGAGGGATACAAATACACTGAAACACAAATCCTAGGAAAGAGAATAATAATACATTTTATTTGTAACGCACTTTATATTTGACACAAATCTCAAAGTGCTACATCATAGCATAAAAAGTCAAGAAAAGAGAAAATGTAAAAGCAATGAAATGAATGAAATTCAAAACAATGAGACTCCCCCCCTCTCCCCACTATACAAACTATACTTAGTTAAATATACTCACTACAAATACTTTCGGAAACCTGAAATGTTGATGTAAAGCATTTGCCTCAAAATGAAATGTGGAGGAACAGTGATTTATTATTCATCTAATATGGTAAAAAGACCCTCAGTGAAAGTATTAGCTGGCCCTAAACCTCACAGCTACTGAGAACAGAAACCTTCAAAGAAATCGTCATCTGAATTTCTTTTAACCACATTAACCCTATAGCGTCACTATTCTGGGCCTGCAAAGGTGAACATTCTGCAAAAATAGGCGAACATTCAATGAAAATATAAATCCACAAGCTTGTGGATCAGCTACTTTTTCCATATGATTCACAACAAAGTATATAGGGTGAGAAAAAGTTCACTGGACACGATTGCTATTTGGCTTTACTTAGTTCAATAATGAACACTCTTCTGCTGCAATAAGTTACCTTTAAAAGTGAGAGAAGGGATGTGAGGTAGACTAGGCTACTGTATCTTCTGTCAGGTGGAGATTGGACCGTTGTAATGAACCCTGATGCAAAACAAATCAGATTAAAGTTTGACACAAAACAATAATCCAGCGATCCACTGACCACTGAATGAACTTGTGATGCAAACAGTCATAGCACAAAGCCTAGAACACATTGTTTTATTATATAAATTATATGTTGTAACATCACAACACTGACTGACCACAATTATCAGCAAACTTGTTCCATAACTACATGGTGCTCATGTAGCCATGTTCTGCATGTACTGCTTTGGTGTAGGCAGAAGCAAAGTAGTGCTGCTGCTGGTGAATGAGAGCATCCTGTACTGCAGTGGTTCTGAAAGTGGGGTCCAAGGACCCCCAGGCGTCCCCTGAAAGATTTGTTTATAGCATCAAAATCAGTTTAACCACTTTAACCCTATATACATCGGCTATTTGAAAAAAGTTAATCTACAAGCTCACAAAACATCACATCTCGTTGTGAGGTTGTAGATCTGCCATTTCCAAAACCTTGATAACATTTTAACATTTTTGAATATTTAAAAAAACATTTTAACAACAGTATGGGGTGTCCCTGGCACAAAATATTTTCTGATTGGTGTCTGTGACAAAATACATATTAATTTAGTGTTTCTTGACATGAAAATGTTTGAGAATTAACAGTTGTGTCTACTCTGGAGACCCTTGATGGAGTTGGGAGTCTTGCTCCTTGGGCTTCAGAAGGAACAGCCCTTCCCACGATGGGTCCCAGATCGCCTTGGGAAGCAGGATGTCCCTTTCTGCTCATGCCCCGGGGAGGCCGGCTCTCTGCACCAGAACTTTTGGAGCCGGGGTCACTGGAATGCTGTAACCTTTTCAGGTCTATGTAGTCACGTTCATGACTTCTGGGGTTCAGTGTGTCACAGGCTGGCCACATGAAGCCTGAGCCACACTGTTCTTTGATGCTTTTGGCTTCTACAGATCAGAAAACTAATTTGCCTCAACACATACATTTCATACATACCATGTGACCTGAATGAAAATCAAACTAGGCATTTTAAGTCACCACAAGTAGAAACTTTATCATTTGTTAATTAAGCAACACATGCTTTGCCACTTCTCAGTGTGCATACAGTAGGCATTGCACTGTGATATAAAACAAATGGCAGACATTCAGCTAGAAAATAAGATGGGGGGGGCATAACCGGGAGGGTGTTTGTCTACACACCCTCCTCAGACGAACAGTAGGGATTGGCAGTGACAGGGACTATTCACATGAGAGATTGGCATAACAACAAAATTGTGGAGAGAATGAAAAACGGTTGATCCCATGTCAACACAATACAGAACAATGTTGAGCCAAAATCTCAAATTTTTAATAAGTGTTATAGAACAGAGTTCTTTGATTTCCAACAAAGAGTAACAAAGAACATGGTAGATACAGTATTTTACTCTCAGAATATATTAAAACTCATCATTAGAGGGACAAAGCAAATACTCTGAGATCAAGTGGAGTTCTTATAGAAGGAGAGCATTGCATCCAGATTCTCAGATGAGGTCTGGGGTGGTTTTTGGGCTTCGCTCTCAGGTGTAGGTGGAGGCTGAGGCAGGGATTGTCTCTGCGACTGAGGTGGACACGGGTTAGCGTGCTGAGGGGGGAATCGAGGATACAGGTGAGGTGTTCCAGTGAACTGTGGAGGAGGTGGCGGTGGTGGTGGAAACTGAGGAGGGGGAACCTGGAGGCTGAACGGGGTAAACTTAGGGTACGTTGCTGGCAAGGAAGACTGGGATTGAGGATTTGACTCAGAGGTTGAGGGGGGATTGGAGGAGGGGATTGGAGGAGGCTGAGCCTGTGATGTAGTTTGGGGCTGTGGGGGAGTAGGAGCAGACTGCCCAGCTTGAGAATCTGAAGGGGCGCTTCGGGGTGGAGGACTTGACTGAGGATCCTCTTTGTTCCCGGTGCCGCCTCTGCGTGGGTCGTTTGACAACTTGAAAGACATTTTGGTTTTATTCTCCTCTCGATCTGTGGGCCATCTGTGCCTCGCTCCCTTTTCATCGGCGAAATACGCAGTTGGTGGAGCGAATTCCGAATCTCGCTCCGCCCGACGCCGGCTCGTCCACTCGCCAAGCAAGAACTCTGAATGACGAAAGGAAAAAGTACGAAGAATTGACATTTGGTAAAGACATTTCAGTTGTGAAGAGAAAAGAGTAATCAGAACTTAAGTCTTAATTACAACATGCAAGCCTGTCTATAATCTTGTGTCGATTCCATACTAAATGTTTATGTGCGCACACAAGCCAACATAGCATGTTTTATAAATAGGATTTTTATGCACATCTGTATGCAGCTCTCCCTTCATAAATCAGAATTCTGAAATAGATAGTCCCAATCCTTGATTGTGATTGGTTGGTTTCCGTGATAAAACACACTATAATCTACTCCTTAGATCAGCTTACATCAGTCACACTCACAGGTGCATTATTTGTTACTACTGTGCGTAAGGGGAGCGTTTGTTTTCCTGCACAGGGCTTCTAAGCAACGCCCGTGCAAGGTATATTATAACTCTAAGACGGCGAGTGGCTGAGGGTCTTCGGGCGAGGCTCATTACGAAAACAAGCGCTTCCATTCTCTTGTAAACTAGGAAGAGTCTCCCGGCACTGCACAGCTGCTGCAGCTCAGCTCCACTAGGCTAAGGCTAATGGTCTGGATTGGCAAGGTGCTTTTCCTGGTTTGTGCTGTCAGTCGGGAACTACTTTCTTTTAGTGAATTACTATTAAGAAGCGTTTTAATTGGGACGAGTCTATGATTTTCATGTTGCCATATTTCAAACGGTTTTAGAAAAGCAATAAGCTATGCGAGGTCGCTGTTTACCTTGATTTTACAAGTGGCTGAGAGGGTCTCAGCCAAAGTAAAAATCTATGGTCAACAGCGACCTCTAGTGGCTTATTGCTTTATTAACTTGAACATGTGCATAACTTCCACTGTCTCCAAACTGTGAGTGCACATGGGTCAGAGTTTCCATAGAGGTGTGCATGCTCTCCTGTCCAGTTAGTTTGTATAAATCCCAACTTTTAAATGTATTAACTATCAGCTGTTTGGGCTGGCGTTCACCAAAGTGCAGCTCAAAATCATTCTTTTGTATTGACAAGAGCAGACAATGACATATTTACACTGCTCTCTGGGACAGGGCTAGGGACTCTAGAAAAATAGAGGACATCAAACTATCTTTATGAATATCCACAATTATATTATACAACGGAAAACTAGTCCCTTAGCTAGTTTCAATACCAAGACATTTGAATGATTCAATGTACCTTTCCCTCTGTCCCATTCTCTGACATGGGGAACTCCAGGCTTGGAATCCTTCCTCTCCTGGACCTCCACCTCCACTTTGTTCGATCTGCTGCCCTCTGGAGGCTCCTCTGATGGAGGCAGGGGCCCAATCACATCCTCCTCTTCTTCTAGGAAAGATGACAATACAAAACAATCTCCTATTAACAAACAATTACTAGCAAGCAAGCAAGCTCTTTCATATTATCATAGTCTACTGAAACAATATTTAACTAATCATAAATATTGAAAAACTTCCCCTGTCTGTCTATTTCCGGCCTTTCTACATGTTCCTACAGTTCTGTAGGCAGTTCTGGCCTGGCATGTCCATTCGGTCTATGACCGGCATTACATCAACCTGATTCTTATTTTCTTGTATTAGACTACTGCTACTTTGCCTTAAACATAACAAACAAGGATAAGGTCATGTCCACCAAGGGTAGTGGCTAAAAACAGTAAAGGCCAATTTATGCATGGAGCTACAAGTGTCAAACTATGCGCCACATGCCGAAAGTGTCAAAAAAGAGAAAAAATTTGTCGGAGGACGTCCACCGACGGTGTCACATACCACTGGAAAAATATAAGGTCGCAGACACTTCATAAAAGGTCACGTCCCTGATTGGTTGGGAACACAAGGTAAGCTCCGCTACCACAGAGATGAGCGAGAAAACATTCACTTCCTTCAGTTCCTTATTTAAATGTTCTGGCGAGGCTGTCAGCGAGTCGCAGACAGTATCAACACGCAAGGCTCGGAAAGTAGTGCGACTCGTCGCTCCAAGCATAAATTGGCCTTAATGGTGGACATTTTTCTTTTACAAATGGAACGTTACAACAAATATAGGTGTCATGTTGAAAATTGTCATCTTTTCCCCAATCCTAGCATCCTTATACCCGGCATATCATAATAGTTATGGATTCATTAATGGCATTCTAACCTTCGCCATCCTCTGCTCCTGGGTCTTCCTCCTCAGTGCCATCCAGTTTAGACTTCTTCATTTTCCTCTGCTTTATCTTTGCCAGTCGGGCCTTTAGTATCGCCTTCCTCTTCTCTTTCAGCTGTTCTCTCTTATTGCGCTGGTCTGTTGTCTGAGGAGAAGTGAATGAGTGATCCACGCCGTTTGCAACACACACAGCAATTACACATTTTTGTGTTTAAAAAAACAGAAGCTCACCTGGTCTCTGAGCATGTCCAGTGTTTCTCTCTGTTTTCTACGCTGCTCCTGGTCATGAGAGAAGGCAAAGTAACCCACACCGAGCTCCCGGGCCTCTGAGATGAACAAAAAGAACAGGAACATTTTATATTCTGGTGGATTAAGTACGATCCAATGCTTTAAACCACATTAACCCCATTTACCCCATTTTGGGTATATTTTCAAAAATGCTCACAACACATTGCCCTGTGAAGCATTATGAGCTTGTAGTTCGGCTAACTATATATAAAGTATATAGGATTTAAGAGGATAAATACAAAGGTGTACAGAAGATTTTATGGAATTCCTATTAGGCGAACCTTGCTCCCTGATGTCCTCGTAGTGTATTGGTCCTACAGGCCTCTTCATCGCCTCCTCTTCCTCTCTCTCCCATTCCTGCCTCTGCATGTCTCGTCTCATGTCCTCTGACAGTAAGGTCTTCTCAGCCGGGGCGTTTCTGCAGGTAGGGGAGAAATCATATCCAATAAAGATCCACTAACCAAATTAACATATTGGCTACGTTTTAACCACTTCTACCCTGGCGTCCCTATTTTAGGCATGGCATTAGGCGACAACGTTTTAAAATATTTTCCAAATTTGTAAACACATTTTCAAAAATAGCTGACAGGTTCTGTCTTCATAATTACATTTTCCCCTTATTTAGATCTTGGTCCATTTTCTGAAATCCGGGAAGGTCTTTCTTCATGCATCTGCGAGATCGTCCCAAAGCATCTACATAGTCCACCCTGTAGATAAGAGAAAGCAGTAGGACAAAATGTTGAATTTAATATTTATATTATGATAATAGTAGTAACTAGTCCATACCCGTCGGGGGATATAAGCACCCAAAGTATGCAGTTTGGGTTATGGGTTATGCACTGTGCACAGATAGTATATCAGGGATGGAAAGTGACTGTTGGTACCTGCAACAGTTCCAACAGACACGCACACGCATCCCGTCACCTAAACAGATGTTTAGGTGCTTGCATGTCAGCCCTAATACATACTCCTTCCAACGTACCAACTTTTCTTAGGAAAGGGGGGCGATATAACTACACTGAAGTAAATCCCAGCTTCGGAAAGGCTGTCTCTGAACTTTTCCACGGAACAGGTGCACCACCAGATGCCTTTCCGAACAGTTAGAATGTATTGGCCTTAAGGCAGCAGCATAATTCTTGTGGAAACAAGATTTCAGCAAGGTCTTACTAAAGTGACTGCTGAGAAAAACAAACAAACATATTCTCTTGCCAAAGTTCTTTTTGGCACTTCTTGCATCTCCAATATTTCCTAACTAGCCGAAATTGCAGCGGATGACAGCATACAGAACATCATGTGTTAAGTGTGTGATTGGTAAGAAATTCATATTCCACACTGAATGGGTAGGGTCTTAACTAATTGACTGTTCAGAGCTCAAAGCAGAACTGCAGAGAGTAGTAACAATTTTGCCCGCAGAAAATGCATGAAGATGCATCAAAATGTAATGAATGGTCTGACTGCCATAACACTTAGGGTCTTGCATGTCAGCTCTTACCATTCCTCATTTGGATCCGAAGGGGTTGGGATGGGAGAGGAGCCGATTCTCTCATCCTCTTCTTTCTCGCTCTCCCTCTGTGAACGTGTCTCCTTCTGTTTGTCAATGATCTTCTGAGTGAAATCAACCAGGAACAGACCCTCCGTCTCTTCATCTGACATAGAAAACATGTATGATAACGAAGGAGCATAAATTAGGCTTTATTCAGTCAACAAAAGCAACCATTGTGTATTCTATGCCGGCCAAGCTCTTCAAATGCAGCGTACAACATGTCAGTTGATGGCTTTTATTGATTGATTGATTGAATACTTTATTAGACAGAAATGCACACAGTACGGGTACAGTCATACACTTGAGCTAAAAGGATAACCCAATAGTCCTTTTATCAGGATATATCCACAAACAAGAGCATTACTGATCTTGCACAAACCTGGAAAATCTCCCTTTGTCATCTGTTCATAGAGTCTGGCCTTTTCCTCCAACTTGCGTCTGTTAGAACATAAAAGTAAGTGGAACATTGAGAGATACATTGGCCGTGGCGTGAGCTACAGCAGTATGTTATGACCATCTGTAGGCCTGTCACAATTATTACATCATCGGCTAATCGCAATTATTTGAGATAATCACAATCATTTTTGCATAATCGTCATAATAATTTCCATTTGGGATTTTCAAAAATAGTGGAAATAGCCGATCTACAAGCTCAAAACGCGTCACGTTGTGACGCGTTTTGAGCTTGTAGATCGGCTATTTCCACTATTCATAGTGGATATAAGTATAACGTTATTAAAATATCTTATTTGTCATATCAAAGTTATTTGTCATATCTGCCCTGTGCACCTTTTGTTTACGAAGCCTAAACGCCAAACAGAAACGTGATTTTTTTATTCATATGCTCAATGCCGCACAACAGAATTAAATCGTTACTCGCAATTATTTGTGACAATTAAATCGGCAAGTAAAATTAACTATCTGTTGATTTCACATTTTTGTAGAAAAAAAACCCAGTCGATTTCACATTGAGGTGCCCAGACTTCTCAGGTTCCCACTCTTCCTGTATCCCTGAGATGTATAGAACTCACCTGGACTGGTCCAGTTTGTTCTCCTCTTCAGTCACCTGCTCTACGTCTTTCTCAGCGCGTGATGACACCCCTGCGTTCTGTTTGCTCCATACATTAGGCTTCTATACAGTTCCATGGAAACAGAACATGGTGGTTAAGTTTTCCCACACACACATCACACGATCACATCTTATTTAACATGTCTTTCTCGTGTCCAGTTTTTAACATACCTTGACAGTGGTTTTGGATTTGGAACCAGCCCCATTGTCTTGACCTAGTTTTGCTTGTTTGAATTGTTCCTGCTTCCTGTAGAGTTCAGCTTTTAGATCAACTAACTGTAAGAAAAACACATGTCCACATCATTAAAACACAAGTTAGCTAAGGTTAATATATTGCCATTATCTGCAGTGATGTAAAGTACCTAAGTACATTTACTACAATTTTGAGGTATTTTTACTTTACTGGAGTATTTCCAATTTTCAGTACTTTTACTTCTACTCCATTACATCTCAGAGGCAAATATTGTACTTTTACTCCAATACAATTATTTGAAAAATTTAGTAACTAGTTACTTACCACTATATACATTTCTGCCAGATCTACAAGTTCACAGTCGTGACGCATTGTGAGCTTGTAGATCAACTATTTTCAAAAGACTTTTATACATTTCAAACATTTGAAAACTTGAGAAATGGGACATTCTGGCTAACGTTAGATAGCCTGTTGGCTTAGCATGCTAGCACTTGCTACTGCACATTATCTAGCCTGACTATTAGATTTATTGTAACAGAATATAACATAATACAATACAGCATGGGGAGAGAAAAGCCTGCTTAGGTACCGATGAGGCAGTCACGTCGAAATACTTCTTCTTTTTATCCATGTTAGTTTGTTGTCAGTGAAGCTACAGCATCAACATGTTCTTCTTCTCTTCTTCTGTAGAGTGGAGTGGACTTTCTTCTTCTTCTGTTATTGTTAGATTATCGCGTTTCATGGAGCATTACTGCCACCTACTGTGGCTATATAGAATTGTTCTATAGCCATGTCTAAGATCAGGGTAGCATAAGATCAGTGGTGGAAAAAGTACTCACATTTTTTATATTTCAATTAGCCTAATAGTACTATTCAATGCTGGTTTGGCAGTTCCCTCTGCCCTCTCATTCCTCACTATTCCAACATGAACCAAAGGCCAGAACCCACAAAAACATATATATACCATTTTGCTTCTGTGGACTTTTATGCCAGCTGTTTCTTAAATACTACTTTCATTTCAGCCGCTTATTGTTTGACAGATGACAAATGATGGAAATATCTTTCTACTTACTCTGTATGAGTACTTTGACTCAAAGTAAACGTGATAAGATGTTAAGATCTTTGAATAGAAACAGCAGTCTAGTTTTGTACTCGCTGGCTCTCGGGTTCAAACCATTCCGTGCAGGCTTCCAGTCTCATTTCTTCCATGTTCCAAGATGTTAAATGTCTCATTTCCTTTCACCGTGACCCAACATGTGGCATTGACCTGATTTTCACAACCAAGGTAAGGCTGCTATAGCTTGTTACACCTTTTTAAATACAAGTGGTTGATCCAGGACTGCTTTGAACTATTTTCTACAATTTGCAAAAAGGATGTCATTCCTCCAGATTAAATCCAGTGTCATGCTAAAGTCTGCCATGAAAGTTTGTCTAAATGTTATTCTTTCTGTTGGTCACTTTTTAAATCATGGAACTTCGTAGGTCACCTAGTATTGGATACATGATTACTTTGTTCTCTCTGCATTCTTTTTATGTGACTATTTACCTTGTTGTTTATTGACTTGAGCTCCTTCAAATTCCTTTTTCCCCACTTGTAAGTCAAATAAAAACTCTGAAGCTGAATGGGAAGTACATTTTGTACTAAAAATGCAGCCATCTCATGGCAAAACGATATTCAAAAGATATTCCAGCGGATCTCGCGTTTACCCAAAATCACAAATAAAGTGACCATCACTACTCTGCACTAGACAATATTTTTTATATACTTTCAATTGTACAGAAAACATAATATTCTAGCAGCATCTATTCATGCACAGTATTTATTATCACATGGTCACAGGGTAATTAATAAGCAATATGAAAATCTGGTGAGCTAATATCTTTTTGATAAGAAATGTAGTGCATTGTTCCTGTCTGAGCCAAATAATACACAGATCACACAGATACAACATGAAAGTAAAGTTTTTTTATGTGTGTGTTCTTTAAAAGATCAAACATCCATAAACAAAACTCATCAAAACACAACACAGCAAAACACAACACAGCAAAACACAACAAACTATAATGCTTAAGCAAATAATTAGATTGAGCTGATTTAGCTAAAGAAAACAATGCCCAGTTAAGTTTGCAAATAAATCAGTGCTGAAAAGAGATATTACTCTTTTTAAACCGTCCATCTGATATTAATATTTTAATGCTAACATCCTTCCTGTGACAAACTGGACTATTTGTAAAGGTCTGATTTCTCTTTCATTTCACACTGGCTTGTTTGTTGCCATTGTCACAATCCATACAGCTGAACAGTGTTGCGTCGGATGGTGCTCAACACTGTGTCAAAGTCCTCTCCTTTTAGGAGGCTGATCTCACGCAATGTGTGGATACCCATTCCAGGGTGGGCGACCCGACAGACATTTTTACTAACCTACAGAGAAGAAAACAATGGGAGAATGAGTAAAGCCTGATTTATACTTTGTCGTACAACAAAGTACAAATTAAGCATGAAAGAACAAAAGATTAGGGCTTGCAACTATCGATTATCCTTTTGGTGATTGTTCTATCGATAACTTTTTCAATTATATATCTATTTTAAATATCAACACAAACGTTTTTGAATTGAATGTTTATGATCGACTAAATCGGTTGGTCTGATTAACCACTTGAGCCATATTTTATACTTTGCTGTACAACAGTGTCACACGAAAATAGTGAAAATAGCCGATCTACTAGATGAGCTCATTTTGAAATTCAATTCTTTTACCAAAACAATCGATAGTTCAATTAACTGTAGCAACCCTAAAAAAAGATAGGTGAAAGCTGAATAAAATAAAGTCAAACAATGTGAAAAGGGTGTCATTTCTTCCTCGGCCTAGTGGGAATGTGCGTGCATTCATGATTTGAGGCATTTTTTTGCAAAAATTTGTTTTGCTAAATTGGAACTGCTGGTGGAGCTATAACAGGGCAATGTGAAAAGGGTGGCATTTCTTCCTTGGCCTAGTGGGAATGTGCGTGCAAATTTTCACGGAAATAGCACGCTGCGTTCATGATTTGAGACATTTTGTTAAAAACTGAACAATCCGGCAAACTTTGGAAGCCAACCTTAGCCAATCAGGATGGAATATGAAATATCGGACAGATCTGTCTTGATCACATGACTATAGAGATACTGTGTAATATAAAATATAAAAAAATGGGTTTTGCACAAATCGGCCTCCTGGTGGCGCTATAACAGGCCGATGCCGAAAATTTGGGGCAGAGGTTCTGAATTGGCATCCAGGGAGAGTGTGTGCACAGTTTCGCAGCGACCGGGCCAACGGTGCCGGAGATTAGCTGTACACAGACAGAATGACGGACGGACGGACACACGGACGGATGGACAGGGGGTAAAACATACTCTCGCCATGCCTTTCGGCCTGGCGGAGACAATGAACAATCTTTTAACCTAGGCTGACATGTTTGTACCTGTCTTGGCAGGAAATAAGGTGCGTCTGTCTCCAACAGGATGCGGTTGAGAGGGATCTTGCGGACAGAATCCCGGGCCTCTGTGGCTCCCCGGTAGGTGATGAGGGCTGTGAAGCCCACACACAGGTTGGGGAACTCCGTCAGGAAGGGTTCAATAACTGGATAACTGTTCGTGAAACAGTGCCTGCAGCAGAAAACAGAAAAGAGCAAGAGACTGTAAGCATAACAGATGAATGAAATGACTGAAATGAATCTAGCTGTGTGAAATTATATTTCTCAGGGCATTCACTGGGATTTTTGATAAAAGAGAACAATTTAACACCGAAGAGGTTTTGAAGTCAATTATCAATATATTTAAATCCTTCTGTGCTCATGGGTGAAGGAAGCCGCAAGGTCAAATTGGTGTTAAATTGGCTATTTTTTCCAAAATGTATAACAATTAAATATTTGGAGAAAAAAAAAATAAAGTAGAGTAAAGAATACATGATTAGAACATGCTTAAACGTTCGACAATTAAGGTCTAATATTTCTACAATTGCTACAAAACCTGTATATCCTTATCCAGTCATTTTGGGGCATAAACAAGAAGTTGAAGGATAAAATTAAGTCTGATAATGATGTACTGTGCATGTTCACATCATGTATACTTTACATTACTCTTAAAATTTTGGACAAAATAGCCAATTTTACATTGAGGTGCCCAGATGTTCCTAGTGCCCACCTAGCCTGTAGCCAACAAAAGAGCAGGCGCAAAGAAAACACGATGCGCGTGGAGCTGACAACAGGTACAATGGGTTCATCAGATTACATGAGTATTGCACCACGGGTGGGGCGTATATGCCCGACTTGCATTGTTCCAGACTTGGCCGGTGGCCAAAGGGCGCTGGTCTATATATAAATCATACATTCTATAATGACACGGCCAAAATAGGGGCACAAAAGGTTTTAAGTAGTTAAAGTAACCGGATCCAGTTCAATTTGATACTGCAGAATAAAACATTTACATTTTGAATATCGTTGCTTTGAAACTTATTATAAGAGAACTGATTTCTGATCCAACTCTGGGAACAAAATGTCAACATGCATGCTTCATCAATCTTAGTTTGGGTCACTTTAGAGTTAAACAATAAAACACTAAATGTTTATCAGTGTTTGTCACATCATTATTAGTGTCAGCATTATTATTATCATTTATAAAATATTTTAGACAACTACAGCTGTCAGAGGTATAAGTTGACATTTTGGCCTGAGGTTAGTGCTAGAGGAAAGGTCGTCATGGGGTCATCCTCCAGGAAGAATGAATGCAGTCATGCATGTTAATCAGACCATTACAATTTGAGATATGTTGTACGCAAGTGGAACGTTTGGCTTTTGGGTGGCGCCAAGTATGGGTCACCAGGAACAAGGAATGTGCACATAAGCTTTCATGGAAATCTGGCCAGTAGTTTATGATATTTGGGATGAAATTGTTGGACGGTATTTAAAAAAATTAATTGATAGATAATAATTAAATCAATGTCTTAACTAAATATTTATTTCAATAATGTATTCATCAAACACTAAATTGACCATGTTGTTTTCAACTGACTAGACAATGAATGTCGCTTTCTCTTATTAATTAACCCTCCACCCATGCTAAACCACAACAAGAACACACAACCTGTGAATTTTGTAGTCCCGCGGAACACACTTCTTCATGATCACAAGCAGGTCATCATCCGCATCCCTACAGTGGATCACCAGAGGTTTCTTCATGGCTACGGCCAGACGCAGTTGACGCTCAAACACCTCCAGGGGGCATCAAAACAGAATGTCAATTATATAGCATATCAGCCCATTTAATTGCAACAGATTACAAATTACTTTTATGGCTAGTAAATTCTATTTGGCAATAAGATAAACAGTAATTAATCCAATAAGCTTTAGCCAATTTAATTCATTTATGATCTTACCACTTTTTGCACGGAGGAGTCAGTGGAGTTTTTGTGGGAGTAGTCCAGGCCCATCTCTCCAAATGCCACAGCTTTAGGATGTCGCATAGCCATGAGTATACTGCGCTCATGGATGTCTGAATAGTCCTTGGCAAAATGGGGGTGGCACCCAAATGCCCCCCAGACCAAGTCCTCGGACAGTAACCCTTCCCACAATGCATCTTTTACCATGACTCGTGGGTTGCAGAAGTCTGCGATGCAGCCGTGGAACTCTGCAGGAAAGCTGCTCTGGTACAGACTGCGGAAGCGGCTAAAGGTCCCACGGAAGTCTAGCTTACCGTACAGCATGTCCAGGTGACAATGTGTGTCTATGAAACCAATCTGGCCCTGGGCGAGATCACTGATCCAAATTGGCTCTGAGCCTTCAGACACTCTTCTTTTAGGATTTCCACACTTATAGGAAGGGGTGGAGGGGTGCAGGCTTCCATGAACACTATCTGAGTGCCTGCGTGCATAGGAGTCTGAACACGTGTACAGGGGAGAAAATTGATTGCTGCATAAAGTAGCGGTTGTTGATGTAGATGCTCGTGCTCTATTTGTGTAAATAGGTAAAGCAAATGGGTCCAGTAAGGAGTCACTGTTGCTGGGGGATCGATAGCCCTCCCTGCCAGTCCTGGGTATCTTGAAAGGGTCACTTTCGGGAGTACGAGTGGGCACAGGTGTGATCGTAGATTTCTGTGCAATAGAGACTGTCCTCCTTGACTTTGGGGAAAGCAAACTTGCGCCATCAGTTGTTGCCTGGGTGTCATCCGTAGACCATTCAGAAGATGAAGAGGAGAGAGAGGATCTTTGAATCCCCTGTGTATTCACAGGAGAACTGCTGTGGTTCCAGCTGTTTGTGTAGTGGTTCTGGGTTCCTGTCACAGAGTAGACAGGACTTGGCACATACTCATGTGGACGTACGTATTCTGAGGCTTCAGACTTTTTATTTTCCTTTGGGCTGGAAGATTCATCTTGGGAGAAGGTCTTCGTTAACACAGGGTCCTCATCATCAGACCATTCAGGTGAAACCTCTCCTTTCAGCACCACACTCTGAAGAGACACAAATGATAGAAAGTACTTTGATACTACGGAATGATAGCAACTTCTATCATTTCAGGAGTGAAACATTGACACACTTGATTATCCCCCCAAAAAATGTCTAGACATTTTAAAACATCTTCATAATGAGCCCTCCTCTTTATTAGCCATAGGTATTTACCATGTCCCACTCCCTGTATCAGACAGAGGAGGTGATCAGTGATCACTGAATCAAAGATAATTGGATTTTTATACTTAAAGCTACCATTCTCCCAGGGATCAATTAATAATATGTTGTTTGGATGATGTAGTCGTTAGCTGTTGATTCCCCCTTTTTTTCATTTTCTTATAAGTGTATACAGTACAACATTGAGTAGTCTGTAGTTTACTGTTTTCGTAATACTGTCACTGTTTTATTGTCTTTCTGTCTACAGCTGCACTGCACGCTGTTGCCTGAATGGATAATTGAATAATTGTGGGGCTCCATCAATTGAGCTGCAACAACATTTATGCCCCCAGTGAATATCTTTACTATGTTTACCCTGACTAAGGCCGGAGTTGGCAGAAAATAATTGTTTTTCAATGTTCTACAATGAACATGTCAAGTAATAAAGGTTTCTTTTATATATATATATATACCAGAAGAGCTGCCTTAGTGTTTCACCTTCTTTTTTAGATCTATTGCAACTCCCCTTCTGGGTTAGTACTCATCACGTACTGTATCTGCTGGAGTGATCTGTCTGCTGTTTTCTGCTTAAATATTCTGTATTAACTTGAATTTTACTTTATTGTTTTTTTTTTTACACATGCTGTTTATTTGTTTAATCTCAAACTAGTTTCAAGAGACTGAAAGTAGATTTTTTTTTTGGGTACTCAAATATCTAACTATGCTTTGGAAAATGTCAAGTATATGGTGAGTCAGAGTCTGTGGGCTAAAAGTGTAAAAGCTTACAAGGCATTATGTGGAACATACCCTTGTGTCCGTTTTAAGGTCTGTTTTGTCATCTTCACTTTCTGTGTCCTCAAACATCAGCGAGCAACCACATCCATCCTCAGATTCACTGTCAGGTTGGGGTGAGCTTCTCAAGACTTCCCTGTCATCTGCCTTTGAAACAGACACCTCTGCCGCCACCACCGGTAAGGAGCTCAGCTGTGGAGCTACCTTAGAGAGAGAAGGACTGCTAGTTCTGCTACTGGGGATAGCGGTACGGAGCCGTGCTTTCCCTCCTTGGCCAATGGCTGCAGTCAAGGCTCTCAAGTAGATGGCCTTTTTTCCATCTTCTGGTGTCCTGTTCTTCTTCTTCGGTATGAAATGGTGAGATGTAGGAGTTGATACTTCTGGAGTCTCTGAGGACTCTGGCCTGGATGTGTTGTCCATAGATGCTCCCTGACAAGAGTTATGATACCAAGTGACTGATGGGAATATTTTACATTATGTAAGAACACAATTAGTGGAATTGATCTTAGGTGGGAAATGTATATGGTGTATATATTTACCTCGGAAGGACTGAGTGCGCCAAAATGTTTTCTGGAGAGCTTCTTCAGTTTGATTCTACGTGCGGATGTGCTATCCTCATCAAGATGCTCTGCTTTTCGCTTGGGTGTGTCTAGGCTGAGTGCTCCGAGGGTAGCAGATCCTGTAGACTCATTAAGTCCAGGGGAAGGTTGGGGTGAGCTACTCCAGCGAGTAGGCGACGGCGTACAGGGGACATCATCACTCCTCTGAAGATTGGAAGGGCTGGGTGTTGTGCGTTTCCAGATTTCAGACTTCAACTTCTTTCTGTTGCGATCCATGTTACAGATCCTAAAGAAAAAAAAGTTGAAAAGAAAGAAAAAGAAAAAATGAAAATCGGTGTCTAGACATTACATTATATATACAAGAGTAGATTCTACAGAGGACAGCTAGACTACTACTGACAAACTAAATCATTTTAACTCCAGAAACTGGCCTACAGTTTAGGGGACTTTTGCTGGATGGTTATCATGAATCCATGATGAAGATAAACAAGTTACAACAATTAAGCTCTTGCGTGAAAATGGTAGGTCAACAATTGTGTGTCATTAAAAGAATGACAACTAGAGTAAATTAGAGTAGAATCATGTTTACTTGCGTGTCAGTGCATGGTACCATCAGTGGTCAGGTGCGTGTTACACTCATGTAGGTCCGGGCTGCGCACTAAATAGTTCCTTCCTACTAAATAATGTCCTCTCCAGACTCAATCACCTGCCCCAAGACTAGCCCGAGGATGGCTGTGATATTAATATTACAGCCATTCGGCCCAAGACGGACCCCCAAAATGTTCGTTTTCAGGCATATCAAAATGTGCCCGTAAAAGTGATACCCCCAAAGTCATAAAAAGGATAAGACAAAGTTAGATTAGATCAGTACCGCAGGTAGCCATGGATCACACGACGGTCGTCTGTCATTATACAGTCATGGATGAACTTCAACCTGGTGTTTGCACTTTCTCCCTTTTTGGCCCGTACATCTACATCAACGTTCAGATTTAAAATATAAAGTGCTTACCCCATGGCCACGGATGTTACAATTATGCTCGGGTCCACAGAAGTACCCGTATATTCCGTATTGTTCAATAAAAGGCATTTTAATCCGATCGGTGGCCATTATCTCATAGTTATAATGTACCAGAGTGCAGTACACCTCCCAACTGATAGGGTCGCGTAGTTGAAAGCGCATGGCAAAAATGGCCACCGATCGGATTAAAATGCTTTTTATTGAACAATACGGAACATACGAGTACTTCTGACGGCCCGTACATAATTGGAACGTCCAGGGTCATGGGATAAGCACTTTATATTTGAAATCTGAATGTTTATGTAGATGTACGGGCCAAAAAGGGAGAGAGTGCAAACACCAGGTTGAAGTTCATCCATGACTGTCATGATGTTGACAGTCATGTATCAGGGATATACCGCAGGAAGAGTTTTACAAACTCAAGCGTGCATTAATTTACATCCAGCCAGGTCACGAAAGGAAAAGGGAGCCGTTTAGCCGTTGAATGAATCTTCATGTGTCTTTATGTGGAATATCCCCATATCACACTTTAGCTTGTGCATTTAAAACCTGTTGAATGTGGGTTCTTACCTTCTGCAGGTCCAGACACAACGCCAGAGAGGATAGCTGCTGCTGCTGCTGCTGCTGCTTCCACGTTACTGAAGACAACACGTGACTCCTGGCTTCAGAATCGAAACCTACTGTAGGCCTACAGTCCAAAGTTCAAAACCATGTTGCTGTTGTTGTTTTTGTTGTTTTTTAAGTCAGAGGGTTAATCTGACAGGGATAGAAATGTTTATTACTTTCCCACAGCTATGGCAATGAATGATTAAAGGGCGAACAAAGTCTACAAATGTAGATATTTATTTGATTACGATCCTCTTAGATAGAGCATTAGCAAACATGCAGAGCACATTATAATACAGAATACAAAGCAATAACAGATGTATGGTTGCTAACATTACAACGAACGCACTTTTAATTCATGTAATTCACGTTTCCAGTTCTGTGTCTACCAGAATCCACTAGATGGCAGTGTTGCGTTGCGTCAGACCGTGTAAAGCTGACCCCTAGACTGAGAGAGATGAAGCAGGGACCCACACACTGTATATTGTATGACATTATATTGCAGATTAAACCCTTTGACTTGTTTGACAGCATTATCATCAGTGCTGGATTCATGTTAATGTGTATTTACAGACAGTTAACTTAAACCCTAAATACCTAGAAAACTTGTACTTGATCTGCTCTTTTTCCTCCTACACCAAACCTCTGCCAAAAATAGCAGATCTACAAGCTCGAGGCGTGTAGCTTGTAGATCTGCTATTTTCTGCAAATGTTCTCCTCTAGAAGGAATTCTAGGGTTCAAGTTGTTAATGTAAAATAAAAGTTCCTTTCACACAAACATTTGGTGGCCCCCTTGTAGTAACTCTGAGGACCCCGTAGGCTAGGGGAATCATTAGGATTTGTCCCTTTGGAAGCATTGAACTGCACTACTGTATTTCCATGCAGATACAACAACCATATTGGCAATTGGTAATGCTATTCAATAACCACTTTCCATAGAAAAGCCAACTCTCTGTAGGCAAAGGAAGGATAGTCTATTAAAAGTATAGGATGTGAAAAAGAAACACAATTTGCCTGTGGAAGGAAGGAAGGCAGTCTTGTCTAGATTTTGTAGTTGTGGAAACCATAATGTATTCCAAGAACCATTTTTGTGCTAAAGGGATGTTTTATGTCCCATTTGTCCTGCTACAGTGGTGAAAAGGTAATGGGGTTTTATGTGCTCCGGGTGTGCAATGAATAAATAGGCGATGATATTGTAAAAGTACTGACAGAAGCACTGACACATTTAAATCTGCAAATATTTCACCACTTTGTTCTCAGAGTCTTGGTAATCCTAGACATGTCTTGTAGCTTCCAAAGGTGGATGCATGACCTGAAAAGTAACACCAGTATATTAGTCACCTCTGATAGTAATTGTATCTATCAGTAATTATTAAGTAGAAGCAACAAATATATAACCCGACTTAGAATAATACACAGTTCTATATGGCATGCCATAACCTGAATTCTTTGCCATGGATGATAAAAGGGACATGGGGTGATAAAGCTGCCGTATCTTACCTATCATACGGCAGCACAAGCTAAAGCCTTATCTTTGGCTGGTAGAGTAGTGGTTCTCAAAGTGGGGTCAAAGGAACCCCAGGGGTCCTTGAAGGGGTTCGAGGGGATCCCCAGCTAAATGATTGATAGTTAGGAACCAAGTAGACCATCATGGCTCTGTAACTCTGAGAGCGTACAAATGGAATGGTTCCATTCGTATCTGGGGGTCCTTGAAATAAAAAACAGTTTGAGAATCACTGAGGTAGAGTACTGGTATTAGAAACCGTGTAATTGTGTTTGAAAGGATCCGCACACACATGTGTGTTTTATATGAAAGATCCTAGCCAGGTTGTGGCAACAAGAGCCTGAGCTTGCATGCTTCACAGTAAACTCCTGGCATTCATTTAACTGTGAGAGTTTAAACATGGGCCTGTCAAGCATCTCAGGGCTCAAGCTAAATGAACACTGACGCTATTTCTGTGTTGCTCACATTTTGGGGCTTTCTTCTCCATAAGCCAATAGCAGAAGTCCATCCTGGCACGGTCATTGTATTCATTCCTGTACTGAGGCATGTTTTGAGTTGAGGAGCTAACTCTTGGAGTGGTTTGGTACATAGCTGCAGGAAAAAACAACAATCATTGCATCATTACAAAGTATCTTAATCATATCCATAGGGCTCAACCATGTTCAGCCTGTTTTCCTATTTTGGGCACATCATTAATGTGATCAAAATTTATTTTTTGGGGCTAAAATAGCAGATCTACAAATTGGAATGCAACCCATTGTGAGCTTGTAGATCAGTTATCTTCTCACGACCCAATCATATGACAAAGTATAATATAGGCTAGGGCTAGTGTAAATGTGATATGAAGTGAGAATACCTGGCCTCATGGAAGGGATCAAATCATTAGCTGCAGTCTCAGTAGTGGTACCTTGACCTAGGGGGGGAAGGAGACAGGTGCCTGTCCACCTTATAACACTTCCATCCTTTCCACGGGCTTGAGCGTCTACAATATGAGAGTCCAAAAACATTTATATCAAACACTGGGCCACCAGCACAGGATATTTTCAGCATAATTTCCAAGTGTCTCTGCATAAGTGTAAGCTAAATGCTTTTAAATTTATTTGGGGATATATTACCATGGGGGCCTGCCACAATTATTACATAATCACCTAATGTCAATTATTTGAGATAATCGCAATATGCTTTTTACTTAATCGTCATAATCATTTCCATGTTGAAAAATGTTCATATATTTCCAAACATTAAAAAAAATAGTGGAAATAGCAGATCTACAAGCTCAAAACGTTTTGAGCTTGTAGATTGTCTATTTCCACTCTTCATATAAAGTTATTAAATTGTGTAAGTTATTCGTCATATCTGCCCTGTGCACCTTTTGTTTACAAAGCCCTATGGAATATAATATTCCCATAGCATTCATTGTTATAGTGTTCACTAACAAGGGTCTCCCTAGTAAACAGAAAATACATTTTCAGGTTGGTACTCTGTATACCAATTTCATCCAATCAGGAGAGGGCACTGAATGAAGTGACAAAATAGGAATTGGAACACATTAAAATTGAAGCTGATAAAAAAAAATATCACTGGTCCAGACCATAGACTCCACCCACTCGACTGAGTGGACTGCTTCCAGTCTGCATTCGGTCTGATATTAGGCTGAAGATTCTCCCTCCTGATTGGATGAAATTGGTAACCCACCTGAAAATGTATTTTCTGTTTCCTTTAACAGCTGGAGAGACAGAGAGACTGACCAAACACATTACAGCAATGATTACTATCAGAATATAACCAAACTTTAACCTTTTACAACCCCCCCACCCCCTGACGAAACAATATCACTTTACAGCATTGTTTCTTCTTTGGGGCACTAATGCAACAGACCTATATGTCCCTTTTGCAACGTCCATCATAACACATCTTGATTAACTGCCTCTGTGACTACTGCTATAGTGTGAGTTATCATTTGTGATACTCAAAGCTCCTTCTCCCAGTGCAATCCAAAGAACCACTACCAACAAAGACTGTTTTTAAATCTTATGCTAAATATATTGCACTGAAAAGGTCTTTGAACTCAAGTATTTGGTTCTGCTTTCTGCGTACAATACATTTGTCATATTCCTGTATCCTGTGGTCGTATAAGATTTTTACTAACCTTTTCCTGTGAACAATGCTGCTGGAAGTGACCCTAAAGAAGTTGGTACCTGAGTGGAAATAATGGAATACATTGTAAGGTTGACCAGGCAGCTCAGGCACATTATCATTATTATAATGTTTTATATAAAGATAAATGCAATCCATTTCAGTTCTGGATGACCAACTGAGAAAATCTACAAAAATTCCAAAAATGAAGAATACAATAAACAGCAGAGACATCCTTACAGCTCAATCTGCTAGACTATACACTTTAAAGCAGGGGTCTTTAATGTTTTTCAGGCCAAGGACCCCTTACCTGAGAGAGAGATGAAGCAGGGACGCTTCATACAGTACATATTGTATAACATTTTTATGCATATTAAGCCTTTTCATAGATTTCATAGATGGCTTGACTTGTTTGACAGCACCATCTACAGTGTTGTGTACATTTATGTTTAGTCTTTATTTATTTGTTTATTTATTTGTACAAATTATCTTTTCTATTCATATGTTGGATTGATGTTAGTAACATTAATCCATGAATGACTTTTCAGATATTTAACCACTTAAACCCTCAATACTTAGTCAAATTGACCTTTCTGTACTTACTTGTACTGCTCTTTTTTCCATCTACACATCAAACCTCTCGGCCAAAAAATACAAATACAAGCTCACACGCGAGGCGTTGTGAGCTTGTAGATCGTCTATTTCCCCTCATAATAGGGATGCTAGGGTTCAAGTGGTTTATGTAAATTAAATAAATATAATAAATAGATTATCCTATCACACAAACATTTGGCGGCCCCCTTGTAGTAATTCTGAGGACCCCCTGTTGAAGACCAATGGCTTTCTCCTCCAACAAGGTCTGGCCTAATCTCAACTAAAGGTGCTCTGGTCTCCTGCTTATACTGTATACACCAGACTACAGAGATACCAATTAATATGTCACAAAAATCATTCAGCTGGATCCCAATAATGCACTTAAATTAGCTTTTCCTCCAAAATACTACAACCTCCAACTGTACCACACATCGAATAATTTTGACGTGCATCAGCGGAGAGGCGCTACAAACGTTTAAATTCCTTTTCAATAAACAAATGTCAAAGTAAAATAAAGAACTACATCGTTTTTTCACGTTTGTTAAAATGTATTAACCACTTAGATAGGTTTAAATAGTGAATGAGACATAAATTACACTATATACCCTGTGAGGAGGAGTGGGTTTTCATTTTAGCTACTGGTCTTCTTACCATTGTTTTCATTTTGGACCAGTGGTCTGTGTGGAGATGTGGAGACAACACTGGGTTACTTCTTGACCAAAACGTCATGCTGTTGAAGGATATCAAATACTGAATGTCGCCTGAATGTGACAGTCATTCACAAAATTCAATGAAATTAAATATAATCTGCATAAAATGAAGTAAAACCTCTAGATGGTAACTCACTGCTGTTGCCTGAAGGGACTTGAGCTCCAAGTGCTCTTCTTTTCTCCAAATGACATATTTGTGCTTCAACTAGCTAGCCGCCTCACACAGGAAAGGATAGATTGTGTTTCTTTGTCGCTTAGCAACAGTTGAACAACAGTATACCTTCTCTGGCAATAGGAAAGTCGGATACAACTGAAGACACAGACATGAAACACTTACAGTAGTTCTCTGGATCCTTGCCAGTGTGATTCCATGGCTGGGGAACAGCTTGGGTCCAAGTTTATTTATTGTCCACTACTTATATTCACAAACACTGCAACAGAAAATAATCTGGGATCCAATTACAATTGATGTTGCAACAACATGCTAGTCTAAACCATTCTACAGATTACATGGCTTAAAATGTGGGCAATTTGCTATACTTGTTAATGTTTTATTTGGCTAGAGGAAAGCTGAGAGGGACAGTGATTGGGGGAGACAGATTAAACAAAGTCTAGGATGCAAAAAAACAATGCGACATAACATTTAGGGTATGACTATTTGTTCTGTACATGTATTTATTGTAGGATAACTTATCTGGCATTTCCAAAGAATATGTAGTTACAGTACTGGCAACTAACGGTTTGGTGGCTGACAAAGTAATATAAAAATAACTTTTGTTTATAATTAATACATAATTAACAACTTGAAGAAATGTCAATACCAGACATTAATTACAATGGTTATAGAAGAATAAAATAAAGATGTGGAACCGGTAACGACTAAATTAAGTCTTTCAAGATATGACACTGTTTTTGCATGCCCACCTCAGCTAGTAGTCTACTGGTGGTCCAATGATTTCTGGGAATAAACTTTGCATTGGCTAGGCTGAGGATCTTTGATTGTACCCCAGGTCATAACTGTTTGGCTGCTATTTAACTACGGTAGTCATATTATGTGTACTGTGAATGCAGAACAATGTGAGATTCAAATGATATAGGCTTCTCCAAAAGAATCGTCATTCATCATGGATACAGCTACGGAGTTGATTAATAAATGTTAAATTCTAGATGAAATATTAATGTAAAAATAGGATCTAGTTCTTCAAAACACTGAATTAGATTGTTTTAATGCTATATTAAAAAGGCACAATTGGGCAAATTTAGAATAAAAATAAATGCACAATTTTTTGTGTGTGTGGTACTTAGTAAGACCTTTACAGGTAACCTTACTCTTGAAGCATAACGGTGCTTGCAGAAGGCAGGGGGTTACCACTGTCACTGTTGATGTTTTGGGAGACACACAGCTAGCGTCAAAAACATGAACGCTGTTCCTTGGCCCATGCCAGATAATCCAACTTTTAAGCTGATGTTGCTCCATGCCCAATTGTTTTATTAAGATCGTTGTACAATGGTGAATAAAAGTGGTGCTACGACACCAGTAAAATTAGCTCCTCTGTGGTTTACCTCTGTGTGGTTGACATGGCCAAACAAGGGTGAGACAGAAAAGTTGAACAGCTTGCCACCACCGCAGTGGCATAGCTGACATTGTGTGTACATGTAAACAATGACCCTGAAGGGACCCTGAAACAGTGATTATTCTGCACAAAATAGCTAACATATGGAAAGGTCTTCTGAGGTATCCTACTGTATGAAAATAACAACATCAGACCTACATGTCACACACATTGTCCCATCAAAAATATCACTGATAAGATACACACTTGTAGCATCTCCAACATGATCAGCAATATGTGGCACATATCTGCCCTTATTACACAGGACAAGTCAGAGAATGCATTCATTATCCTGCCTTGTTTTTGGAATTGTAAGGACTGTAAAAAAGAAAATGCCTTGGTGCGTCAGTATAGCAACATATTGGAGTATAATGAGACAACAAATGGGTGTTTATTGATTTTCGCACATTCGACTTTAGGGAACTTGTAAGGAATCTGCAGTGTCACAGCCAGGAAGATACTGTAGGCAACTTGGCCAAAAAGTTCCGTCTGAACACTTTCCTCTTTTTGTGTCCCAATAATAATAATAATAATAAAAAATCTGAACTTGGTGATTACAAAATGATTAGACATAATAAATAACTATTGCAGTTCAAACATAACAGAACAGCTCTTGCTGAATGGTTATGGATACACAAATTTGGTCTGCTACAGTACAGTACGTATGTTCCAAAATAAGTTAGTAGTACACAGTAAAATCTAGAGTGTTGGGCCCATTTTCACTTTCAGTGTTAGGGTGCACTTTTAGACTCTTAGAGTTAAATTAACACTCCAGATTTTATTATGTAGGTAGCCAAACATAAAGCAATCCAAAATCTACCCAATGGAAATATAGTTTCATCTCACTTTGCTTTTTAAGAGTCTGCGGGATAAGTGTATACCAAGGGCTCAATATTATCATTATTTAGGATCCCCATTAGTTATTACCGCAGTAAGAACTATTGTTCCTGGGGTCTCCTAGACAAGACATTCAAACATCACCTTGTGGACAATCCACTGAGTCTCTTTGTAATGCATCATGTATCCTCTTGGCCTTGCATTTCCACTTGAATGTTCATGTGCTGGACCAGTGGCGTAACGCAGAATCGCGGGGCCTCACGTACATGCACGTGCAGCAGCGCGCGTGCATGCATGTGCGTGCACCACAAGTTCGGGTCTAATTCGGGTCTAATTCGGTTCTATTTAACCAATATAAATCATCTTTTTTCTTTTTTTTTTGCTGTAAAAATATTTGTATCAGCGCAGGCGGGGCCCCCCTGCTGGTGGCCCCCCCCGCACCGCATCACTTGCTACCCCTCCGTTACGCCACTGTGCTGGACCACTTGTATGTTCATGCGCTGGAGGTCTTTCAATGCACTAGGTTGATCTTCCAGGTCCTCATGGAGAGACCGTGCGATTTCGAGCCTCCTGTAGTCCTCTGCTTGGACCAGATGCCGAACAACCTGGAGAGAACGTTCTTTGAGGCTGTAAACTGTAAAAAACACAAAAAGACATCTGATCTCAGTTCATCTCAAATCTTGATTTTGCAAGGTTTGTATTCATTTATCTACGTTGGAACCCCCATTAGCTAACACTGTGATGTTACCAATACCTAGTCTTCCTGGGGTTCGAGACATCAAGTCCGTTCTCCCAGTTTATAACTGTATTGACCTAAACATGTGAAGCCCCGTTTGATGCAAACTTCACTGATAAACTTAAAAACCGTATAGAATTTTGAAACATTGCCAATCTCCTTACTGGGCAAAGTTAATGCTGTTAAGATGGTTTTTCTTCCCCAATCTCCTGCAGAACATACCAATATATATCACCAAAAACTTCTTAAAATAACATAATTTATATGGAACTATATATATACTTGTATTTTGTATGTCTTTGCTTCGTGTTTATGCTTTGAACTTTTGACCTTAGTACTGTCTTTCTTTCATTGCTTCAGTTAAAAAATGTATTAAGAAATATTTGAAATGAAAATTGCAACCACTACAAAGTGTATAGGCTTGTGTTTGACAATCTATGCACAAATGAAAAACTAACAATATACACTCACCTGGTAATGTGATACTGGCGATTACAGCTTGCCCATCCTGTGTTGCCCTGGGAAGAAACAATGCTTTGCAATTCACCCTCAGTGGCTCATCGGTCAATGCATCACGGAACATCCATGGGTGGCCTAGAGATGCACATGGTAGACAGGACATTAATAACACAGAATATTACAAACACAACTATAGCTACTGACATACAAACAAGGTTAGAAATAGAGTCCAAATGGAAGCAAGCACATCCCAACAAATTGTTTTTCCATGTGCCGAACAACAATACGTACATTGGAGAAGAAGGAAGGGAAGTTTGCACACTGATTTTCAGCTCCCAGTAGAAAATGCATTAAGCAAAAAGTATAACAACGTTGCGACCACTGTGGTCGAAACGTTGTAACACATTTTCTACTGGGAGCTGAGATACAGTGTGCGAACTTCCCTTCCTTCTTATACAAACATGGTTACACATGATTGTCATTAAATTCCTGACCATAATCTTGATTTTATTCCTAACCCCAAAACTCAACACACACAGTACAGGACACATCTGCGCGCACACTCACACACACACACACACACACACACACACACACACACACACACACACACACACACACACACACACACACACACACACTACAGCAAATACAAGAATGGCTGATATTCTATACTTTGCATGCCATGTATTCAGAATACATTCAATGTATGGAATATAGAACCCCAATGGAAACAAGCCATAGTGCTTTCTTGGCCTTGGGTATATCCTTTCAGCATCCTTTTGTATGGAACTGTACCTCTGTGCTTTTTTTTGCAAACGGTTAATAAAGTATTCAATCAATCAATCAATCAATCAATCAATCAATCAATCAATCAATCAATCAGCCAGCCAGCCATTCTAGGGTTACCATACAGTACGTGCTCCATTGTGTGTGGACAGTGGTCTAAAGTAACTAAGTACATTTACTCAAGTACTGTACTTAAGTACACTTTTGAGGAGTTTTTACGTTACTTAAGTATTTCCAATTTTCAATACTTTTACTTCTACTCAACTCCACAACGCGTCGCATTGCGACGCGTTGTGAGCTTGTAGATCTGCTATTTTCAAACATTTTAGTACTTTTACTTTTGGTACTTTAAGTACATTTGGATACCAATACGTTTGTACTTTTACTCAAGTAAATTTTGAATTCCGGACTTTTACTTGTATCAGAGTATTTCTACATTGCAGTATTGATACCTTTACTTAAGTAAAGAATGAGAGTACTTTTTCCACCATTGTGTAGTGTATGGATGATGACAGACAGTGTTTACCCTCAAACGTGTTCATCTTCCTCCCTGTCCGTGGCCTCAGATCTCCATACGAATGGAGCTCTCCTCTGTAATCGATCCACATGGGTCGCACTGTGCGGGGACTGTGGTTACAGATCACAGCCTGAACAGGCACTTGACTGTCCAGGGATCGGATGAAGTTCAGTGGCCGACCTAGCTGCTCTCCTTCTTCTGGGTCCTCCTGGGGCATCGCAGACTGTGCAGTGGATCACTTCAGTGGATCACTTCAGAGAGAGAGAGATAACGTTAGTTAGCTGTCTGGCTAACTGGAAGTTATGGCTAAACTAAAGATTAGAGGTAGAGCAGTGAATAAGTGTCTGCTTTTCTCAACCACGCAGGCAACTATATGTTAAAAAGGACACCGTTTAGTTGTCAGCTTGTGCGTATAGAAACGCGAAGTAAAAACATATGGATGATCATATATATATTATGTAAGCTAAAGATCTTGCTGTTGTTTACCCTTTTCGTCTGGTCTATTTACATTCTTCTGTCTTCCTGCTGGAAGTCAGTGTTGCCAGATTCTGCGAGAGAAATAAGCAACCCGGTATATGAAAACAAGCTCAAAAGAAGCGACTAGGCTACGGCGGCGATTTGAAAATAGCAGATCTACAAGCTCACAGCGCGTCAAACTCTTGCAATAAAATGTGGAATATTTTTATTTATTTATTGATTTTTTTTTTTTCAAACATTCTAACACAAATGCTCCCTGGCACAAAACATTTTCATGAAAATATTTGAGAACGACTGGTTTAAATAATAATAATAAAACATTGGAAGCAAGCCCAAATAAGCAAGTACACTTTAGAAACAAACAAGCCCCAAAAACTGCAACCCGAAACTACCAATTTTTACAAGAAACTTTTACAAGAAGCCCAAAGTCGCTTATAATAAGCCGACATGGCAACGCTTCTTGTTACATCAATCGATTCTGTGCTCTGATTGGCCGAGCTGTGCCATTCATGCAGATCACGCTGCGTGCATAGTCGCTGGCCGCGGGAGCGCGCAAACAGTGCTTTCAGTTGTTATTGTTTTTTTTCCCTTGTTTTTTTTTTTTTTTTTTTTTTTGGGTGGTGATGGTCAGGAGTGGGTTAGCCTAAATAGAGTGCAAAGAAAACACGTATAGTGCTACAAAGTAACTCGAATAGGATTTTAAACATCAAACCTAGCTGTGTGATATACAAATGTTATGATAGTGGCAATATTAATATTGGCTGGTTACTTGTTAGTTATCATCTTACAATAAATGCACCGAATCTCGTATGTATGTAGGCCTATGTATGTATGTATGTATGTATGTATGTATGTATGTATGTATGTATGTATGTATGTATGTATGTATGTATGTATGTATGTATGTATGTATTCACATACGTATGTGTACGTACGTACGTACATACGTATGTGTATGTATGATGTAGGCTATGTCTGTAATCCACGTATCTCGACCACCGTCCAACTTCAAATTCGACACACACGTTGCAGACGACCTGAGTTAGTGCTGTCCCCGGAGTCGACTCGGTTGGATAGGCGGTTGTCCAGAACCGCCAGAAAAGGCTGTGGCCGGTGGCCCAAATGAGTCAATTGATTGCCATGGCAACCCCAGCCTATAAGCTTCATTTGCCAAATTCCCCACACACCTGCCATTTGTTTAGTTAGTCAGTCTACTTTTCACCGTCAGTATGCACTCTTCAGACATTCTCCACATCACAGACGTTTACCACTGCACAAGGACTTTCCACAACTGCCAGTCCCCCCCCATATGCCCATATATGGGCAGGCCCATATATGGGCATATACTGATAACATCAGGGATCTCCATATATGGCCATAAAAGGGACAAGGACAGACAAATATAGAGTTATCCATATATGGCCATAAAAGGGATACAGGCAGACAGACACAGAGATCTCCATCCATATATGGGCACAAAAGGGACACAGACAGACAGACAGTTAAAACGGGTGCTATGACAACGGGTATAACGGGTGCTATGTGACAACGGGTATAACGGGTATTGCATAACAGGGTGGTGCATGCATTCCATATTTTCATTGTTCCTAACTTGTATCGTTCCCAAGTAGGCCGCTGCCCGAAGGTCACAGGTCTAGTATTTCAAATGATACAGGGAGAGTAGGCTACAGAGGCAGCGCTAGCTTTCAAATAGGTCGGTGGCTTAGCCCCAGGGCCTAGGAGGGTCAGAAGCCTGCATGCTTTGGAAAATGGTCTGAAATAAGGTATACATAAAGTATACATGATTTGAACATGCTTGTTGAACATTTGACATTTAAGGCCTAATTTCAACAATTGCTATAAAACCTGTGGATGTCAAGGGTACATTTTGCAGGGTTCAAATCACGTTACATTATTTCATACCATTTTCCAAAGCATACTTTTATTATTTACTTTTTTCACATAATTTGAAAACAATTGCCAATTTCAAACCGCAAAACATATATAATACATGATCTGGTGTATGGTTGAAGCATTGTATTTCCTTGTGATAATTATGGTCTAAAGAGGACTTGTTACACCCATGTGAGTAACGCAGGTGTAAGACTAGCCATGGTTCACATGTCATGGTATGACAGTCATGTTTCAGGGCTAGTGTAAGACCTGTTGTGATTGTATTGTGTGTTATATGGTTTCAGGTAGGCTATGTGAATCTGCAGCTGATAAAACTCTTACATTGACTTGACATTTTCTCTTAGCTGTAGCCAAACTACTGTCCTGTCTTTTATTGTTACTGCTGTTTTGAAGACAGGAATAGGAGCAGCCGAACAGCAAAATTACCGTCAATTTCTCAAATAAAACCGCCCTGTGACTCCTGTCATTCATATTATTATTTTTTTTAAATAAAAAAATATATATATATATATTTTTTAATTAAATAATATATTTTTGATCGGTGGCTTTGGAGAAAACATTGGTGGCTATAGCCATCAAAGCCCCCACGTTGCTCCGCCCCTGGTAGGCTACATGGGCACCTGAGAAGTCTGGGCACCCCAATGTAAAATTGACTATTTTTTCCAAAATGTGACAGTACAGAATAAATACATGCTTTGGAAGATCATTTACACGTATAGGGCCTATAGGCCTATATATGATTTGAACGTGCATCAGACCTAAATTTACCCTTTAACCTATTGTTTAAGTAACAGGAAGATGGCACAAAGGAAGAGTGGACCTTATCCATTGTTTATGCCATGAAATATAGCAATTTGTAGCAATTGTTGAATTATTAGACAACATCTATCAGCGTAGGACCCGCCTTCTGAACTTTAACCCCTCACACAAACAAATCCAAGAGAGAGAAAAAAAAAATCGAGACCAAAGACATAGGTTTTGAGAGAGAAGGCATTTTGCAATCAGAAAAAACAACTTTCATTCGCAAATGAGGAAAAAAAACATTAAAAACATTTTATTTAGCACAACACATTTTATTACCCAAACATTTTACTAAGTATTTTGTTTTATGTAGTTTAAACCGTTTTTCCTTATTTTTTTACTCTTGAATTTTAAAGGTTTTGTTCTCAATTATTTTTTATTTTCTTTCAAATCTTATATTTTTTTGCTTGCAAATATATTTTTTTGATTGCGTTTTTAATTTGTTTTAATTAAAAATATTTTTTGTTCTGTTTATATAATTTCCTTTGCTTACAAATTATTATTTTTTGCTTGCTGTTTTAATTCGTTTTCTTTCAAAACTATTCTTTGCTCTGTTTATATTTTTTCTCTCTCAAATGTTTTTCTTTTGTTTGGTTAATAAAGACACAAATGTAACTCCATAATGGTGCTGAAGAATAGCTCCACCCACAGGAGGATAAAACACTGGTCAACAGAACGGTACAAGCAGCAGTATGCAGCATACTGTGAGTGCTTCTCTTCAGGATTATTACCAACCTCACACTGAACACAACAGCCTACTAACCACACGGTAAGTATTATTTAGGATATTCAACTTCAGATTGCAGCTGATTTTTTTGAGTTTCGTGCCAAATGGTGGCATATTATCTTGAAATTAAATCAGATGATTAAAAAGTCAAAAGCTCACCATTTAAGTTTGAATATTGAGACATAAATACAACTTGTTTTTTCAAAATATAGCTGAAAGTGCGTTTAGCCATTGTTTAGGAATAACAGGCCATCATTAGAAACGGATACAGGATAGTATAGGGACATCTGGGCATTTTGTCCAAAATGTAAAAAAAAAAATAAGATTTGAAAAATTGTCATAAGTAATGTAAAGTAGCCTATACATGATGTGAACATGCACGGTACATCATTATCAGACGTCATTTTATGACTGGATATACAGGTTTTGTAGCAATTGTAGAAATATTAGACCTTAATTGTTAAATGAAAGCATACATGTTCTAATCATGTATAGCCTACTTTACTTTGCTTAAGAGCATTTTTCAAATATTTTATAACTATGTAACTATGTAACATTTTGGACAAAATAGCCAATTTGACATCAAGGTGCCCAGATGCCCAGTCCCTATAGTACCCACCTATCCTGTTACCCAGTGGTGGAAAAGTACATTGTTTTACTTAAGTAAAAGCATCAATACTAATGTAGAAATACTCTATTACAAGTAAAAGTCTGGAATTCAAAATTGACTTAAGTACAAAAGTATTGGTATCAAAATGTACTTCAAGCACCAAAAGTAGAAAGTAGGCTACTCATTATGCAGAATGTCCCATTTCACATGTATAAAATGTATACAAATCTTTTGAAAATAGCAGATATACAAGCTCGCAATGCGTGGCATCGTGACGCATTGTGAGCTTGTAGATCTGCTATTTTCAAATGGCCAAAATACATATAGGACTGAAGTGGTTAATGTATGTTTTGCAATAATAATCTAAATCTACAAAGTAACTACATTCTTCAAATAAATATAGTGGAGTAAAAGTACAATATTTGGATCCGAGATGTAGTGGAGTAAAAGTAAAAGTATTGGAAATTGGAAATACTCCAGTAAAGTACAAATACCTCAAAATTGTACTTAAGTACAGTACTTGAGTAAATGTACTTAGTTACTTTACACCACTGCTGTTACCTTAAAACAGCCAAAACTTTCTGAAACCAGCCTTATTATCACTCAAAAAAGGTTTTGTAATTTCTCAACAGTATGCTTTTGGCAAGGTGGCAACTCTGAATTCATCATCATCATCAATCATCATCTTCCGATCTGCACAGTGAGAAATGAACCCTGTTAATGGCAGTGATCTGACGGTGGAGGATGTGCCCAGAGATGAGAGCCTGGCCACAGTGGAGATCGCCCTGCTCAGTGTGATCTTCGTCAGTGCGACCCTCCTCAACACAGGACTGCTGTTGCTGCTCTGGACGCAGCGCAAGCACGTGTCCAGGATGCGCGTGTTCGTGCTGCACCTGTGTCTGGCCGACCTGGTGGTTGCATTCTTCCAGGTGTGTGCAGTGGTGGAAACTTTAAGTAACTAAGTAGGAGACTGCAGTCAAAAGCAACACTATTTACATTTTCCTTCATAATTCACAGAATACTTGAAATATAGGCTACTGGCTACTAGTCATATTTTGTTTTAAGAAACATATCTGTGCCCTAATTAATAATACCATTTATAAGCTTTCACTAGTAAGGACAAGACTAAAATATTACTTTTAAAGCAATAAGTCAGAGTGTTTCAACTGCCCCCATGATGGGGGCATTTGTAACAGTGGTTGGGGGCAATTGTAACACTGTAAAAATAAGTCATATTAACAATAATATCTCAAATAAAAGCACATCACTAAGTAATATGTATTTTTTATCATTTAATAATTTTACTTAAGAATGTTTTATATATACAATTACAATTATCTTATTTATGTACTCGACATTATATACTCTAATTATTTTAATTTTTTAAATGTTGTTTTTCAAATGTATGTCTATTTTTTATTTAAATGTATTTTTACTTTGAAATGTAGTGAAAGTTAGTGAAATATGTTAATTTACTAACATAAAAGTATGTAATCCCAGACAAAAAATCTGCTTGCATTGAAACACATTGTTACAATTGACCCCGGTCACATGTGTTACTATTGCGATCTGCCAGCCATGATGAAATCCCATAGAAACACCTATACAAGCATAGGCTGCTGATGTTAATTTGTGACCAATAACATAGAGATACAATTCATCTAAATTTAAATTAGCTGTCATCTTAACTTTAGACAGCAGAAGGAAAATACTGTATATTCAAAAATTTACGTTTACACCTCAAAATCTGTTATTTTCTGCATAATGAGTACTTTCTACTTTTGGTACTAAGTACTACGTACATTTAGATACCAATACCTTTGTACTTTTAAGTACATTTTGAATTCCGGACTTTTACTTGTAACAGAGTATTTCTACATTGCAGTATTAATACTTTTACTTAAGGAAAAATGTACTTTTTCCCATCACTTCAGGTGTGTCCTCAACTCATATGGGACGTCACAGACAGATTCATCGGCCCGGACCTGCTGTGCCGCCTGGTGAAATACCTCCAGCTTCTCGGCATGTTTTCGTCAACATACATGATCGTGGCGATGACGATCGACCGGTACCAAGCCATATGTAACCCTATGGTGAAGTTCAAGAGGCGACAGAGGCGACTCAACCTCCCCGTGTGCTTGGCATGGGGGTTCTCTCTGCTGGGCAGCTTGCCACAGGTGTTCATCTTCTCCCGGATAGAAGTGGCCCCTGGGGTTTTTGACTGTTGGGCACATTTTCTACAGCCATGGGGTGTGAGGGCGTACGTCACCTGGATCACACTGGTGATCTTCATTCTCCCCGTTGTTACCATTGTGTTTTGCCAAGTGCGCATCTGCCGTGCCATCCAGGCAAATCTCCACCACAAGACGCGCCAAGAAGGCTGCGAAGGTGCGGCTCTTCCAGTGGTGCCCCACAGAGCCAGCAGTGTGACCGGGATGTCAAAGGCCAGGATCAAGACGGTGAAGATGACGGTGGTTGTGGTGTTTTCCTACATCATCTGCTGGGGCCCCTTTTTCACCGTCCAGCTTTGGTCCGTTTGGGACACAAGTGCGCCAATAGAAAGTACGTTTCCCATTGGGGGCCAATTAATACTCCAAAATATAAAGTTACTGAACTATCAAACTATAGCACATGTCTGGTTTCTGTTACTGTTTTTCAATATGCATAATTTAAATTCAGCTTTAAATTCGAATATAGCTTTGCCTTTTACGCACATATTGATGATCATCATTGGCGTTTGTGTTTAGACATTTGACTGAACATTTGTCCCACTTTCTTCTTGTCATGTCATTCCAGCTGCGACTTTTGTCATCCTGATGCTGTTGGCCAGTCTGAACAGCTGCGCAAACCCCTGCATTTACCTGTTTTTCAGCGGTCAGATGCCCAAGAAAGTGGTGGCAGTTCTATGTCGGAGGCAAGATGTCAAGGATTCATCGCGTGATGAAAGCACGGTCGTCAGTTCACTCTATAGCTGTTAAAAAGAGAATCATGGACATGTAGGCCTAGCTAATATTTGGAAAACTATTCAACTTTTAATAACCAACTACTAATGTGCTCTGTATTTGTATGGCCTCTCAAGATCATGGTGCTATTGTTATACATTTTCTGGCACGTTGACAGGTGCGGTGTCAATGCAGTCTTTATAGATGTAGGCTATCTGTTACAAGTTCTAATATAAATGTATACCATGTGCTCTTCAGCAATGGAAAATGGACCACAATATTTTGAAAAAGTTATTATAGATAGCTTTATGGTTATAAGCTGTTCATGTTTATTGCTGGTTGTGTGGTTGAATATGTACATTTAAAGGTAGGGTAAGTGATTTTTCTTTGTAAAATAATATAGCTCCATATTCTGATGGTACACATTTCTATAGAGTGTTTGTTCAGTAACAGGAGTCTCCACCACGTCTTTCCAGCTCTTTACTAAACAGAAAATGCATTTTCATGTCGGGATACCACTTTTATCCAATCAGGAGAGAGAACTCACAAAGGATACAGATTAAACAAGTGAAATTGGAAGTGATGACACAAAGAAATGAGCAGACTGGAAACTGGAACCTGAGAATGAACGTTTTATTCATTAAAGAGCTGGAGAGATGGGGAGACCCCTGTTACTGAGCAAACACTCTATAGCAATGATTACCATCGGAATGCTTTAACCTTTTAACTAAAAACATTTTGTTTTAACAAACAAATATAACTTACCCTACCCTTAAGAGTTGTTAGCGCTATTACCAATTTGTTATTGTTAAATAAAATTGTATTCTCACGACATGTTATCTTCCTTGTCTATATTTGCAACAGGTATTTGTCTAAAATATTTACAAGAAAGTGCAAACGTGATACTTCTACTTTACACTTTTGTTAAAAGATCAATATAAGTTTGCACTGAGCGAGTTTAAGTTGATGAATAGGACCACTGTAGTTTGAAGTAGTAGGCTACTGTAAATCAGGGTTAGGACAAGCATCATGCACTTCCCAGAATCCTACTTGGAACAAAGTTGCGCACCATTTTGACTGAATTATAGCCAGGCCATTAACACTCAGCTGTAATGGTCTGCCGATATAATGGTCACTAGAGACAGTGTTAGTGTCACTATAGCAGTCTACATCACAATCTCTATTGCGTTGAGAACATTCATTCATGACCTTTGTGACAAGGTGTGTGCAGCCGTACAGCCACACTCCACTGACTGTCTGCATCTTGTTCTCATTATAATAATTATTAGCAGTAGTATACACAGCTAAGCCAGTTATGTTTCATTAGTATTATGGGATTTGGCCTCTGATGCAAATAATGAGATTCAGTGTATTTACATTCTGTACACCTGCCAGTATATAAAACGATATGCATATGGTTGAATTGCATTCTAAATTCTATTCATATATATTCCTTATAGTGCATTTGGATGGCAGCTTGGGAAGCAATAGATCACTATGTCTTACAGCTACACTATGTAACTTTCATGCCCTACACAAGATTTGAGCCCAGGTCTCCTGTGCAAATACATTTTTACCACTGAGCTAAAAGAGTATGTCTGCTTGCTTTAGAGGAGATATTGCTTGGAGTGCTCCCTTGAAATGCAGGGAGACCCAACACAACCTGTCTGTTATATTGTGTTAACATAGGCTACTCCACCATACAGATTGTTCAAAAATAACGTTGTATTCACTATACAACATTCAGAAATCCCACCGTCTCTGTCACAAATATGATTAAAATGACAAAAATCCATATTAAGCCATTGAAACTGGGAAAGTCATTTAACATTTATTTGGCTATTAAAAAATAGCAGATGTACAAGCTCATAGCGCGCTATGAACTTGTAGATCTGCAATTTTTGGAAACATTGCAAATCTTTGAATATATATTTTAAACATTTTTAACTCAAATCTTTGCTTTTGGGGGTCCCTCGAACAAAATATTTAGAGATGGGGGTCCGCAGCCAAATACATATACATGAAAAAGTGTCAGCACCACAGATATAACATAAGGTTTTCAGAAAACTGATAGGATTTAGAAGACAGTTGTAGCATAGGCCTCAGGTCTAAGCAAGCATCATGAACTACCACATGGGAAATAATGAGCCATAATTGCATCTGTTACATGCTCACATGGACTAGGACATGCTCACATGGACTAGGAGTAGGACATGCTCACATGTACCCACCGCTCCTCCAAAACACACACACACACACACACACACACACACACACACACACACACACACACAAGGTCAGTTACTATACTAGCCACCCATTCACTATATGTCTCATTACCCCCTGGCTGTGCAGAACATCATCACCTCACGCTATTAAGAAAAACACCATGCTGTCCACACGTTGCACGTGTAACTGCACAAGGCATACAGTAGCCTACAAACACACTTAGGCAGGATTTCATTTGCTGAAAGGGCAATATCCAAAAAATGCTGAAAGGGCAATATCCAAGGCCGAGGCATGGATCCCCCCGATCCATGCCTCGGCCTTGGATATTGCCCCTCTGGTCATTTTATAGGTGGGGATATGTTTGAATTATCCCCGCTTCTGATCAGACTGAATTAAATACATGCATTTCCTTTCGGGAAATGTAGACTGATGCAGTCTGATATTTACGTTTGACTAGGGGGGAAAAAATTCATGCAATACCCAGTGGTAACCCTTGTCAGAGACCCGTTGTATTTGTTTTACCCGCTGTCAGAGTACCCGTTGTACCCATTGTCAGAGTACTTAGTGCAACACCCATCATCATGGCATTTTGAGGCCAGTCTATAATGTCACTACAATGATGACATATTGGCTGGGGCCGGAGGACAAAGTGACCATGCCCATGTATGGACGAAACAGGTACAAAGCCTCATGTAAGCCCGACCCCTTGGGTCTGGCAAAAACTATTATACATGCTTTTATCCCAATTTAGTCATTATTATGCCAGTTAATTCCTCCTACTGCTTGCCACTGCTGTTGCACCCAACGGGCTCACCTGCCACAGCGGCTAGTGAGGAGCCAGGCAGATTATTAGACTGGATTCAAGATGTGAGTATGTATTCATTCCTAAATTAAGATGATCCTACATCCATTCAACTGTCGCTATCAGTCATCTCATTCAGGTCTCATTCAGTCCTGTCTGAACTGTCTCATTTAAGCATAGCTTAGTCTAATTTATGCTTTGACGAAGGAAGCATCGTTGGAAAGGTCGCTCAACAATATCACTTGCTGTACTCCTGGTTATTTGTTTGTTTAGTTCTGTATTCTAATTTTACTTATGCGTTTCTTTCATAGCAGCACACCACTTTACCAGCTGACAAAGGCAGGCAAGATACTCTGAGAGTATAACTGTATATTTATTTGGCTTGATGGTAAATTAAAAGACATGAGAAAACAAGCATGGCCAGCTTTGGAACCAGGCAATTGATCCTGGCCTTCGGTGTAGCACACATATTGTCAGGGGTGTAGGAAAATCTGACAGCCGAGCTAATATGAACCCAGAAGACAGGACAGTAACTGACATCACAAGAACACCACCACTCATTGTTTTACATTTGACATGCTGTTCCTTTTCCCTAGAAGAGTCTATATCAGCACATATCACCAGTAGTCCCGTCATCTCAAAAATAGCAGATCGACGAGCTCACAACACATTGTATTGCGACATGTTGTGAGCTTGTTCAAGGTTCATGGTGGTCTTTATTATTATTATTATCTTGTGTACATATTTTTTCACAGCAGTAATAGTAACAGTAATTAAAAAGACAAGAACTATGTGTGGATCAATTTGTGGATCGGCTGTATTTGCCATTTGTCATACGACAAATTATATAGGGCTTAAGAGATAATTCTAGATAAGGCCTAATATCTCTAAATGATAATTGTTTTACTAATTGCACAACATATTACAGTATTTATCATTTCCAAAAGAGAAGATTTTAATTACCAGAATTCTTTTCATGTGTTCTCATACCAGTTATGGAAAATATCACAAAACATTTCAATGTTGCACCCCATGACTGCGTAGTAGAAAGACCACCATAGTCATTGTAAATTAGTTCTTATTGCATTAAATTATACTTCCTGGTGATGAGTCAAAGACTGATATTGCTTCAATATTGGAAACAAATGAATGATAGGAGTTTTCAGATTCTACACACAGTAGATTAAGTAGAACACTAATGTTATGACGGACGACACCGAATCATTGCCACTTTATGTACAATTAAATCTATACAAACATGAGCCAACGGCCTTGGACATTAGCAACGAATACACTTCTGAAAAATGAGCTTAAATCTCACAAAGCATGACAAAATAAAACAACTGAAGTTACCACGCTTCAATGTACAACATTTCACTGGTGTCTGTGGACAACCTGATTTACTAAACTCAAATCAAAGACATTGAGCTGCAGCATAGGCACACTATTTTACACACAACATGAATATTGGATAGGGAAAAATATACAGCATTTGCTCTCTGCATTCACTGGCTTAAATCAGCTTTGACTTGTCTCAATGAGGATCTATCCGAGATGAGGCAACAAGTAAACTCTAGTTTTTCCATGTGCATAATATGAAGCAACAAGAGGCACAATGTCTTTTACTGTACAATGAGCCTTCTTTCTTTACAAAATAGACACCCCTCTTGTCATATCATACAGTTTTGTTTTCAGAAAAACAGGTGGGACATATGAAGCATGTGTCTGCACACATGGGAAAATATGTAAAATAAAACTTCCAATCTCACTCAATGGATACAAAAATACACATCTCATTCTTATCGAAAGGATCAAAAACAGTCTTGTCTTATTAGAGTGGCATACTCTACACACATTTTCCATCTGCTTTTATACAATGAATGAATGTCAATGGCCTGTGACAGCTGAAATAGACCAACCCCAAAAAATGAAATAAAAAAAAGAACATAAGACAAATGACCTGAAACCTAAGTGGGTTATTATTAATTAGTTGATTTCACACCTGGTTAAATAAACAGGGTTAAGCTTGCTAACTACAACTGTTTGAATATTCAGTTCAACTGCATGCCCAGTTTGCCCACCCTCCATAGTACAGTGAGAACAAGTAAGCTGACAATACAGTTCTAGAGTGTGTGTGTGTGTGTGTGTGTGTGTGTGTGTGTGTGTGTGCGTGCAAGAAAGTGGCTGGCCAGACATAAATAGGAGGGTATGTTAAGTAGTAGCTTTCTATGACTATGATATGCTCGTCATCTTGCAGAATTATACCTTTCGTTTCAACTAGACCCCATCCTGTTTGCCTTTAGTGTGTCATTTAAAGGTTAAATTACTTTTCCACTAATATGATGAATTCACTGTCATGGTTTCTAAGCTGTCTGTGATATATTGATTACTAAAAAGGAAGATGATGGATGATTGACGACCCATGTAGCATGGAAGTAAGCTTGAGTCCAGCGTCACATGCAGAGGACACGAGAGCCTTCCTCGCCTGCTTCCCCCTCACTCTGGGGGATACGGGGCAGCATGGCCGAGCGAGTCAGCCCCCAAAAGCGAGCCGGGGACAAGTCCTTCTTTGTGGCCGTGAACTTCCAACCCATGTGAGACCCACAGGAGCGACACTGAGCAATTGTCCAGGCATATCTGAGGGTGAAGAAGGAGAAGTACTCTGGTCAGTAACTTCTTAACCCATTAAAACCGGGAAAGCATTCAGTGTAACCACTTTAACCATATTTTATACTTTGGCTATTCAAAAATAGCAGATCTACAAGCGCGTAGCGCGTCACGAGATCTGCTATTTTTGAGGAATCGTGAAAATGTGTGCAAATCTTTAAATATATATATTTTTTAAAGCAAACATTTTTTACTCAAATCTTTGCTTCTGGGGGTCCCTGGAACAAAATATTTTGGGGGGCAAATACATATAATTAATCCCATGAAAAAGTTGAGCACCACTAATATAGCAACATACGTTTTTCAGAAAACAGTAAGTATTAAGGACAATTTTTTTTAATCGGCCTCAGGTCTTAATGGGTTAAAAAGATAGCAAGAAATGTACAGTAGCCCCACGTTTGGACCACATCACGTCAGTTATAGTGCAATATAGAGCAATTATGAACGATGTCACAAACATTCATGCGCTCATACTTCGAGACAAACGCTATGAACTGGCCTCTCCTACTCTGCAGATGTTATGGATGGATGACTGTGTCTAATCAGTACAATCCCCACACACGTCACTGCTACATGTCATGTCCTCAATCCAAAGCTTTCACGTGGGAACACTGGAAGTGAAGCAACGTGCCCTGGCACCAAACTACAAATGCATCTCACATCTGACACCTGTTCAGCCCAGAAAAGCATCATAACATAATGCGCCTTTAGAGTTTTCTTTTTATATGTACTAAGTCAAAAGTGGCAGTAAAAAATATAAAATAAAATAAAATAAAAACTCAATGTCACAATTAGGGTTTAAATCACAGGAAGTGGGATTCTCGGGATTGCCCATCCCAACATTACAGAGGAAATAGATAACGGGAAACTGGGAAATTGTGTTTTTTATATTTAGAACATGGAATAGGGCTATATTTTGAAAATATGTAGGCCTAACAGTTTACCTTCTTAAAATATATGCACTGAAGACAAGGCAAAAAGCAATGGTTGTGGCTGGTGAATGAACATACACAAAGGGTGCCATTGTGGGAAAACAGGTGAGCCGGCGCAAAGTGCAGTCAATAGCGTGACGACGTTTGGTATTTTTAGGAGTTCTCCTTATAAGCATATTCCTCCTTATAAGATGGATTTTCGGCTCTGTCCATATTAAAGGAACAAGTCACTCCCTATCAATGAAGCCCTATGAAGCCTTGAATTCATGGACAAATTTAGTTTTTGCTGCATTCTTTCAGTAGTGAATTAAGAATCCAGTACTGAGGATAAGACTGCAAACAAGACACATGGATTATACAGTGGGAGTTTATAAACAGACTTCGTCTCTGCCAGGCCGATTTAGTCTAAAACTCACGCAAATCGGTACACATTATGTCACATGGTCACATGATCAAGATGTATCCGTCAGGTTTTTCAGATTAAATTTAATTTGTCTACAGTTGGCATCATTTTGCGTTTTCTTCAAAACACACTTTTCACTACAACTCCTACAACTTTTGTCCAAAACTCACACAAATCAGTACACGTTATGTCTGAAGTCATGTGATCAAGATGTAGAAGTCTGTGTAGTCATTTCACCGTTTTCATTATTATTTGGCATTATTAGTAGTATTAGTTTTGATGGGTTATTGGTTTATTGGATTATTTGTGGGCACCAAGGGCACGCCTCCCCAAGGCATATCTAGGACAGGTGATTGGGGAAGGTTATGCACTTGGGCAGACCCAATGGTTTTTACCAGAGCCAGAGAATGCAGAAGCTGTTTGTGCTGTATTGTTGATATGTTCACGTTTGGATCAGTAAAATATGCAAACTATAATTCAAGTTGTGGACAATGTGTTCTTTTGCCTGTGTACATGACAAGTCTCCAAGGTGCATCAGTGGTTTTTGTTGACTTTTAGAACCGAGACAATGAAACACTGTGAATGACTGTGACAAAAACAAAAATCCTCCATGAATTCACAAATACCGTGATTTTAGAATTTTGCAAGTCCTTAGCAAGAAGTAAGTCAACGCAAGGCAGTAGGCACTTTACAGGCTTGTCTACTTCACAAGAACAATGTTGAGTAACTAGGAGATTAGCTGAATTATTTTTTTTGATACATACATTTTTTGAAACATTCTTTCATTCACAGTATAACAACTACAGACAGACAGACACACACACAAACAAACAGAGAGACAGACACGCACAGTCACAGACAGGGGTGAATGCCATATTAAAAATATTGACATGCCAGGATATGTCAGATTTAAGAATGGCACATTTTGTGTCAGGACACGGCACTGGGCACCCTTTATGCAAAGAGGGATTTGATGGATCATTATATAAGTACTAAAAGAACCCTGGGGAGACAGTTTTGTCACACGCAGGTCCCCTAGTCTAGTGCTTTCTCCAGATTGGTCACCCTCTGTTAATAGCCTCTTCCAAGACTGCCGTTATTCACCCACCCCAGTCCACCCAGGTTACTAACAAAAGAAGACAGAATGCCCTTTTAACACAGCCCAATCAGAAATTGAATCTCGAGTGTTAATTCAACGCATCTAAAGATTGACCTGAATTAGTGTGCAGACTGTGCACATACAAGGACAAAGGCTTTTCACTTCAAGCCTTTGTCAGGTTCAGTGTTGATCAATACTAGACCCAATACAGAAATGATAAGCATGTCCAAGACATCAGTGACGCTGGATTTGATGGATCATCACTGCAGAATGCCAAGTACATGTGACAGTCTGCAGTAAGTCTTCAACAGGGACACAAAAGCAACCAAAATACCACTGTTGGTTCATCTGTCAGTACCTGTGTAAATCACATGTGATCTGAAAGTCACATCCTAATAACCCATTAAGATTTTTAGATTTGAGGCAAAAAAGCATTATTTTACACTTTGGCTATTAAAAAATAGCAGATCTACAAGCTCATAGCGCGGCAACGAGTGCCGCACTATGAGCTTGTAGATCTGCTATAAAAAAATAAAATAAAAAATAAAAACGTGTGCAAATCTTTGAATATATATTCTTTTAAAGCGAACATTTTTAACTCAAATCTTTGCTTCTGGGGGTCCCTGGAACAAAATATTTTGAAATGGGGGGGTCCACGGCCAAATACATATCATTTTGGGGGTCCTTGACATGAAACAGTTGGAACACCACTGATAAAGCAACGTTAAGTTTATCAGAAAACCGTTAGGATTTAGAAGACATTTGTAGAATCGGCCTCAGGTCTAAATGGGATAAAGTGGGGAGCTTACCCTGGGAACCAGCTGTGCAGTGTGGATGGCCGGCCTACCAGGTTCAGGTTGTTGGCTTTGTAGACGGTCAGGGTTTCGTGGACGTATCCATGAGGGTTGACGTAGGCAGCCATGGGGCCGTACAGAGACAGGCTGCAGGAAGAGAAAGAGAGCCAAAAAAGGTCAGCAACGCTGATTCATATCTCGATGACAAATACCAGGCCAGTGTTATCAAAGAATACAACAAACAGACACGGAGTAGGAACCCATAGAGGTATGTTACACATTTTGCATGCCAAACTGCCAAATGAATGAATTTACAAAATCTTTTGCATGCTTTTGTAGTCCTTCGTTTTCTGAAAAATGCACATAAAGACAGAACATTCTGAGGGAAAACAGATGCCATTACTCCCAGTACATATTTTTCTGGTGTAAATGTGTGTGTGTGCGTGTGTGTGTCGCATTACAACACTAATCACCACATACATTTAAATACACAGTTAGCCGTCATGATTGTATTGTAAAAGCACATTCCACTATTTGGAGGGACAAAATGTTTATAAGATGATGAACAATAAAAAAAAAATATGTTAGAGTAGAATAAACCTGCTCTGTTTACAGTAGGCAGGGAGTGCTGCACACCAATTCTGTATTGGGTATTTGAGTCAACATGCACCTACTTCAGTTGTTTTTATCACCAAGCAGACGATCTCATTTCACACATACAGTATTAAACATTTCATCAGTCACCAATACACTGTAAACTATCTGGATGTTCTCAAGCAATAGAGCACAGAACACAGTTTATACAGAGACAGCACTCTGCACAACTTCACTGGTGCTCGTGGTTCTGTGTGTCCCTCTTTGACATGCAGATAAGTGCTGGACAGGAATAAACACCTTTACAAAAATGTATTACACAAGTGAGAGCTTAGCCTTTATGCAACTGGCAGGAAGCCAGTGTTGCATAAAGGTGGGCGGGCGGCAGTAGCTCAGGTGGTAGAGCGGCTGCTTGGGAATCGGAAGGTTCCTGATTCGAGCCCTGGCTCTCCCTGGGTTAGTGTCGAAGAGTCCTTGAGCAAGACGCTGAACCCCTGACTGCTCTCGATCAGCAGGTTGGTGCCTTGCATGGTATCCCCCGCTATTGGTGTGTGAATGGGTAAATGTAATGCAGCGTAAAGTGCTTTAGATAAAGAGAACAGAGAACTCATGCATACGTTCTCTCCTACAGAATGTGTATGAAGGTGAGAGAGTGTGAGAATCCTGCACGTTTGTTGGGTCAGAAAGGCAGGTTGGTGCCTTGCATGGTATCCCCCGCTATTGGTGTGTGAATGGGTGAATGTAATGCAGCGTAAAGTGCTTTAGATAAAGAGAACAGAGAACTCATGCATACGTTCTCTCCTACAGAATGTGTATGAAGGTGAGAGAGAGTGTGAGAATCCTGCACAATACACATTTGTTGGGTCAGAAGAGCTAACCAAATGCATAAGTGATTCCTCCAATTACAGATTGAGTGACTGGTGCCCCTTGCATTTCACTTCTAGAATGATTAACATTAAAACAATAGTTTCATCAGCTGTGCAACTAAATATATAAGGCTGTCGAAATCAAATCTAAAGATCTGAATCCCATTTGATGTTTTAAAAGGAAAAGGCGTTTCCAATAGGCAAATGCATCACTTTCAGAATCCGTAGTGATTCTGAAATAATGTAGTGACTACGTCATTAATTATCCCATTCAATCCGGGAAAACATCTGTGTCATTTTAGCTATATATATATATATATATATATATATATATATATATATATATATATATATACATACATATATATATATATATACATATAGCAACATGTTTTTCAGAAAACTGGCATTTAAAGGGCCTATAATGTGACATTTGTGGGGTTCTGTGATGTCCCTATTGTGGGGTGAACAATCAGCGAGAATAGTTGATCTACAAGTTAACAATGCTTGTAGACCGGCTGTTTTCGGCAAAGAGATTTGGTGTAGAGGGAAAAAAGGGAGCAAACCAAGTATAGAGACCTGTGGGACCCCGGTCAAATAAGTATATAGGGTTTAAGTGGTTATAATAAATGAATATGCATTAGTGTGCAGGCTTGCTCTACCCCATCCCCAGTAAAGTAAGCTGTCAGCTCCACTCAGAATGCCATACTTGCTCGGGTAGCAGGTCATGGTGGCAGTGCTGCTGTTGACGGCCCTGTGGCTGGAACTAATACACAGTAGCTTCAGATGATGCTGCTGTTCTTCACTTGTTGTATAAGCACAACACTGGGATTGAACGCCCCAGTAAAGTTTCCATAAAAGAGATGACGTGACAGACAACGAAAACGTCCATTACCTCCAGTATAACACAGCTTGTGTGCCATCATTGAATAACCAAAACGTAGAACTCATTCAGTAATGCAACTGATCTTCATTACCAATACACAGGATGAATGTATGTGTTCTAAGACATCCAAACAGGACCCCCCACCACACTCTCTCCCACTGGGGGCTAATTTCAAGATGTACACTGAAACTAACAAAAACTCGCGCAAAACTCACCTGAAGATCTCGTTCTTAGTGGTGATTTCTGTGTCTTGGCATTGTTTACAGCACAGGGAGGTGCACTGAGGAGAAGAGAGAGTTAACGACACATATCAACAGTGTATATAATATATATATATTTATTCACTCATCGTACGATGAAGTATAAGTCAGGCTCAAGGATGTGTAGGCTGGTTAACTCCCTGCATGTCCATAGTCTCACAATTGACTGTACACCGATCATTAGCTAAATGATTTAATGAAGGCAGTTTTAGATCTACCACAACAGAACTAGTGGGGTATACGGTATTTTGACTGCTTTGATGGGTTGGTATTTCTCTCAGACCTTTCCAAATCTTTAGCTATGTATTATATAACACTGTAGAATTATAAGAGTGGTGCTCGTAAAATGGAAATAAAAAAACATTACCTGACTAGCAACATTGTCATTTTCCCCATTATGCCGCAGTATGGCACACTATAACATACACTGCAAACATTGGTAGCACTAGCACCAATGACTCCTGTGGTATGCAGCCCTCTGGTAGACAGAAGGCAAACAAGGGATACAAGGCCAAGGGGAACATCTAGTTCAATCTATGATGAAACATAAAAATAAAATTATGTCATCCTTACAATCATCCTTGCGTTCACAAAATTTCATTTGTGAAAAGCCAACCATGACTGGTCAAATCACAGCACAAGATATCTGGTCAGCGCTTGGAGGCACACATTAGAGAGAGGCCGACAGTAAGTCTGCTTTTAATTAAGTACAACAGAGGAGTTATATAGCCCACTATTTGCACCATCAGAGTGACACAGACAGTCAGACGTTCTTGAAATTGCATATTGGGCTGTTGGAATTATGACCAAAGAAAAAAACCTTTCTGTTAACCCCTTGAACCCCAGAATCGGGGGGATTCTGGGGGGAACATTATCCAAAAATTGCCCATCTACAAGCTCTGCTACGCGTTGCGGCTATCTTTGGCAAGAGCTTTGGAGTAGACGGAAGAATACAGGGTTTAAGTGGTTAAAGAAAATGAAATGAAGGACAGATGTGTAGCAAACGCGGTCCTTACACGGTCCATGATATCCAGTTCACAGCGCAGTCTCTGAATGGCACTGCCGATCTTCAGCAGCTGGAGCCGCAGAGCGTCGTCTATGGGCAGACAGGCCGCCACTCTGTAGGAAAAATCTGACAGAAACCAGACGGGACAGACAGACGCAGGGAAGCGGAAAAGGGGGATTAGAGGATGTAAGGGAGGAAAAAATAACACAAATGGAGACGTATGTGTGTGATGTACTGTATATTCTGTATGTGTGTGCCTGTGATCCTTCTACGATAATGTAAGCGGAAACTAACCAATGGCATTCGTGGGGAGAGAGTCATCCTTCAGGTTCTCATCCCACTCGTGGAGCTGTTTTTTCACTCGGTTCATAAGACACTCCTGGATGGTAAAACGAAGAAAGAGTGTTTGAAAATGGCTTTGCCCATGATTGTGGCTGATAGGATTGAGCTGTGTTTATGTTCATCATTCTGGGAAGTTCCAAATAGTCCACATACTGTATCCTCCAGTACTCACAGAATCATAGAGTGCATAGACCCAGGGTGGCCATGGTGTCAGGCTCGCACAATGGAACTTCCTCTGCAGTGCAGAAAGGAGAATAACACATTTTACATACATAACAGACATTAAACGGAAATTTGATATTTTTTCTAAGCATATTATTGGGGTATACTAGGTAAATCACAGTTACTCTGTTGCCTGGTGTATTCCTTTGAGTAAACTGTCACATGAGATTATGTAAATTTTATTCTATAAATATGTGGGAATACAATGGCTGAATACATTACTTTTGTCCCCCCAAAAAAGTGCTCTTAACTCATTCACTGCCAGGCTTATTTCAAGCTTGTTGATCCATATGCCACAGGCATTATGGATCAAACGGAGAAAAAAAAATCTCCGTTTACATTTTAACATTGAAGTGGATGGAGCATTAACTTTTTGAAAATCGTTTTCTCCTAGTTCCTTTGAGATTAAAAAAAAGAAAAAGAAAAAAGTTTTATTTTGAAAACAAAAATAATAATTAGGTGACGTCAAAAGACGTCATGGGCACTAATGGCACACTGAAAACGGCCGTCAAAAGACGTCATTGGCACTATATGAGTTAAGACTGTAGCTGGAGCCCTCAAGCGATGCCATTTTGATAATGCTTGGCTCTCAATGCCACGCAAAACTAAGCTTCAGACATCCCAAAACAAAATGATACAACTACTTCTCTGCCTTAAGCCCATGACCCACTATAATTCCAACACATTTTGCTAGTTTAGGATGACTCAGGGTAGAAGATAGGGTTAAACAAATATCAATGGGATTAGTATTTAACCCATTAAGGCCTGAGGTTCCGATTCTACAGATGTCTTCGAAATCCTAATAGTTAACTGAAAAACGTATGTTACAATATCAGTGGTTCTCAAACCTTTTCATGTCAAGGACCACCCAAAATTATATGTATTTGGCCGCTGACCCATCACAAAATATTTTGTTCCAGGGACCTCCCCAGAAGCAAAGATTTGAGGTACAAATGTTCCCTTTAAAGATTAAAAAAAAAGCAGATCTACAAGCTCATAGCCGCGCTATGAGCTTGTATATAATAAAAAATATAAATAATGGTTCAAGCGTTCCCGGTTTAAATGGGTTAAGATACTCAAAGGGACAATGCCCTCAATACTAACTACTTCTCCAAAGTGAGTGACACCCACAGCCACAACACTAGAGGGTAGTGATGTGCGGGTCAGGTTTTTTCGTGACCCGCCCCGCCCCGCCACGCCACGGAACCCAACCCGCCTGAACCTGCCCCGCGAACCCATAAATAAATCTATGGCTCAACCCGCCCCGGGACCCGCGGGTAATCATCATCATAATAGCTCAGATTTATATAGCGCTCTTTTAAGTACCAAAAGTCGCTTTAAATGTCTACAGTAGCACAACATTGTCATGGGCTAAATAAACAAGCATGTTGTTCAATATATATATATATATATATATTTTTTTTTTTGAGAGCGGCTGACCCACTCACCCGCAGCCCGCATAATTGCCTCTGAAATCCTGACTCAACCACCCGCGCCACGGGTTGACCCGCGGGTTACGGGTCGGCCCGCTCATCACTACTAGAGGGTGTAACACCATGATCTGGTAACACCCAAATTTAGAACAAACATACTCTGCCACCAAAATGTGGAATGCCCTGACACCATCCATTAAAGGATGCGCATCACTGGTTTCTTTCAAAAATGCTCTGAAAAAACATCTATCAGGTGACCACAAGGGGGAGTAAATGTAAATTCACTGCTGCCTTTTTCCTTTTTCTCCTTTGTACATCTAGTGTTTGTATTTGTTGATGACATGTATCATTGTGTTCATTTCTTAATACAATGGACCACAATGGAAACAAGTCCCCAGGACTTTTTTGTGTTATCTTTTTAGCCATAATTTCTTACTGTGGCACATGGTTGTACCACGTACATTTCTGACTAATAAAGTATTCAATAAATCCCCCAAAAACTACAAGATGTAATACTGCATCTACAGGGCCATTACATTTCTGACGCAAATGTGGCTCAATTAGGTGGTACTAAATTGTAAGAGACTGGTTAACACTGGTAACATGTGTTGTGTGTGCATGCGTGTGTGTGTGTGTGTGTGTGTGTGTGTGTGTGTGTGTGTGTGTGTGTGTGTGTGTGTGTGTGTGTGTGTGTGTGTGTGTGTGTGTGTGTGTGTGTGTGTGTGTGTGTGTGTGTGTGTGTGTGTGTGGGCTGTCAATGAATATTCCATATTCGAATATATATTTGAATATTAAAAATAAACTATTTGAAGGTGAAAATCAAGATATAAAAGAAAGAAAAAAAAAGAAGATCTGCCTTGTGAGGTCTCACGAGGCCCTGGGATCCTGTAACCTCACACAGCAGCTGGTCTCGCGCAGTGGTGGAAAGTACATATACATATACTTAAGTACAATTCTGCGTAACTTTTTACTTTACTAGAGTATTTCCAATTTGCAATGCTTTTACTTCTACTCCACTACATCTCAGAGGCAAATATTGTACTTTTACTCCACTACAATTATTTGAAAACTTTAGTTACTAGTTACTTTGCAGATATAAATTACTATATTATAAAACATTAACCACTTTAGCCCTATTTTATACATAGGCTATTTAAAAATAGCCGATCTACAAACTTGTGGATCTGATATTTTCAAACATTAGTACTTTTACTTTTGGTACTTTAAGTATATTTTGATGCCAATACTTTTGTACTTTTACTCAAGTAACATTTTGAACACAGGCCTTTTACTTAGTTGTAACAGAGTATTTTTATATTGTGGTATTGCTATTTATTTAAGTAAAATATCTGAGTACTTAAATATCAGAGCCATCAATGATCTGAGAGACTGCAAGCAGTTTCAAGTTACGCTCCTCCCTTGCTATCCACAGACAGACAAACCCCGACTCAGCAGAACACTGCTCTGTACTGAATGTACCCAACGCTTTGAATCACACACACAACGTCACTTTAATTGATTCAAAATGATAACATAGGTCAAGCTGAACCTGGTGGATCCAGTTTGGTAATGATGGCAGACCGTTTACAAGATATAAGTATGAATCATTCATTCTTGCAAGAGCGCACGTTTCTCAGCACCAAGAGAGAGAAAGAAAGAAAGAAAGAAAGATATGTCTGCAGTCTTTAAATTAAGTTGTACAGCATACAATATTTTATATTCAAACTAAGTTATATTCAAAATTCTATATATCTCTGCTGTCGGGCAGAAACCAGCCAACTCCAAAATGTAAAAAATTCAGGAAATGAAAAGAACAAAACAAAAAGTGGAGTTATTGATAAGAACAGCTGAATGGACCTCCAAGCTCACAATGAGGTTGGAGGTCAAAAGGGGTGGAGCCTGGAGTCAGCAAAACCAGCTAACCCCACCCCCTTTGGTTAGCTGGGGGGTGATTTTGATCAGTTAGCTGATTTTGTCAGAAGCGCTCTTTAACAATTTTCATTTGTTCGATATTTTTTTTTACCAACACACAGACATGTGTGTGTGTGTGTGTGTGTGTGTGTGTGTGTGTGTGTGTGTGTCAGACCTGACGGTATGAAGCCCACCAGCACTGGGCCTGTTTGGAGCTCTGAGTGGGAGGTCTAGTAGATGGATGCTTGTGGAGCCTGGAGACAGGTGTCAGCTGCACTGCAGTGAGGGGGTCTGGGAGGACGCGTTCTGGAAGGATCTGCACCTTGGCTTGTCTGATCCTGGTAGACACAGAAAAAAAGAGAAACAGAAGGGGATATATAGTATAGTAAGGAAAGATTCGTATGATTAGATGGATTGTGTGCTGGCTCAACACATTATGTACATGAAATGATAACTCCATTCAACCAACATGACACAGAACAGTCAATAAAACCAAGACTCAGGCTTATCTTACTGTGTTGAGTTGATGGTACTAAATTGAAATAATGAAATCACCCATTCTGCTTCTCGATCTCCACATGAATACAGGTGAATTTAAGTGTGTTTGGTTTTCTCCTCCTTGGAAAGATGATTGTGAACAGAGTGACTCTGCCCCCTAGCTGCAAGATTTAATTTCAAATTCATAAAGCCAAAGAAGATTTCTATTAGTGGCCAAATCACTCTTCCTCATGGTTATCAAGAGAACTGTCAGTCCAACCACAATGTGAATCTTTTTTACATTTGTCCCCGACCTTTAAAGGACAACGCCACCATTGGTGTGTGTGATTAATCACACACACATTTAGCCAATTATTAGAATTTGTCAATTCATTGATACATAATTTGTTTATATAATAATAAAAAAGGGCTTCTCAATTATCTAATTAATCAAAAAGTAATCAATAGCATAATTTCTAAGAATATGATCGATAGTTGCAGACTTTAAGTCTCATTCTGATCCCTAACCCAAACCATTTTGTTCACATGGTTGGTGAAATTTCCCAGCTTACCCGTCTGCCTGGGTTCTTATCTCATGGACCTTGAATCTCTGCCTCCCTACAGCTTTCACTTTGACCGTCTCAATCCCATACTCCTGCTCCTCCCGGTATGCATAGATCTCAGCTGTTGTCCCGAACTCTGCCTCTGGCTCACCCGAGCCGCTGTAGAGAGATTCGAGATATGCGGTATTGATGGAAGAGTGACATAAATGAACAGTGGTGGACAGTAACTACGTACCTTTACTCGAGTTCTGTACTTAAAGCAGCACTATGTCACTTTCTTTTAATGATTTTGTCCAAGCTGTATGGTAGAGTATGTTAGTACAATATAACTTATACAATTGGGGTGGTTGGATTTTGTCTCCCTGCTCTTCTATTGAGAAATTTAGATCGTGTCAAGGGTCACGTCTCACCTTGACACAGGATCTGACATGAATTTTGATCTGATAGTCAAGATTCAATTTATCCCCTGAGCAAGCAGGTAGGCTCTGTTTAGCTCAATAGTAAAAATGTCAGCACTTGCGCAGGAAACCAGGTTCAAATCCGGGGTAGAAGACGAAAGTTACATAGAGCAGCTTTAAGTAAAACAAATGTGTACCTGTACTTTACTTAGGTATTCAAGACAAATATTGTACATTTGACTCCACTACATTCCTAGGAAGGAAAAAGTACCTTCTGAATTAACCTATATCAAATATAGTGAAAATAGCCAATCTACAAGCTCACAATGTGTCGCGATGTAATGTGTTGTGAGCTTGTAGAAATACTATTTTTTATATTATTGATATTTTTTGGGGGGGGGACGTGAGGAAAAAAAATGACATTAAAAAAAGAACGATTTTAATAAAGCAATGCATTGCTATTAAAAAAGAATACTTAATTTTAGTTTTTTTAAGCAAGTACTCGAGTACTTTAACTCAAGTACAAGTTGGACAGAGCAACTGTCACTTGTAGTTGAGTTAACATTTGACCAGGCCAGGGGAGTATCTATACTTTAACTCAAGTACTGGGGTTGAGTACTTCTTTGTCCACGGCCGTTTATGAATACAACCAGCTCTCTCCATTGACGTGTACCTGTGTGCGAGCACGGCAAAGGTGCGATCTTTCTGGATGACGCTACGCATCATGCTGACCTCCTGTGGTCTGAACAGCTGCAGAGGGAGGGTCTGCCCCGGAACCAGCATGACAGCTGTGTGTGGCAGCACTGGAATGGTCTGACAGCTGTCTTCGTCGTGAACCGTTCGACCATGAAACTCCTCCATGTCTGCTCCAAGGTACTGTTACCACAGTGAGGCCAGAGATAGACCAGCAATGAATGAGACAAAACTGTTGCAATGACAAGTAATTGAAGATACATGGCTACAACATAAAGAACCCCTAAGAAGTATGCATGGATGAAAGCAAAATCAAATCTAACGATTTTGTTAGGCCAAGTCCTATTCTGCGTTTTGTAAAACGGCGTGAAAGCAGCCCCCCCACACACTAGCGCTATGTTTCATAAACTTAACATAAAATTAGCACAATATGTAAAATGGTTTTGGTAGCCGTACAATTGAAGAAATTGCAGATTGAGGCTTAAATCTTTTCTTTTATGAAATATCTGAGAGAAGATTGAACATGTATTTTATTGCTAGTTTGACCTCTTTCAATACTATTTCATCTTAAAATAACGAATAACCGAAAATAGGCCATCTACAAGCTGCAACGCGTTGTGAGCTTGTAGATAGCCTATTTTCGGTTTGTGACATAATTCTATAGAAGACATGCTGACTTCTATGGAATCCAAATGACTGAAACCAGTCGTGGCGACTGAGAACTTTAATCCATGTGATATTATGAAACACTATTGTATTTGCATTTTGCAGAATTCATGATATTGCAAAACCTCTCAAATGTATGTGACTTGTTGAAAATCTGTAATCTGAGGTAATAGGATTAGGATATCACGCACAGCATGTGACGTGGGAAGACTCTGGTCAAAGTTGATGAGAGTAGGCTTCTCTGCATCTTCACTGTCCCGGTCCTCAGTCTCCATGTCATCCTCAAGAGGCTCCTCTTCTTCTTCATTTTCTGCAATGGGATATCATGTATAGAGTGTGTTTGTATAGAGTATGGCATGTAGTCTCATTTATGAAGGTCATGACATATTGCTATACTCTGTTACTGATTAACTAATGTGATTGTCATAGGATCCATTCTGACAGTGTAACATTTTTTACCTAAGTAAAAGTAGCAATACTGCAATGTAGAAATACTCTGTTACAAGTGAAAGTCCGATATTCACAATGTACTTGAGTAAAAGTGCAACAACTTAAAGTACCAAAAGTAGAAAGTACTCATTATGCAGAATGTCCCATTTCAAATGTATAAAAATATTTTGAAAATACAAAATAGCAGATCTACAAGTTCGAAATGCCAAGCATTGTGAGTACGATGTATGTAGGGATGAAGTGGTTATAATGTATGTTTAATCAAAATATACAAAGTAACAAGTAACTTAGGTTTTCAAATAATTGTAGTGGAGTAAAAGTACAATATTTGTCCCTGAGATGTAGTGGAGAAGAAGTAAAAGTACTGAAAATGGGAAATACTCCAGTAAAGTACCTCAAAATCGTACTCAAGTACAGTACTTGAGTACATGTACTTAGTTACTTCACACCACTGCATTCTGACACGCCTCGGTTGCTTGATAAAGGCTCGAACTGAAACGTTTAGCCAGCTTTAACACAAGGGGACCAGATGACTGACCACCACCACCAAACCCACTTACATTAATGAAATGCAAGCTTTGTATGAACCAGTGTGCTCCAGAAAGCAAAACAAAAGCGAAAACATAGATGTAACCAGTCAGATGGTATGATCACAGTGGCCTTTTGTGCAATAAAAGCTTGCTATAGCTGCATGTATACATCATTCGCAAATGTGTTATTGTGCAAAACGCCTCACATAATGGAGAAAGGGTTCATTGAGATCGTTACCAGGTAGGAGTTGTAACTGATTGCCCATGTTGTCTTCTATGTTGTCACCTCCAGCTTCTTCGTCAGCCATAGCCTTCTGTTTACAATCACCTGCTTCTTCTACGACACATTGTCCAAGGCTGGCTACAAATACATGGCTCCTGATCGCCCCCAATGGGACAGTATGAGCAGATTATCTTCAGCCTGCCCTAAACTCAAAGGTGGATTTTTTTTTGGTTTTACTTAAATAAAAGTATCAATACTGCAATGTAGAAATACTCTGTTACAAGTGAAAGTCCAGTATTAAAAATGTACTTGAGTAAAATTACAAAAGTATTGGTATCAACATTTACTTAAAGTACCAAAAGTACAAAGTACTCATTTTGCAGAATGTCCTGTTTCACAAGTTTTAAATGTATAAAAAAAACCTTGAACCTGAAAATAGCAGATCTACAAGCTCACAATGCATTGCATCAAGAGGCATTGTTGCGGCTATTTTCAAATGGCCAATATGTATATAGGGCTGAAGTGGGTAATGTTGTATGTTTTGTAATAATAATCAAAATCTACAAAATAACTAGTAACTGTTTTCAAATAATTGTACAGGACTAAAGATATTTGCCTCTGAGATGTAGTGGAGTAGAAGTAAAAGTATAGAACATTGGAAATACTCCAGTAAAGATACCTCAAATTTGTACTTACTTGAGTAAATGTACTTACTTTACACCACTGCCAATGGGACAGTATGAGCAGATATTATCTTTAGCCTGCCTTAAACTAAACCTAAATATGCCATGTTCTCTACAATCTGGAGAATAATACCAGTTTGCAATATCTAAATTACTTTAGTGTGTATTGATACAATGATATAACATAATTGACAATACAAGAACAATAGGTTTGCAACCCAATGTTTTAAATAAATGACAATTATATTGATATGCAATGCTGCATTGTACATTTACTCAAGTACTGTACTTAAGTACAATTGAGGTATTTTTTACTACTTCTGGTACTTTTAAGTACATTGATACCAATACTTTTGTACTTTTACTTTAAATTTTGAATTCTGGACTTTTACTTGTATTTCTACATTTCAGTATTGATACTTTTAATTAAGTAAAAAATGTGAGTAGGCTACTTTTTTTCACCACTGCTGGGAGGTGGTACTACTGTTGTAGTGACCCTAGCCTGGATCTCCAGGCTTTTATTTTCCTTCGCGTTTTTGTGACCCTTGCTGTACAATAGCCTACATCAAGTACTAGTGGCCTTACAGTGCAGTGGTTCTCAGTGGGTTCCAATCCAAATGGACTTACAGGTCTGTAACTTGTGTACAAATGCAACCAAATGGCCGCTCATCTGTACACGAGTTAGGGGTCCTTGAAATTAAAAAGTTTGAGAAGTGACTGATTTAGGAGACAACAGCAAGGCTCTACACTGGGTGGTTAAAATAGCATATCACGAGCCATCGAACAAAATACACGCATGGGTGCCCGAGGCTACCTGCCATGTATCTCTACACAGAAAATGCAAGAAGCCCCCTATCCACTCACCATATTAACGGACTGCATCTCTATACTCAGGCTACAAGACATCTGAACTCAAGTAGACATTGACCCCTACCCTCAACATGCACAAATTGGCAGATCAGGAGTTCATCATTATACTCCAGTTAGACAAAAGCCCATTTTAATTGACATTAGAGTTGAGCAGTTTGTTGCTATATGTTATATTATATTTGAAAAAAAAAAAAACTGTTGGAAGCACTCTGCCTGTTGCATGATAAAGCACTAAAAGCTGTGGCATAACCAAGTCATTCATTTTCTATTTTTAGCCGTTTAACCACCCAAAACGGTTAGTTTATCATGATTATATTCTAATTTCTGTTAATAATAAAGTAGAGGCATTTTTAGATTAAATTGTCAATACAAAACCCAGTAATCTCAGCTCTCCAGCTGAGAAAGAGCGCAACTAAGATTTTGGCATAAGTCATCATAAACCACTTTTGCATTATGCAGAATCCCCGGTTCATAAAAATAAACTACTTTTTCATTATGCAGAATCACCTGTCCATAAGAATAAACCACTTTTGCATTATGCAGAATCACCTGTTCATAAGAATAATAAACTACTTTTGCATTATGCAAAATCACCTGTTCATAAGAATTAACAGCTTTTAACCTTTACCTTTTAAGTTCACACTTGCACAATTAGATCTTCCAAAATAGTTGAAAATATACCACAATCATCAAGTTATAAAACAGGTTTATTATGATCTGTGACAACAGCTGTTCCGATGTTATGAACAAGAGATCATCCTTAAGAGTCATTTTGCAATGGTCCAGTCAGACATCCATAGCTGGTTGCCATGGGAAGCATCGTGTACTCAAAACCAGGATTTGGCCTTCTTTCCTTCGCTGAGGGTGGCTCACAGAATCCACTTCAGCTCTGAACATTCATGGGCTGCAAGCTTCAGTCCTCGTTGAAGGTTTCAGACAGGATCACAGCTGCAGGTGAATGAGGCGGTCTACTTAGACCTCTGCCTCATCTTCCTCCTCTTACGCTTCAGCCTGTGGACAAATCATACAAAAGACATGGTCAGATAAAAATAACCTTGCTTTAAGGCAGGTTCTGAATTTAGCAATTGCCAAATTAATTAATCAGCTAATCTTTCTACAAGTGTTGAAGCTGGGGTTAGTTAGGATGAGCAATTACATTTAAGGGACACTGACTTGTCAAAGATTTGTCATGGCAAAGTTGCCTTCACATGCTGTACTGGAGCTAGGCAAAGAATCTAGTATCAGCTTCACTGTGAGCCCTTTAATGGGCAGGTGCATCTAAACTTGGGTCAGCTTCAAATTTAAAGTGCACATGACCCACCTAGGAGCAAAATCATAGCCAGTCAATAAAAGTCTGGAGCAGTAGATTTAAAATCTTGCACATCTATGCAGTACCCCAACTGTACAGAATGGCCATGTGCACATGTGTAAAAGATCTACTTCTAACCCTTCCTATATAAACCCCTTGCAACTTCCAACTCTACTTTAGCAATGTTAAATCACATTTTTTTTAAATCCTTGGTTCCGTTACTGATAGTCCTAATGTGTCAGGGGACAGTTCTCAGTCATTTGGATTTTCCCAAAAATATAAATAAAACTGAAAAATACAGCCCTAAACTGGGGTGGACACAAACGCCTGATTAATCTTAAAATTAAAATATAACATGTTTAAAGTGAAATATCTTTGGCAATTTAGGAAATATTGTGGCATTATTAAGCCAACTGTACTGAAGCTGTCCATGCTGGCAGTACACAGTTAAGACTTATGAAATAAACAATTCTTGCATTTAGCCATGAATGTCTACAGTTTTAAGTAGCAGTAAGGGAAGTATCGTGGCCTTTCTAAATTGCTAGACCAGCACCATTATTATAAATAATAAATTGCTTACCTGCGCATGCGCTTCTTCTTCCACTGCAAGAAAAAACAAAAATACATTAAGGCATTTAGTGTTGTTTCAGCCGCATATCCTCTTGGCATTGCAATTGGCGCATTTAGTTCAGTTAATTCATTGGTAAATCAACATGGAAGCAGTCTCACATTCAGTTTGGGTCACGTTGTTATCCATATTCAACTAAGATTTGGTGCAAGGAGGAGTACGCTAGTCCGGCGGAGCGGCCCAACATTAACATGGTAGACCAGTGATAAGGCCAAGTGAAATTGGACTACTGATAAAACATGATACTCGCAATATACTTTAAGTGTATTTGTACAAATACAGTATAGTGAGGAGGTGAAAACGTTGCAGTCAGAGACAATACATGCTAAGTGCTAACGTTACCGAAATGCATGTTGGTGGCATTATTGTTTTGAGCCTTGACGAGGAAGTGTGTAAAACATGAAAATTCCTTAACTCACCTTAAGTCTCATCGTGTGGAGACGGGTCTATGAAAGAGAATATACTTTAGACATATACTTTGATATACAGTGGATGGTTTGGGAAATGTGTAGATTAATATATATTAATTCATCAAGACATATATACACAATACTATAGAAGAAATCATCAATACTACAGTAAAACCATATGATTATAGTTGGGGCTATCAACAATAATAACCAGTTTGTATTACCACAGCTTTGTCGACAAGTGAGTCTTGATGTTCCCAAACACTAGCATACAGTCTGCATGTGAGTCTTCCTTACCAATGACAGAGTTAATATAGAGCAGTGCTTTGTGGGTGATAGGTTGATTGATGCTCACACCCACTCACCACAGGTGAGGACCATGATGCAATAAGTGGCTTTCCTCTTTACTTTTTGTCTCTGCCAGACCGAAAGGCATGGCCGAGGCCGAGACTATATTTTGCACCCTGTCTGTCCGTGTGTGTGTGTGTGTGTGTGTGTGTGTGGGGTTCCGCCTGTGGACAGCTAAATCTCCGGGGCCGGGCACGTTGGCATGAACTGTGCACATACACTCCCTGGATGCCAGAGCAGAACCTCTGCCCCAAATGTTTCACATGCTGGGCCTGTTATAGCACCATCAGGAGGCACATTTTTTAGTTCTCGGTTTTGAACAAAATGCCTCAAATGATGAACACAGTGTGCAATTTCCATGAAATTCTGGCGCTATAACAGGCCGTCGATTCGCGTTTTAACCTATAATTGCACCGATTTGCATAAAACTTTGTATGCGCAATCCCTAGAGGCCTAAATATGCCATGTTCTCTACAATCTGGAGAATAATACCAGTTTGCAATCTAAATTACTTTAGTGTGTATTGGTACAAGTATGATATAAGATCATTGACAATACAAGAACAATAGGTTTGCAACCCAATGTTTTAAAGAAATGACAGACAATTAAATTGATATGCAATGCTACATTGTACATTTACTCGAGTACTGTACTTAAGTACAATTGAGGTATTTTTTACTACTTCTACTTTTGGTACTTTTAAGTACATTGATACCAATACTTTTGTACTTTTACTTTACATTTTGAATTCTGGACTTTTACTTGTATTTCTACATTTCAGCATTGATACTTTTACTTAAAGGTAGGGTAAGTGATATTTTTGGGTTAAAACAAAAAGTATTTTGTTAAAAGGTTAAAGCACTATATTCTGATAGTAATCATTGTTATAGAGTGTTTGTTCAGACTCCTAGGAGTCTCCCCGTCTCTCCAGCTCTTTAAAAAACAGAAAATACATTTTCCGGTAGGTGTCAATCTCAGCCAATCAGGAGAAAGTACCAATTTTTAAGGTTCATTTTTATAGTGTTCCAGTTCCAATTTTGCCTGCTCATTTCTTAGTGTCATCACTTCCAATTTCACTTGTTTAATCTATATCCTGACTGAGTTCTCTATCCTGATTGGATAAAATTGGAAATGAAACTGAAACTGAAACGAAAATGCATTTTCTGTTTTATAAAGAGCTGGAGAGACAAGGAGACTCCTTTTACTGAACAAACACTCTATAGCAATGAGTACTATCAGAATATAGAGCTATTTAACACTTAGTTTAACCAAAGAAAATCACTTACCCTACCTTTAAGTAAAAAATGTGAGTAGGCTCCTTTTTTTCACCACTGCTGGGAGGTGGTACTATTGTTGTAGTGACCGTAGCCTCGATCTCCAGGCTTTTATTTTCCTTCGCGTTTTGTGACCCTTGCTGTACAATAGCCTACATCAAGTACTAGCGGCCTTCATATAGGACAGTGCAGTGGTTCTCAGTGGGTTCCAATCCAAATGGACTTACAGGTCTGTAACTTGTGTACAAATGGAACCAAATGGCCGCTCATCTGTACGCGAGTTAGGGGTCCTTGAAATTAAAAAGTTTGAGAAGTGACTGATTTAGGAGACACCAGCAAGGCTCTACACTGGGTGGTTAAAATACCATATCACGAGCCATCGAACAAAACACACGCATGGGTGCCCGAGGCTACCTGACATGTATCTCTACACAGAAAATGCAAGAAGCCCCCTATCCACTCACCATATTAACGGACTGCATCTCTATACTCAGGCTACAAGACATCTGAACTCAAGTAGACATTGACCCCTACCCTCAACATGCACAAATTGGCAGACCAGGAGTTGATCATTATACTCCAGTTAGACAAAAGCCCATTTTAATTGACATTAGATTTGAGCAGTTTGTTGCTATATGCATTATATTTGAACAAAAAACTGTTGGAAGCACTCTGCCTGTTGCCTGCTTACACCTTCAGGAGGCTGCAATTCGAAAATGGCCCCTGTCTAAGTCTTAACCTACCCCCCCCCCCCTCCATTTTCCTCTTGTATATATATATTTTTCTCTCTTCATACCAGTAACCTGAAAGCTGATTGTATGACATTCTGTATAGTAGTGTGTATATCTTATCTGCCTCTTATATATCATGATTTGTGTGCATGGAGTTCTCATCTTAAACAAGCTTAGTGCTTAATGAGTTCCAGTTTAGTAGACCTTGTATTGTGAATTTGTACTTCCATGTACTGTCATGTACTATTCTCATGTCTTACTAAATAAACTACATCAATCAGCATGATAAAGCACTAAAAGCTGTGGCATAACCGAGTCATTCATTTTCTACTTTTAGCTCTTTAACCACCCAAAACTGTTAGTTTATGATTATATTCTAATTTCTGTTGAATAATAAAGTAGAAGCATTTTTATTAGATTAAATTGTCAATACAAAACCCAGTAATCTCGCTCTCCAGCTGAGGAAGAGCTTAACAAATTTTGGTATAAGTCATCATAAACCACTTTTGCATTATGCAGAATCCCCTGTTCATAAGAATAAACCACTTTTGCATTATGCAGAATCACCTGTTCATAAGAATAATAAACTACTTTTGCATTATGCAAAATCACCTGTTCATAAGAATTAACAGCTTTTAACCTTCATCTTTAAGTTCACACTTGCACAATTAGATCTTCCAAAATAGTTGAAAATATACCACAATCATCAAGTTGTAAAACCGGTTTATTATGATCCGTGACAACAGCTGTTCCGATGTTATGAACAAGAGATCATCCTTAAGAGTCATTTTGCAATGGTCCAGTCAGACATCCATAGCTGGTTGCCATGGGAAGCATCGTGTACTCAAAACCAGGATTTGGCCTTCTTTCCTTCGCTGAGGGTGGCTCACAGAATCCACTTCAGCTCTGAACATTCATGGGCTGCAAGCTTCAGTCCTCGTTGAAGGTTTCAGACAGGATCACAGCTGCAGGTGAATGAGGCGGTCTACTTAGACCTCTGCCTCATCTTCCTCCTCTTACGCTTCAGCCTGTGGACAAATCATACAAAAGACATGGTCAGATAAAAATAACCTTGCTTTAAGGCAGGTTCTGAATTTAGCAATTGCCAAATTAATTAATCAGCTAATCTTTCTACAAGTGTTGAAGCTGGGGTTAGTTAGGATGAGCGATTACATTTAAGGGACACTGACTTGTCAAAGATTTGTCATGGCAAAGTTGCCTTCACATTCTGTACTGGAGCTAGGCAAAGAATCTAGTATCAGCTTCACTGTGAGCCCTTTAATGGGCAGGTGCATCTAAACTTGGGTCAGCTTCAAATTTAAAGTGCACATGACCCACCTAGGAGCAAAATCATAGCCAGTCAATAAAAGTCTGGAGCAGTAGAGATCTAAAATCTTGCACATCTATGCAGTACCCCAACTGTACAGAATGGCCATGTGCACATGTGTAAAATATCTACTTCTAACCCTTCCTATATAAACCCCTTGCAACTTCCAACTCTACTTTAGCCATGTTAAATCACAAAAAAAATAATCCTTGGTTCTATTACTGATAGTCCTAATGTGTCAGGGGACTGTTCTCAGTCATTTGGATTTTCCCAAAAATATAAATAAAACTGAAAAATACAGCCCCAAACTGGGGTGGACACAAACGCCTGATTAATCTTAAAATTAAAATATAACATGTTTTAAGTGAAATATCTTTGGCAATTTAGGAAATATTGTGGCAGCATTAAGCCAACTGTACTGAAGCTGTCCATGCTGGCAGTACACAGTAAGACTTATGAAATAAACAATTCTTGCATTTAGCCATGAATGTCTACAGAATGTCTACAGTTTTAAGTATCAGTAAGGGAAGTATCGTGGCCTTTCTAAATTGCTAGACCAGCACCATTATTATAAATAATAAATTGCTTACCTGCGCATGCGCTTCTTCCTCCACTGCAAGAAAAAACAAAAATACATTAAGGCATTTAGTGTTGTTTCAGCCGCATATCCTCTTGGCATTGCAGTTAGCGCATTTAGTTCAGTTAATGCATTGGTAAATCAACATGGAAACAGCATTCTCTCATTCAGTTTGGGTCACGTTGTTATCCATATTCAACTAAGATTTGGTGCAAGGAGGAGTACGCTAGTCCGGCGGAGCGGCCCAACACTAACATGGTAGACCAGTGACAGGGCCAAGTGAAATTGGACTACTGATAAAACATGATACTCGCAATATACTTTAAGTGTATTTGTACAAATACAGTATAGTGAGGAGGTGAAAACGTTGCAGTCAGAGACAATACATGCTAAGTGCTAACGTTACCGAAATGCATATTGTGGCATTGTTGTTTTGAGCCTTGACGAGGAAGTGTGTAAAACATGAAAATTCCTTAACTCACCTTAGCTCTCATCGTGTGGAGACGGGTCTATGAAAGAGAAAAGAGAATATACTTTAGACATATACTTTAATATACAGTGGATGGTTTGGGAAATGTGTAGATTAATTTCGATTCAGTTCGTGCCAAAAGCCCAACCTTACCTCGAAGCGAGGAGAACAGCTGAAAGAGGAAGTGACGATGGGAGAGGCCGGACTTTATAGTCAAAGATGACGTCATATTCACTCGCCAATACTTCAGCTAGATGGGAAATGTAGTCAAAATGTTTGAGAAGTCATTAATTGTGGTATTCTAACCGCGTATTATTGCTTCATGCATGTACTCAGTTAGGCAAGTAATGCCTCTATCACATTTAAAAAGTAAAGGTTTATATTTTTAAATGATATTCATGAATTAAAATTAGGCTTGGTTAATGGGTAATGGCTAGTTTGGCTACCAACTATCAAGAAATGTGACCTGTAGTGTAAAGTAAACCCCATAAATAATAAAATTATAGCTGTCTTTTAACTAAATATCAAGGTGTCAATTTGTCAAATCATTCCAATGACAACTTTTTTCAATAGTTGATTCAATGATTTCCATAAAATAAAATAAAAACATTTGGCATGTTATTCCACACAAAAAATATGTTATAGTTAAGTAGGCCTACATACAGTTAAGTTGGCAGTAATTCCATAGTCCAGTTGAAAGACAAGAAAACGCTTACCATTTTCTTAAATTATAACTTAAACAGCATCATAGTTCCTGTTGCCACCTGAAATTCAACTCATTGAGCAGGAAAGATAATTTCACAAGATACTTCCCCCTAAGGTGCATTCATAACACCACTTTCATTCTTATGAGTCTACTCTGTAAATACAGCTCAGAGACATTTTCTCAGTTGAACTTTGATGGAACCTTAATTGAGAGGAACAAAAAAAAAAAAAAACAGTGTGAAGTGAAACAACAACAATTCTTACTGTGAATATATCCAACAGCTGCCACCTTATCCTGAGATTAAAATGAAATTAATCCTCACTGTAAACAATCACTTACAGGCTTAATATATTAACATTAAGACTGCAGAATCACTTGTATGTGCATTAAAACAAAATTAGCCAACAATTAATTCAAAATATTATATTTTATAAAACTTTTTAGTAGCTGAAAAGCTAAGAAAATAACTAAATGCTACAGAATGTACAATTATCCCAAACTGTACTGATATACTATATACAATGTTTAAAATACATTACATTACATTACATTACGGTCATTTAGCAGACGCTTTTATTACATTCAACATTGGTAGGCAAGAAAACTACTAATCACCGGAAGTCTTAAGTGCATTGATTGATTGATTGATTGATGTAGTTTATTTAGTAAGACATGAGAATAGTACATGACAGTACATAACACAGCTAGAAGGTCCTGGGTTCTATTCCCGCAGGGGACGCTGTGGGCGCTGGGGGCGTGTTCTCTCCTCCGTGTCATCAGTGCCCATACCCTAGGTGGGGTTGGCGAAAGGGCCTTTCTGTGTGGAGTTTGCATGTTCTCCCCGTGTCTCCTAGGGTAGGTACCCTCACAAAAACATGCAGTAATCCTGGTCACTATACTGCCTCCCCCTGGTCAGCCGGGGCGCCTGATGGAGGGGAAGGGAACTGGTTGGAATAACGTGTTCCTTCCACGCGCTACGTCCAACCAGGGAAACTCTCCCCTGTCAGGTGACAAGAAGGTCAGTTGGCTCTCATGCATTGAAGGAGGCATGAGCTCGGCCCTGGCCTCCCTAGGTTGGCAGAGGGAAGGTAGTGCCCAGGATTACATAGACAATTGGCACTGGGTGTAAAAAATAGGGTTACAAAATCGTGGGATAAAAATTTAAGACAGTACATAACAGTACATGGAAGTACAAATTCACAATACAAGGTCTACTAAACTGGAACTCTCATTAAGCACTAAGCTTGTTTAAGATGAGAACCCCATGCACACAAATCATGATGAAATATAAGAGGCAGATAGATATACACACTACTATACAGAATGTCATACAATCAGCTTTCAGGTTACTGGTATGAAGAGAGAAAAATATATATATATACAAAAGAGGAAAATGAAGGAGGGGGGGGGTAGGTTAGGACTTAGACAGGGGCCATTCTCTTCTAAAACAAGCAACTAAGAGTAGCGCTAAGGTAAAAGTGCAATATATCAGCTACCTACTTTCTTAAACAGATGAGAGAAATAGGGAAATCAAATGAGCAAGAGCTAAAACCAATACGTGTATCAAAATAAACAAGATCCAATAAAACAAGAGCTCGTAAGAATAATTGACAACAAGTAGGCAAGGCTAAATGGAAGGGCCAGGGTAGTGTTTCCTGAAGAGGTACACTAGGTAGGCCTACTGAAGAGGTACAAGAGGTACAAATATTTTCCATAATTTGCCACTTTTGTCATGAAAAGGGCATTTTCTGCAGTTCTTTAACAATGAATACAGTAAAGAGTTAATTACACATTTAAAGCCACCCATCCAGCTTTTTGTTTTTGTTGCATCTTTCAGCTGTTTAATGTTTTCCTGTGCCAACCTTTCATTGACGATTGGTGGTATTGACTAAAAACGATTAGTCTGATTAACCACTTAAACCTGTATTATACTTTGTTGTACAATGGTGGCATACAAAAAATAAAAATAAATAGCCGATCTACAAGCTCACGAAGTGTAGCAAAATCGTCCTGGTGGCGCTATAATAGGGCAATGTTAAAAGGGTGGCATTTGTTCCTCAACGTAGTGCGAAAGCGCCTGGTGGCGCTATAAGAGGCAGATGTGAAAAATGTAGGGCAAAGGCTTTTCCTTGGCCTCTAGGGATTGCGCATACAAAGTTTTATGCAGATCGGTGCAATTATAGGTAAAAACGCGAATCGACGGCCTGTTATAGCGCCAGAATTTCATGGAAATTGCACACTGTGTTCATCATTTGAGGCATTTTGTTCAAAACTGAGAACTAAAAAATGTGCCTCCTGATGGTGCTATAACAGGCCCAGCATGTGAAACATTTGGGGCAGAGGTTCTGCTCTGGCATCCAGGGAGTGTATGTGCAGTTTGTGCACAGTTCATGCCAACGTGCCCGGAGATTTAGCTGTCCACAGGCGGAACCCCACACACACACACACACACACACACACACACACGGACGGACGGACGGACGGACGGACGGACGGACGGACGGACGGACGGACGGACAGACAGGGTGCAAAATATAGTCTCGGCCTCGGCCATGCCTTTCGGTCTGGCAGGGACAAAAAGTAAAGAGGAAAGCCACTTATTGAATCATGGTCCTCACCTGTGGTGAGTGGGCGTGAGCATCAATCAACCTATCACCCACAAAGCACTGCTCTATATTAACTCTGTCATTGGTAAGGAAGACTCACATGCAGACTGTATGCTAGTGTTTGGGAACATCAAGACTCACTTGTCGACAAAGCTGTGGTAATACAAACTGGTTATTATTGTTGATAGCCCCAACTATAATCATATGGTTTTACTGTAGTATCGATGATTTCTTCTATAGTATTGTGTATTCTATTGCTGTATTGTTTATTGGATTATTGGATTGTTTATTGGATGTTTATTGGATCTTGTTTAGTCGATATACTTATTTGTTTTAGCTCATTTGATTTAGCTATTTTGTCTCATCTGTTTAAGGAAATAGGTAGCTGATATATTGCACTTTTACCTTAGCGCTAGGTATACTCTTGGTTGCTTGTTTATGCAGAAAATGCACTAAAGACTTCTGGTGATTAGTAGTTTTCGTTCCCTACCTATGTTGAATACACTTATTGTAAGTCGCTTTGGATAAAAGCGTCTGCTAAATGACTGTAATGTAATGTAAATGTAATGTAATGTATATATGTCTTGATGAATTGAATACACGGGACCACAATGGGACCACAATGTAAACAAGCCCTCAGGTCTTTGTGTTATCCTTTTAGCATTATTGTATAACTGTACCTCTGTAGTTTTTGAAAAACTGTTAAATGATTCAATCAAAATTTGTGATTAAATTGTAACATGAGATTTTTTTTCTCCTATGTTTAGTCGGCGAGTCCAAAGCAGCCCTCCAGGCAACCCACTGCAAACAAATTGTCTGAAGTAAGTATGACTGATGCCCTTATTTCCTCTTTATATTTTTTTTAAGCTAAGATCGTTGCAGTGCATGTACTTGAGTACAATTTTGAGATGTTTATACTTTGCTGGAGTATTCAAGTTTTTTTACTTCTACTCTATTGCATCTCGGAGGCAAATATTGTACTTTTACTGTATTTGAAAACTTTAGATACTTTGTAGATTAGATTATTCTAAAAAAAACTACATCAACCACTTCACCTCACCAGCATCTATAGCCGATCCACAGCTCCGATGCGTTGTGAACTTGTAGATCTGCTATTTTCCAAGATTTGTATACATTGAGAACTTGTGAAGTAGGACATTCTGCATAATGATTACTTTCTACTTTTGGTACTTAAGTACATTTTGAACACCAGACTTTTACTTGTAACTACATTGCAGTATTTATACTTTTATTTAAAAGTAAAATAGGCTATATTTCTTTCTTTAGTTGGAGTCCAAACTTGAGTGGCCTTGTGTCATCAAGCATCACCAGGCCCAGTTCAGACCGACCCACCATGCCTCATTCATGGAAGCCATCTCTTTAACATCTACCAACAACCATGAGACGGGTTGTATAGTGCCACATCTCCCTACTGACTGGCAGTAGAGCAGCATGGAGATGGAACCTGGCCTCCGGTGTGAGCCTCTGGCAGCCCTGGGATTCTTTCACACCTCAACATCTAAGGCTGTATACGGATCATTGGATACAGTTAAAACACTTGTTTTGTGTTTTAACTGTGTGTATGCGGCCTAACACATCCAGAGACTTGGGTCATGGAGTGCCTCATCCTCTGCCATGCAGCCTACTAGCCTCAAAGAATTAAGCATAAGGCTGTTTGGCTGGCTTTGGGTTTTCATATAAAGTTGCACTACATTACGAACCGATATTAAAAGGTACAGTTTCTGATTCTGCAAGTTTGTCGGGTAACAACTTTTGTTAGAATTTTTAACCTTTGCCCTTTTAATATCGGTGACCTGTTTTTGTAGTGCGCGTAAGAAAACGAGTCAAGATGTTGTGCCAGCTCAACACTACCATACAGTTTGCTTTTTCCACTGAAAACAGCAGCCATATTGGAAAGCAATTTGCCCACTTCCTTAAAAATTTGTTTAAGGAAGAGGCCATTGTGAAGGATTTCTTTCCAATATGGCTGCTGTTCATAGAGCCTACAATTCTTGTTAACTAAACTTTGTAGCTATGTTAAGTTTTTATTGATTTAATAAACACCATATCAAAACTCCTGTTAAAACGTTTATTGGTGTCAGACCAAGGACTTTGAGATGTAATGACTGTTCTGGAGCGGCAGAAATTGACCTGGTTGATCATAACAAAATACTGTTTCCTTTGACCTTGTCTGACCTCACCTGTCAGCATGGCAGATTCTGTGGTACAAAATCTGGTACTGACTATCACTATCCACATTAACCTCTGGTGTCCCTATTTTGGACGTATTCAGAAATGGATCATCATGTGAGCTTTTTGCCCTGCACAACCAAGTTTAAAACGGGGCTCATAAGTACACTTTTCAGGAATTTGTGCAGTGTTTACTATTTTCAATACTTTTACTTCTCCACTACATCTCAGAGGCAAATATTGTACTTTTACTCCACTAGTATGAAAAATTTAGTTTATTACAAAACAGCCGTACAGTATAATACATTTGAAAACTTGTGAAATGGGACATTCTGCATAATGAGTACTTTCTACTTTGGTACTTGGTACATTTTTATGCCAGTACTTTTCAAAAATTATTCTGAATCTTTACTTGTAACAGCGTATTTCTACATTGTAGTAGGCCCTATTGTGTTCATGTTGAGTCGCCTTCATTCAGTAGGAGCGTTCATATTCAGTCACCTTTCCCTGATGAATAAAAATGTGATTCTGTTGTGAACTATACCCCAAGTTCTACACAACGTCCCCATGTCTCAGAAGTCAGGAAATTAATCTGATTGTTCTTTGGCAGCATACCTAACTACAACTTTGACAAATGGATGGGATTAACTGTTTTCATCACAAGAACCTCACACGGAGCTATTCAAACTGGAGTGAAACATGTGTACATGCATTGAATCCAGTGCATGCAGCAGAATCAGGTTTATTGTCACCTCACAGGTTTAGGCTTACAAAGTAAAACATTGGGTGAAATTCACTTTTGTTCCCATCGCAACGTTATTTCCATAGAAAGAATTTAGAGGGGGGGGGGGGCAAGGTGGGAAGGGAGATTAAAAAAGAGAGGGGAAAAAAAGAAGTTACAACTACAGATAATTTTCTAATTGGTTTGATATGGGTTACTTTTTGATTATCAAATACTCAAAGCATGTTTTTTTTTAATATTATGGTACAGATGCATTTTTTTTAAATATTCTTTCGTCATATGACGGAACACAAAAATAGAGAAAATGGCCAATCTACAGCTTGTAGACTGGCTAATATTAAAACATTGTATTAATCAAATGCACCCCTACATTGCAGCACAATGCATTTCCAACACTACGGTGTACTGTGGGTGTGTGATGCCGTTTGCCTAAAGCGTGAACCATGGATCACATCCCGACTGCTGCACTGCGGTGCCATTTGAGCATCTAGACAGCAAAGAGTATTACTGAAGTATCACTGAAATGACCTTGGAGCACACTACATCTCATGAAGTGCATCTGTTGGGAATTAAAAGTGCTCCTCGGAACACAGGTCTCCGCCAGGTCAGGTAGGTTATTGTGGGCCAGCAATGTTTGGAATTCGGCAAACAGGATGGAATATGAACATTTTATTTATTTTTCTAAAACTACTACTCTACTAAAAATAATAAGAATAAGAAAATACCAGGTACTTATTTAAACGTTTATTTTGAAATGGGAAATGGATACTTTAGGCCTAGTAGTTTATTACTGTCATGTGTCCTGCATGGTGTAAGGATAACCAATTTTGACTTTTCTTTTTAACTGTGCAGTAATAATAATTATAAATAATAATAATAGGGTTAGGCCAACTTGTCAGTTAAATAAACTACAATTGTTTTCAAAACATTCAATTTTATTTTATTGTGCAGATAAATCATCAACAAAGTATAGAAACAATTAAATTGCTTTAAAAAACAAAAACAAGAAATTTGTTCATTTCAATAAGTAAACATAAAAATACAGAGCTTGTATTCTGGCCATTTCTATTACTGTCCCCAACATTCAGTGCCATTATTTCTGAAAATACTCAGCGCTTACGTCTTATGTACTTATGTCTAAAAATATACTTTCAGCTTGTAACAGACAATAAAGTTGTAAGATTCACACGTTGACTTATTTTGTAACTTGAGTCATAGGCTACAGTATAATGCTTAATTTATGCTCTGCTGCCATGGTCCAAGGAAGCATAAATCGAGCCTAAAGATGACTTTTGATCGGTTACTTTTCAGGAACGCTACACCTTCCACAGTCCTTCATTTACACATTTCATAGGGAAGATAGAGAGGCTACATGATGCAACTGCATTCCCAACTCCAAACGACAGTTTATGTATGCACAGCATTTTCCTTCAGGAACATCCTGCTATGCCAGTAATCTGGATTGTCAAAAGATCTATCTCTGCCACGCGGGTCCCCAACTCCAACTCCAGCCTGCACTTTGACATAGGGGTCCAAACCAGATGCCCGCACCTCCGTGCCTCCCGCTGCCCCATCTTCCTCACCCTGTATATTCTGATACTCCACCGCCTCCCCAGCTTCTGGAACGGCGAGGGAGTCCATCTCCTCATACTCACACGCATCGTCTTCTCTCCTCCCCTGAACCTTCAGGCCCTTTCTGTCTTGGAGAGCCTGTCGTAGCTTCGGTTGTCTGTTTGTGTACTGATAGGCATCGTTCTCCATGTAGTCGTCGTCCTCCTCCGTCTCTCCATTGATCCCGTTATGGATCGCTGTCGTTGGGTGAGGGGCGTCCTGTGTCGGGGGACTGTTCTCCTCCGACTCAGATCCTCTGATGTCCATGTATTCATATTCCACGTCGCGAGACGCCTGTGGCTCTGAAACCGAGGCGTGATCTGTGCCGTTGTCCCCTCCCCTATCGTCTAGTACAGACGGAGAGGAGCTGTGTCTCTTGCTCATCTTCAGCCAGGGAGTGTTGTCTCTGGGATGGCTGTTGTGTCTGGTTTGGAGAGATGCTGCACATGCCTGTTTGTTCATATACTCGTAGTCTTCCTCGTCCGGGTCGTTCGAGGGTCCCGGTGAGTGGGCCTTGGATATGAGCCTGTCATGAGACATAGTGGCGTAGGAGCTGGACAGCAGGGTTTCTAGAAAAAAACAAGAAAATAAATGAAGAGTTTGATAAAGTATATTATATTATATATAATATCGTCACTGTCGGGCGGAAACCTTGTATCTCCAAATTGTAGATCAGCTATTTTCCGTATTGAGAATTTTTGAAAGTGAAAGTGATAAAGTGTGTCTGTGGGTTTCATCAATATTTAACCAATTAAAGGTATTAACAAGAGCTTGTGACTATTATAATAACTAAATTGGAACACAGGTTCTTTTTTCCATTTCCTTAAAAGTAACAGTTTTGGACAAGGTTTACTTACTAAACTAAAGTTAGTAAGGGTCAAGATTGTGAACCTGCTGCTACCTTAGAGCCTCATATAAATGACTGTGACTCTGAAATTTGGTGTCCATTCTACAATCTCAGGTTGTGACACAGCAGAGCAGGTTTTCTAAAGAGTAAAGTTTGGTCAGGACCAGATGAGATGATAACGACATTCAAACATGTATCTGATTTTAACTATACTGAAGCCCTATATTCGGCGTAGGACGAATAATGAAAATAGCTGATCTACAAGCTCACAATGCGTCGTGATGCGATGCATTGTGAGATTGTAGATATATACATATATATATATATATATATATATATATTTGAAACTTTCCTAAACTTTTTGGCTATAACGTGGTTAAAGGCACACTGCATGTGAGTCACTGTGTCACCTCTCTCTGGGCTGTCTCCGGGGAGCACGTATCCGTTCAGGTCGTCCTCCTCCATGTCTGGGGACGGAGTCTCGGACGGCCCACCGGACATGCTGTCCCTCTGGGACATGTAGGCACTGTCCTCACGGTGATGCTTTCTCCTGGGGCTCCCCGTCAGCGACAGGTCCTCGCTCATCTCCAGCTCCACCACCGTGCCACGTCCCTCCGAGCTCTCGGACACGGTCCGCGCCGAGTTGAGCCGGGAACGTGAGTGCCACGAGTGCTAAGGAAAGGAAGCAAATGTGCATTAGGGAAAAGGATTGACACACACTTAAGGCCTTTGCAGACAGGGTAAGATTTAACCAGCAGTTTTAACCGCATGCGAAATGACGCACGAATCGAACTGGGTTAGATTGAAAGAAATAACGCACCGCCGCAGCCACTTGCCGCACGGCAAATTCGGAGCCGGTGTGCATGAGGTCATAGAGAACCATGTGTTCTTTAAAAAAAAAGATATTGTCCAAAAAATCGCACCCTGTCTGCAAAGGCCTTTACTGTATGATGTGTTAGGATGTATTATTGATTCTTTTCAAATGGCTTGTCATTGTTTATAAACATTGAATAAGGAAAATGGATCTACAGTACATACAAATGGGGATACATTTTGATAAATAGTAAACTTTATTTATAATGCGCTTTCCGAAACATGTGGCTTAATTTAAAAGGCTTTATAAGCCAGCTGGAAACTGACTGTAGTCTAGTCTGTATGACATACTATATAGGATTTATTGTGTATTGTGTCTTCCCTTCACCCATCTTATCTCAAACCACACACCTGTCCTGGGTTATCAACACCTGGGGTCATAGGTAGGTATCCAGCCAGACTTGGTGTAAGAACCACCTTTTGGAAGAAGAAAAATGAGAAAGGTAGAGACAGAGGAGGACATTGTCACAAGGTTAAACCTTAATAGAAACAAGTCATTGTTCTCTTTCTTAACGTGGCAACATTAAGATGATGTACAGTAGTAACTCAGAAGTCCTACTCTGTGACTGTCCATTCTAGAGAGGCGAGACAGGCTCCTGGACGGCGTCAGGTAGTGAGGACTCTGAGGAGAGGTGGTCATGCCATCCTCCAGTCCTTGTTCGTTCTGGTCCTCCAGGTCACCATCCAGGTCATCCAGGTCCACACTCCGCTGCTGGTGCTCATCTGGGGCTGGCTCTTGTGCGCTGCACTCCCCCTAGAGGACAAGATTAAAGTAAACTACCACAGATCTCTTTGCCGAAAATAGCCGATCTACAAGCTCACGGCTAATGTTCCCCCAGAATATTAGCTTAGCTTCTGTTCATGAAAATGAATAATTACATAATGTGCTGATGCCTTACTTTGATTACAAGATAGCGGGGCGGGTCTCTGGCCATTCTGGTAAACTCGCTAGCCAGTTCCTTGAAGGTTGGACGGACATTCTCATCAATCATCCAACCTGGAATAAAGAGTCATAGATTGACCATCAACACCATGGAGTTGTTTCAGCCAATAGAAAAGAACGTTTCAGAAACTAATATATAAAAATTAAATGTGAAAGAAGGCGTACAGTGTAGCCTACTGTGGGCTCCTGTAGTTAACACCTTTAACCCCTATGCACGCAGTTGGTGTTATTTACAGTGACAGCTGAATAGAGGACAATGTAGGAGGGAGGGGCACTTACACTTGACCATGACCATGTAGACATCGATAGTGCAGATCTGAGGCTGCGCCAGGCGTTCACCTTTCTCCAGTACATCGGGAACTTCCTGAGGGCGCATTGCTGCGTACGGCTCCGCCCCATATGACATCATCTCCCATATTGTCACGCCTAAATGAGGATAGATATATTTTTGGAGTTTTATGGGTGAAATAACTAGGGATGCACTGATATCGGCACAGTGAACAGTTTCCACCCGGCTACCATCAGACTGCTGAACAAGACCTGATCACTGCCTCCACCAAGCTGGCCTGTCAACTGGAACTTTTTACTTGAAATTGACATTTTTCCCCTCCCTTCATGTGGATATATTCCTCTGTATGGACTCTATTCTTTTTTGCACCTTATGTCTAATCATGTATACACCTGCCGCTATGTGGACCCTACCAATGTGTTACCACTTTTGCATGTGTAACCAAGTACATATTATATCTACTGGTCTTATGCTATCATGATCATGTGACAATAAAGTTGATTCTGATTCTGAGATGCGTAAGGACAATGAGAACATCAGCACAAAACTCACCATAGCTCCAGACATCACTTTGATGTGTGTATCTGCGAAACAAGATGCTCTCCAAAGCCATCCATTTGATTGGGGTCTAAAATATATATATTTTCAAATAATAATTTTAGTGATAGCATTAACACACAGTAAATAAATAACTTAAGATCAAGAATCCATGACAAAGACTCTCAATGGACCTTGATCTTTTGGCTGAAGTATCGTGCCTAACATGATAAACCATATCTTTATTAGTAAAATACACACCTTGACCTCGTTGTAAAAGTATTTCTTTTCATCGGGGTAAAGCAGGTCTGGAATGCCATAGTCTGAGATCTGGACGATGTAATCATTCTTCAGGAGCACATTTCTGGCTGCCAGATTCCTGTGCACCATTCTATTCTCCTCCAAGTAATACATGCCCTGACAGGAACATGAAGGATGAATGTCAGGGTTTAACACCGTCAATGTGCATATTAAAACAATATGCATACACACAGTAACATCCTCAGTGTTAGTGTTTTACCTTTGCAATCTGCACACACCAGTTGAGCAGCCTCTGGGGGCTGAGGAAGTTTCTGCGCTTCCGAATGTGCTCCAGCAAAGAGCCCTGTGTGCTGAGTTGGGTGACAAGTTGCAGACTGGCACCCGGGCAGATGCCTAAGATCCTGACTACATGGGTATGGTCCAGGCTGCCTATGGCTAACATGTGCTGTAGTAGGCGGAAGCAAAAAAAGCATATATACTATTTAAATGAGGAAAAGAAAAGGGTTGAATAACTATTAAATGTGAATTTAGGGGGTGGTTCTCTCACATCTGTAACCTCATGGAAGGTCTGCCGCCCGGTGCGATCATGAATAATCTTTATGGCTACAGGAAGCTTCACTGTATCTCCTTCAGGAATCCAAATGCCCTGTGAGTGAGGTGACATTTTGTATGACTTCTTGAAATGTGTCAAAATGAGAGGAGCATTGTACAGGCAAGGCAACTGTTGATATCAGACGGTACCTTATGGACAGAGCCAAAGATTCCATTCCCCAGCAGCTTGATCTTACGCAGCTCTGAAGGCTTCAGGATCCGAGCATGAACTTTGGCTCCTTTCTCACTCGGGTCCAGTGGCTCAAAGCTCTATAAAGGTGTAAAAGAGAACATGCTAATACAAACCCAGTTTAAACACTGACTGCAGCATAATGACATGCAAAGAGACTCTGACTTACTTCTCCACTCGCCATGTATCTCCTCATGGCTCGTTTGCGACGGATAGTCAGACCTCGGCGGTACAGAATAACCAAAGCAAAGATGGAAAATCCAACAAAGAGAAACGCAATCGCTCCGATTACTATGCCTGTAGTTTGGCTGGATGGAGACAAAACAAGAGATGTATAAATATCGGCAATTGATACTTTGTTAGTTATTTATTGCAATGTCAATGTGAATACATTTTTTCATTGATAATCTGTGTGAAAGGAGGGTCTTTACCCCGATGTGGATCTGGCGGGCCCACAGTCCCTGATTCCTGGGCCTGAGCATCTGAATGCAAAATACAGGGGAAAAAAAGGTTAATTCAAAACACACATACAGGCACATACTTTCATTACACACATTGTAGATACAAATCTGATGAAAATGACCTATAAACTAACACACACACACACACACACACACACACACACACACACACACACACACACACACACACACACACACACACACACACACACACACACACTCCTCCCTTACCCCTGGGTACAGTTGGCGTGGCAGGGTTCGCAGCGCTGTTGTTTGTTGGGGTATTTGAATATAATTCCCTCCCCTCCCATCACTCCCTGGGGACAAGAGGACACACAGTGTGGACCGTCTCTGAGACTGGCACACGCCGCACATTCATCTGCTCCCTGCAGACAGGGGGAAGAACAGTGTTAGATAGGAACAAAGGAAAGAAAGATTAAGAGAAAGAAAGAATGAATTACTGTGCCTTAGGCCAGATTTGACTTCTTATAAGCCTGGGGTTATGTAATAATTCATCTGTCTGTGCTGTATAACTTAACCCCTTTCAACCTGAGGTCTCTATGTTGGGCATGTCATTACTGTATAGGTGTTTCAAAGTTTCAAAGATTTTCTAAAACAATATCCCAAAATGGTTATCTTCACTATTTTCACACATACAAAAAAGGAGAAAAAAAGGGCTGTGTCTGACATATTGCCACAAGGTGGCAGCAATACTCCTGTTGTAACAATGCACTGGGCTTGAAGAACCTGACTCTTGTTTGCACTGCCTTGGTTTTCAACCTGGTAGTCAGTCTGTCAAACTAATGGCGTCAGTTAGCTGGAGGGTGAAGGTGAGGCACATACCGGCCCGTTGCAGGTCACTTTTCCCTCTTGTACTGCACACTCGGTGTGACAGGGCTTACACTCGCCCTCTGCAGTGGCAAACTCACGGCTCTCCCTGGATAAACACACAGACAGGCAGAGACATAATCAAACTTCAGCGGAAGCCAATGTACAGAAAATGAAAAAAAATATATAGGCTACATAAAACAGAACACAGTCTTATAATTGTTAAGTTTTGAAGACTGACCCGGTGTAGAACATGCACTGGTGCACGCAGGTTCCTCCTCGGCTGTAATTCTTACAGGACAGACACTGGTCCGGTCCAGCACCCCAACAGCCATCAGAGGAGCATAGCGGGTCACACACATGACCTTCTGCAACTACACACACCATGACACCAAAGCTGATGAGGACTGATGACTACATTTGAACATCAAGCCCGAGTTATACTTAGTTGTGCATCGTGTCGCTCACCGAAAAGAGCAGATCTACAAGCTCTCAATGTGTTGTAGCGTGATGCGTGAGCTTTCAGATTTACTATTGTCACTGTGCGACACCAAGTCTTGCATTGCCACACCTACTGATATGTCTAGTAGTAAGTAAGAAGCCTCTGGAACCAACGGTTCCTAAACCATTTGGCCCACAGGGCGGGAGCCTATCTCCTGTTTCTGTAGCGTGAGGCCGTACATCCCCCAGCCATGATGTACAAGTACACCCCCTGGACACGATGCTACTATACTACCAATTCAACCTTTAATGCTAAATGCCAAGCCGGGTGGCACTGGGTACCATTTTATAGTTTTTGGTATGACCCGGCCAGGGGATTGAACCCCGACCCCGAATCTCAGGGCAGACACTCAAACCACAAAGCTACTGATATGTCTGGGGACATCTAAATGCAAGGTAGTTGCTCTAACTAAAGCCAGAACGGCTGCTAACAAACTTACGCCTATAGTGCTTTGGAAACCAATCGTATCACCGCCCCAATATGAAGACAGTGGATTGATTCTACAATGCAGTTTCTTTTTTTTTGTCTATTTGTTTCCACCAAAGGGAGATTGTCCTCAGTCTCTAGTTGAGTGAAGCATTTAGAGACTGACGTGTGAGTCTAACCATAATGTTGCGTTCAACCTGACTTACCACACTGGCTATGTGGTCGATTCTCCTTGACATCGGTGTTCTTCGGACGTCGCTGAGGGCGGGTGCTGTCGCTAAAAATGCGTGTCCAGTTGACGGTGTCATGGTAGCACAGCAATTTGTTTCCAGAGACATAGATATTGCCATCGTAGATCGTGCGTAGTGATCGTAGCCCCAGGGAGGTGAGAGATGGAATCTTCACCACCATCAGAGCGTAACCCCTGAAAACGCAGGGAGTGAGTATAGTGGCATTAAAAGGTACAGGTGTCGATTAAATGAAAGAAGCTTATTCTCATATGGTTTACTAAATAGCAAGAGTGATTGTGTCTGTGTTTAAAATATAACCAATTAACCCAGTGTTTACTCAGATCCCAATCAGTCACAGCTAGATAGGCTACATACCATACATACCATTTACATGAGAAAACCCACCACCAATGCTTGAGTCAATATACCCCAGCACTTAAAGGGACCCTGTCACAATTTTCATCATTTTCTCTCTATATTTCTTGTAACATTCCATTACTGCTGCCGAAGCTGTGCTGAAAAGTTTACCCCAGTGATGTCCTGTTACAAAATCTGTAAATGGGAAAACGACCACCCTTAATTCCTGTTTTTTTATCCACTATCTTCAGTGGCTGACGTTATCCGCAGCAATGTTACAAAATAAATAGAAATATTGACCTCAAACAATACTGTAAATCAGGTGGTTGTAATGATGGCCATAGACCATAAGTATGTGCCAGGCCGATGCTTACAGTACATTTGGATTCCCTATTTTAATGTTGTTTTATGCCTTTGCTTTTGTTTTGTGTGAGTGGAAGAGAGAGTCACGGTAGTTAAAAGATAAGAGTCTGATAACTCCATCCGGAGGATTTAGTGAATTATCCTCTGGGGCACGTCGACACGTGGTGGACCCTCCAGGGCAGATCCTTTTGTCTATGTTTAGTCTATATATCTTGTATAACCCCGATATCATTCTCAGGGGTGTACGGTGTGTGGTTTGGATGTGATAAGTTAGCAGATCCCCTGGGCTAGTCCACACGTGGTAAACATGGTGAAAATATATTACTAAGGTGTAATATTGACAATTGTGTGAAGATATATTACTAAGGTACACAAGGTACACATGTAATATTGGCAATTGTGTGAAGTGTGGATATTTCTTTAGCTGTGTTGTAGAGGACAGTGGCCACTACATTTAAGTTATATCCATTTGTGTTGTAGTTGTGCATAGATAAGCCACTACATTCTAGTTGTGTTGTAGTGGCGAGGGCCACTGCATTTTATTATCTGCAATTGTATACTGAGAACGAGCCTTTGCTTTTATTTTATTTTATTTTTGTTTGCTTTATTGTTAAATTGGTTCTAACTGTAATTGTATTCTTGCTCTGTAAAGCACTTTGAGCTGCATTTCATGTCATGAAAGGTGCTATACAAATAAAGTTTATTATTATTATTATTATTACATGTGAAATGCATCATGGGAATTGAAGGAACACCAAGAAAGGCCTAAACAGGCAGACAGGGGTATTTTCTCTCTCTATGGATTGTAAATGTTGTTGTTTCTACAGACTATGGTAACTGGCAACAGTTAATTGTTGCCAGTGTTGCCAGTTAATTGTTGCATATTAGCATGCATATTAAAGAAGGCAATAAATAATTGTCATTCAGCCAAACTGTTCCGTATGAAATGTGATCAGACATCAGCACGAGTGAAAACACATGACTGTACCTTTTAGAGCTCACTCCTCTAAATGGGATCAAACAGAGACAGAGAGAGGACACATGTTAAGGGTTATGAGACAGGGATGATGACATATGACATGGACATCTGGTCCAGTGGTTCTCAAAGTGGGGTCCAGGGACCCCCAGGAAAATGATTTAATATAGTATCAAAATCAGTTTAACCATTTTAACTCTATATATATTTGAAAATAGCCAATACAAGCACACAATGCCACGCTTGTACCTTGTAGATCTGCTTTTGTTTTAAAAGTATAGTAATAGGAATATTTTTTTAAACATTTTAACAGCAAAAAACATGTCTCTGGCACAGAATCTTTTCAGATGGGGGTCCACGGCCAAACACATACTAATTTGGGGGTCGTTATGAAGAAGTTTGAGAACCACTGAGCTAGTTCTAGTCTACAATGTGGTTAAGTACAGATGGTGACATGAGATGCAGTGAACGGCTATTACATAAAGGAAACACAATAAATATTTAAAAAACAAAAACTAACGAGAGCTCACCTATAAAGTGTTCTGCCTTGAATTGTTTGCAGGTTGGAGAAGACTGACAGATCAGACATGTTCTCAGGCCATGACTGGATGCTTAGAATATCTGCAAAAAGACATTTCCAATGTATCCAGTTTGTTTAGGTTGAAATACAGTAACATACAGTACATATAAAACATCTACTTATAAAAAAGAATGTCTAAAATAAAATGGCACACACATGGACAAACATACAACCCCCCCCCCCCCACACACACACACACACACACCTGTAATCTCCCGCACAGTGTTGAAGATTTTCAGTTTATCTGGATCCAGAGCTGGAATGCTGTTGTATGCATCTCTATCAATAGACAGAATTTTGAAAGTAACAAATAAGGACTTCTGACGAAAATAAAAAACGCAAAATATTGTCATAACATTATAACCATAGTAACATGCTGTCAGTCAACCATTTGCTAATAAAGAGAAATAGAAGCAAACTCATTCAAAACATCACATGGTTCAGTAAAGCCGGTGCATTGCTCACCCTTTGATTCCAGTGACCAGGAAATGCAAGCTCCCCTGGATCTTGGTGCAGTTGATGAAGCTGTCGATATTGCGGGCATCAATAGTCTGTCTGTTGCTAGATCCTGCTGTTGTGCCCTGGCAAGCTGGGAGGAGGAGGATAGGAGGAATGAGAAGGGGGGGGGGGGGGGTTGTCAGCCTACGTCGTGATAACTAGGGCAACAACTTTCAATTATCTTCTTAGCGATTATTCTATCGAAACATTTTTCAATTAATTGAATAATCGTACGTTTATATAATACGTTTATAATAATAATAATAAGTACGTTTTTTTTATAATTAATTGGATTTTTGTATTTATCAACGAACCGATACGAACAAATTCGAATAGATTTTTTTTATAATCTTGTAGATCTGCGAGTTTCAGTTTCTTTTTTATGTTGAAAAAAGTAAAAAAATGACAAATACCCCAAACACCCCATAAAATCGATAATTGTTTATTAAAATTGATTAGCTTTTTGTTTTATAATCAATTAAATCGATTAGTAAATAAATCGATTAACTATTTCATCCCTAATGATAACCACACTGAACCTCAAATGGTTGAATTCCTTAGGAGTACCTTTTGGACAGAGCCCTCCACAGGGCTCACATCTTTTCCCTCCTTTCTTCTCCACTTCCTTCTTATCAGAAGGGCAGCTCCTCACACATGAGCTGCCATCCACCACAAAGTTAGCTGTGAAAAGAGGACGACAAGACAAATACAGCAGGGTTTTTAATTCAATACTGAAGCCTCATTTGTATACGGATGCGACCCATGTGAGGTATCATTGCGAGGGGACTCCTCACCAGGGCACTGGGTCACACAGAATGGGCCATACTGGTACTTGGCACTGGGGTTGGGCTCCAACTTGAACGTGTGCTTGTTATAGATGAGGGTCTGTGGACACTGAGGCACGCAGGAGCCTGAGTTGTTGAAGTTCCTGCAAGCCTGCGCAAAGAATACCACGTCGTACAAACCATACAGTAAATACGTTATTGCTCGGTTTCTTTGTATGATTTTTATGATTTTATGATTTTATGATTTTATGATTTTAGCCTATATACTCACAAAGCAGCCTGTATCCAATGGTCCAGTGCAGCCTCCTGCACACTCTATGTGACAACACTCACTGGGGCTTCCTCCAAAGCAGCGTCCGTTGCACTGAGGAGCACACACGGTCTTGGTCACTACGAGAGAGGGGGACAGCGTTAGAGACTCGGCAGGTGGACACAGAAGGTTGAAACCATTTAAAGAGGCGATGTGTCGATATGACTTACAGATCTGGCACGCGTCACTCTCTGGCCCCCAACATGGAACACCCTTGCACATCTCATTGCAACGCTCTGAAAATTAACCATCATCATCATCATCTCTGAATATATTTCCACACCTTTATAAGATTATTATTATATCATAAGTCTGAAATGGACACAGTACAATCCTCATGTGTTAATGTAACTCTGAGTTTAGAAATGGATGTGTCCATTACTGTGTAATATACAGACATGGATATATGATACAATGTCTCATTACTATAATGCCTCCACTCACCCTCAGGTCCATTTTCATTAATGATAACCTCTGATGAGCCATCCTTCACTATGTCCAGCCAGTTGACCTGAGGGCCATAGCTCAGGAATTTATTCTGGATGATCTGGACCCCTCCCTCCAGTATCTCTGTAAACATGTACACACACACACACACACACACACACACACACACACACACACACACACACACACACACACACACACACACACACACACACACACACACACACACACACACACACAAACACACACACACACACACACACACACACACACACACACACACACACACATTTTAACTATTTATTCATGTCCAAGGAGAGCATACAAGGACACAAATAATAAAGGTACAGGTTACATTCACAATATCATGGCATATGTCTTCATGATACAATAAGCATTATCACTCGGTACTCTATGGCAGTGGTTCCCAAACTCAGGTGAGTCGCCATGTGAAACGTAATTTGATATTTGAAGGTATGTTTTAACCCTTAAAAGATCGTGAACGCATCTGTGTCACTTTAGATTTTAGCTATAGCCATTATTTTATGCTTTGGCTGTTCAAAAATAGCAGATATACAAGCTCATGGTGCGGCACCGAGTGCCGCGCTATGAGCTTGTAGATCTGCTATTTTGGAAAAATCGTGAAAATGTGCGCAAATCTTTGAATATATATATTTTAACGTATATATATAAGTGAACATTTGTAACTCAAATCTTTGGAACAAAATATGTTCTATCAGTGGTTCTAAAACCTTTTCATGTCAAGGACCTCCCAAAATGATATGTATTTGGCCGCGGACCCCCCCCCCCCCCACCATCTATAAATATTTTGTTCCAGGGACCGCCCAAACGCAAAGATTTGTGTTAAAAATGCTGTTTTAAAAAAAAACATGTATTCAAGATTTTTTTTTTAATAGCACATCTACAAGCTCTGAGCTTGTAGATGTGCTATTTTTGAATGGCCAAAGTATAAAATAATGATTATAGCTAAAATCTAAAATGACACACAGATGCGTTCCCGGACTGAATGGGTCTTGAGTACGTTATGTTACAGTTAATCACAAAAAAACACACGAGAAGACCCAGGTACTTCCCATCATCTGCATCCATTCAAAGACATTCTGTGACTCCTCCTGATGACAGGTGTGTGTGGGTGAGGCAGCTCCATGAGGGTGTGGCAACACTAACAGCCATCAACGGCAGCATAGTGCTCATAGTTCCATTCTCCCACATAAAAAAAACACCCTCACACATTCCATGAGGTAGGAGGGGGGGCGGAATGTTGAAAACATGCCAATAAAAACTACACTACACTACAAAGCAAAATCTTATTTTACTGCGTACGCAAAACATTTTGTGTTTATGTCTGCCAATTTTTATTACCATCCTGTCTACGAAGGAAGACAAGCGGGTTGTGAGTATGTGACATGTGTGTGCGTGTGCGTGTGTGTTTGTGTTTGTGTGTGTGTGTGTGTGTGTGTGTGTGTGTGTGTGTGTGTGTGTGTGTGTGTGTTAGGGCATTCACGAATAGTGATCTTTAGCATTCGAATTATTCGACCTATAAGTATTCGAATATTCGATTAATCGGTTTGATTATAAAAAATGTAATTAAAAACATTTTTTTTTCAATGGCATTGATGACTCGACTCAAGGAATGCGAGTTGACGTCACACCAGAGCTCACAGCTGCGTGTCTGCTGTAGAAAAGTCACAAAAAAATAAATAAATAAATAAAATCACAAAAAAAAAGTTTCTTTTTATTTAATTTTTTTTTATAGAATAATCGAATAGTGGTTTGATAGTCGAATAGTCGGTTTGATATTCGAATATTCGAATATTCGACTATTCGGTGAATGCCCTAGTGTGTGTGCGTGTGTGTGTGTGTGTGTGTGTGTGTGTGCGTGTGTTCACCTGTAAGGTGTGTGAGGCCCAGTTCCTGCAGTCCTTGTTGTCCATCCTTCTGATAGTTGACCAGCACAGCCAAGGCGAAGCGGCCATCATACAGCGTGTTTCCCCTGATGACACGCAGGTGGTCCAGGGGGAGGCGGCTGAACTGGTTGATAGCGATCAGGATGTAACCTGTCACCTCTCTGATAGACTGAAGTGGAGCAGAGAGATAGGCGATGGGAGTGAATGGAGATTGCACCACTACCACTAACGTTACACTTATATAACAGTGTTGAGCACCGAAAATGGCAGGTCAACAAGCTACAGTAACAACCTGTCGCACTGCACTGCAACTGCAAGTATAAACCACGCTTAACAGCAAACCAATGTGTGTGTGTGTGTGTGTGTGTGTGTGTGTGTGTGTGTGTGTGTGTGTGTGTGTGTGTGTGTGTGTGTGTGTGTGTGTGTGTGTAAACTCTATTTCAATAAAAAACTTTTTTTTTTGCATAGTAAACATACTGTATACAGTGGCAGTCCGATGTTTTTCTTTTTCCATAATGGGTACGTAAGCTTCCTGAGAGTCACTCTAGCTTGAAACACGATAATCTTTGCTACGCCTATTTGTTATTAACTGATATCACACCCTGGCAACAAACGTTTGTCTTGGTTGTTCCATTAATCACAGAGGCTGTTCAACAGTGTGTAATAGAGTAAAGTGTTTTTCAAGGGAACATGAGGGAGCTCATTGTACACAGCAGACAGTGACATCACCCAATGGAGACAGTGATAAGAAACAAGCTTGTTTTAGTTTTTCTGTGTGCCTCAGGGAAGTCTGAAATAACCATACTTGTACATTATTCCTCCTAGGCTCTACGTTAATTTGTTTGTTATGATACAGGAGTATCTGCTGGTCCCCGGGAAAGGGCAAACTGCTTTTATAGCTTCACCCATGCTGATGGCTGCTCTGCTCAGATGGCTTTCATGAGTGCACGGGTGAGCTGTTAGGGGTTAAGTGTCTATAAGTCAGGTAAACTTCGACACATAGGCTGGGCAAAAGTGCTGGAAAGAGTCCTTTTAACCAGGATGCAAATGTATTTTAACTACTGATAATAGATTTGGTTTACAGTACAGATGTATGCATCTATGCTCTAAAGGAGTTGTCAATCACCTCATGTACAGTATGCAGGTGACATAGTCATACTTAACCCATATACTGCGGGGTTGTAATAGTTGAGGATATGCTCACAGTATGGCAAAGAACATGAAATTACATATAATGCCCCAAAAAAGTAGCATTATGGTTGGACAGGAAATCCACTTTTCCAGTGTACTATCTCTCAAATGCTGCTCTGGGTTTGTCTAGGGAATTAAAATATCATGGACATATCCTCTCAGAGGATCTCAGGGATGACAGTGACATCCAACGACAGTGTCACAAAATATATGCCCAGGCCAACATGCTTTTAAGGACATTTTGTGTTCTGTAAATGTAAAATGTCCACTGTTCAGAGCATGTCACCACCCTATGTACGGGTCATTTATGGTCCTCTTACAGAGTGAAAAGCTTGCAGAGGCTCAGAGCGGCATACAATGATGCCATGAGGCGTTCCCAGCTGGCATATAGCCAGTCAGTTGTTTACTGCTGTTGGTATACCCACCTGTGAGGCACTGTTGAGGCAACTGATGCACAATTTTATGCAGCGCCTGCCGCCTGGATGTGTCTAATAACAGCATAGCGGCTCTAACAAACCCAGTGAAGAGCTGTTATCGGCTCACGTCCAGGCTTCACAAGCACTGGCTCAGCAGCCTGCTGCTGATTAGGTAGGATTCCATTCAATATTGTAGTAGCCTCGGAAACCCAGGCTTTTTTTTTTGTTACAAAAGAAAAAAAGCCTGGGGGAGCCATGCAGGAACGATGGTCTTGGACCTTGTTATCTCCTAACCAATCAGAGTGCAGAGGGGCGTCGCTCTAAATTTGGTGACGTCAGCGTGCTCCGTGCACAGGCCGAGGGGGGGAGGGGAGGGGAGGCGGGGACATAGATTGGTGAAGCAATAGGAAGCCACGGACAAATCCGGGCGGCTGTGTTTGGGTCCGCCCTTCAAGACCATGGATTGAGCTCGTAGCCTCAGGCTAATATTGTAGTGACTGTCTTGGGGCATAATTCACCATGGGCTCTTTAAGAGAGTGGGGGTGGGGGGGGGGGTTTGATTAGAGACAATAAGGAACAGGTGTGTGTGTTATGTTGCGCTGTCAGTATGAGTGCAGTGTGTGAATGAATGGGACACGTTGCTCTGCGTGCCCAAAGGAAGGAGTTGCAATACATTCATTCTTGCAATTCCTATAATAGTTCTTTATAGCACTATTTTACTTTTTTAAATGTGTTTTATCTTTCCCCCATGTTGTATGTCTCTTGTGTTATCTTATGTTACCTTTATGTGCTATGGACTTCTGTCTGAAATAATTATTACATTTATACAAGTGTTCCTGCTGACTCCTCACCTGTAGGAATGTGAAGTTTCTCGAGTGCTCCATCATTGTAATCTCCAGGTTCCCCATTACGATCTCACAGTCTGTGTATCTCTCCTTCATTAGATTGTACTGCATCTCTGAACTTCCTGTCACACTCAGAGCATTCTGGGTACCGGTACATACTCCTTTAACTGGTAAAGAGAAAACGGTTCACATTAATGACCACAGTGCAACATTACACCTTCTGTAATGTTCTGAGAGTTCATTTAAAGGAGCAGTTAGCCCATTTTCAACCTATCTTCATATAATTGGTCCAACTAATGCTCATTATAAGATGGCACCATTTCTGTCTACTCATTCTGTGTCTCACGGGAAGATTGTGGACAGTTCAGAAGGCAGATTTGGACATTTCAAACAAGATTTCAAACCTTTAATTGGTATTAATGTAGCCCTGGTTCAGAGCGTTAGTGAGTTCCCTCTAATGCCCTGGAAGACCCCTCGCTCTGCGCTTGTACAAGGAATTCCACTGCCCTGCGAGTGCTCAAGAGTAGTGAAAATAAACAAAACCATTTCGCTACTCACCGAAGCAAAGGCTGTTTTGTGTTATTGAAAGTCTATTCTCGGAGGTGGGAAGCCTCTACAGATTTTGGTTAATGGTAAGTTCAAATCCTCCAGATCTGTAGAGGGCACTGTGGAGTAAATACAAATAATTTCCGTCTCGCTGACATATTTTATTTTCTGCCTAAAAAGTGTATTTTACAGAGTAGGTGGGGTGCTGAGAGGCTTCCCACCTCCGAGAATAGACTTTCAACAACACAAAACAGCATTTGCTTCGGTGAGTAACTAAATGGTTTTGTTTATTTTCACTACTGTTGAGCACTCGCAGGGCGGTGGAATTCCTTGTACAAGCGCAGAGCGAGGGGTCTTCCAGGGCGTTAGAGGGAACTCACTAACGCTCTGAACCAGGGCTAGTATTAATGCAAGCACAATGGATTCTTATTTCAGCATGCTAACTTTGCAGGAATAATAAGGCTGAAGTTTCTATTAGCTTGGAATCCCCATCGATGATGTCATTGGTGGGCAGGTTTCCGAACTGTCCCCAGACCACCTCTGAGACGCAGAGCAAGTACACCTTATAATGATCATTAGTGAGGACCAATTATATGAACATGAGGTTGAAAATGGGTGACGTGCTCCTTTAACTCTGAGAGAACGTGTACAAATGTAACAGCTTTGTTTTAAGGTTTCAAGGTCAAGGTTCTGTATTGTTATGTCTTGTTGTTTACATATTAACATTTTAATATTTGTTGCATATACGGTGAATAAGCAGAGAGTGTTAAAAGGATCCCTGGGTAATAAGTCAAATATGCCACCTTAAATATTTTTATTTATTTTAGAAATAGTTCATCTTTTACTCAAGAGGGGCAATGCCCGTCACAAGTTGATGATGTAATTTGTCCAAGTGTGGTCTAGGCCTATGGAATTTATGGAACGCATGTGCAAAAAAAAAATTTCAAATATTGATTTGATACCTTAGGAAGTATTAAAGGGATACTTCACTCTCGGGCCGGGGACACATTTAAAAAAAATATTAAAAATAAATGAAAAAAGTTATGGAAAATTCATGGCCCCCTCACACATTAGTAGGACACTCTAATGCGTGAGGGGGCCATGAATTTTCCATAATTTTTTTCATTTATTTTTAATATTTTTTTTAAATGTGTCCCCGGCCCTAAAGTGAAGTATCCCTTTAAGTTGTTTTTTATTTTCACATGCATTCCATAAATTCCATAGGGCTAGACCACACATGGGCAAATTACATCATCAACTTGTGACGGGCATTGTCCCTATTGAGTGAAAGACTATTTCTAAAATAAATAAAATATTTTTTACATTTTTTACATTCTAGTTATAGAGGAGAATTATAATGTATGAAGGCATATTTGGCTTATTAGCCAGGGATCCTTTAAAAAAGTAAAACATTCGATAATATGCAGATGGAGAAAGAGTTTGCTTTAGGGGTTTTTGATTAAAAAAACTAAATGATGTGAACCAATGATTAATGTGTGCAGGTGAGACACACACAAATGCAATGGTCTAGTATCAAAAGAAATGAAAGAAATGCATACCACCTATAAAACTGTGATGAGCAAAAGGGGAAGATTACAACAGATATACAGTAGTGTAGACCAACTTTACTGAAATACACCATACAGATTTCCTTTTAAACAACTCATAACAAAAGCAAAAGGAGACCAGCCTTTTGCAAATAGAGCTCCTACACTTTGGAATGCCCTGCCTGAGATCAGGCTCACTGAGTCGGTGCCTTGTTTTAAATCCCTTCGCATTTTTGCAAAGTTACTTTTAATGCTTAATCCTAAATGTGCAATTTATTTCATTTTAACTCTGCATTTGAAAAGTGCTATGCAACATACAGTTTAAGTTTATTATTGTTACTATTATTATTATTATTATTATTATTATTATGGCAGCATTGATGTATGAAGAGTTTCATTTCAAAATGAGATCCACTACATGAAAATGATTTTTTTTTCTAACACAGATTTGCTTAAATCAGTTAAGAAATCTTCTAATCATGTATCAAGATAGTTTTCCATGTATGTACATGTAGTCATGCATGTGAAAGCAGAATCTGTTTTCTTTCTTTTTTTCTTTCTTTCTTAAAAAAAAGCACATTTTGGTAGTATTTTCCTCTAAAATGGATGGATTGATTTAGCAACTTAAATTTTCTACAAGCTGCTTTGCCCTGTTTTCACAATATCAATGAACGTATTGTAACAGAGTGAAACAAGCTAAGAATTGTAGCTATACAGGCAGGGCATGCCGTTCTCTGGGACAAACATACAGGGCCTTGTTTATAGACTGTAGGTGTTCAGTCACTATGTGTCACTGGAACCAAGTGACTGCTTTGCTATTCAAATCTCAGAGAGAGAGAGACAGCGACAGAGGGAGAGAGAGAGAGAGAGAGAGAGAGAGAGAGAGAGAGAGAGAGAGAGAGATGAAAAGACTGAAAGAAAATGGAGGGAAGGAAGGGGACTGAAGAAGGGCATTCATGATAACCGTTGACTTCAAAGTTATCTTGCAATCCATACATCGCAAAATCCTCAGTGTTGATTTAACGTACAAATGGAATTAAAAGGACCCAGAGAGTTACAAAGGTCCATTTGGTTGCATTTATTTTGCACACTCTCAGAGAAATAATATCTTATCCCTACTTTTGCATGACACCGTTGTGCAATGAAGAATAATAATAATAACGCTTTAGTGGTTAATCATTGCTATATGAAGAAAAAATTATGATTAACTGAAAGATTAATCGTTAGGATAATGGTTAGGAAAGAAGTCGATAGTTTCAGAGTAAAATGAATGCTGAGGAATTTACTGTGGAGGTGAATTGAGTACAATGTGCATTTCATTCACACTTTCTCACACACAACCATGCAAGGCGCCAGCCTGCTCATCCGGAGCATGGGATTCAGTCTTGTTCAACTTCAAGGTCACTTCTACAGCACCAAGCCAGGAGCACCTGGAGATCAAACCAGGAACTGCCCGAATAAGACTCGACCTCCTGACCCCCAGTGCTGCCCCGACAACGACATCAGCAACAAAGCGCATAAAAAACGGCCGCATTCTTGAACCCGCACATTAAACACGCAGCAAGTGAGTGTGGAGAGATGTGATTGAAAGGAACAACAGTGCAATGGGTACGCATTACCCCCCCCATAAAGCTCAGATAACACACACTTTATTGTGTTTGTGACAAAGTCAAGGTTCAGGAGTTAAATATGAAGAGACACAGATATATGATCCTTTTATGGCACAGCCAAGTGTGTCTGCAAGAACCAGGGACATTGGTAAGCACTTGATCCCTAGATGTGAGCTACTATAACCCCTTCAATCCGGGAACGCATCGGTATCATTTTAGATTGTAGCTATAACCATTATTTTATACTTTGACCATTCAAAAAGATCAGATCTACAAGCTTCGTAGCGTGGCACCGAGTGCCGCGCTACAAGCTTGTATATCTGATCTTTTTGAATAGCCCAAAGAAATCTAAAATGACAGAGATGCTTCCCCGGATTGAATGGGATAAGAGAAGACACTGTTGCTATTACCGTAAGCTCCCGCAAAGAGCTAAATAAGTCTCCAGATTACTCTTTAGAGTTCAGTGAACGTTCAGTGATATTTGCTCATTATTAGAAAAGCCATCTGACCGAAATTAGGTTGATTGCACAAGAAGCAACCTTCTTTATCTAAGTGAAACCCTGAAAGCAGGTCACTGCTATCAGTGGATTGCTTGGGCTGTTACTTGAGTTGAATTACCTGTTGGGAAATACTCAACACCTGCACATGTACACTAGGGTTCAATGCACGACGACACCCACAATGCATACAAGTACGTTTCACACTAGAGAATCAATATTAACCACATAAACCCTAGCATCCCTATTTTGGGCATGTATAGTAATATAGGCAAACCTTCGGCGGAAATAGCAGATCTACAAGCTCAGAAGAACACATTGCATCTAACTCAGCGTGTCGTGAGCTGGTCAGCAATTTTCGCCAAAGACATTAGTGTTGAGGGACCACCAAGTATTACCACTGGGGGACCCCGGTCAACAAAGCATTATTATAGTGTTTAAGTAGTTCAACGTAAAACAACAAATAACTTGAAAGCAACAATATGTATACGCACAGTCAAAATCCTGGGTGTCAATTTAACTGTGAGAGTGTACAAATGGACCTTTAAGGGTCTCTAACAAGGATACACACACATGCATGTGTGTATGTGAATGGTATAGTGGCCACATTGACAATACGCATGGTGCAGCTGTGGGCTGGGATGAGTGGGTTTTCTCTCTCAAAGGGGCACTGTCATGGCAAACAGATTATACAAAGAAAATGGAATTGGTTGGAGGGTTAATAGGGAGCCCACACACAAACACTGACATACACACACTCAAAAAACCCACTTGCAATTTTAACACACATACACACACACAAAACAAGTCTGTTGTGGCCTCTCTGACCCGCCATACCCCCCCCCCCCCCATGACTCTCTAACTATCTGTCTCTTTCTGTCTTTATTTGCTCTCAGTCTTTACATTTACTATGTCATCATGCCAGCCTCATAATCATTCAGCCGCTACACTCCGCTCTGCTTTCTCACATCGTGTTTCTGCCATACTGTACACATGAACTCTGGGGTGAATGAATGGTGTTATTGTTACCTATATTAAAGTGTAACCCAACACACGCGCGTGCAGAAAATATTACACAGTATAGGTGGACGGGGATCGGGTTTTGCTGTCATTTCCATTCAGTTGTTGTTACCAAGGTTTCACGCTCAAGAAGAGAGAAAAGAATGGAGGGAGGGAGGAGATAAACAAGTTCAATAAAGCAGTACAGACGAACATTGGAGGTAAACAGAAACTTGGCACAGGGTGGCAAGAGATTACCGCATACCTCTGACTCACTACTGCATGTGCACGCGCGCACACCACGCGCAAGCACACACACAGCCATACACACACACACAGAGGTAAGCACAAAGACAGACACCTGAGCACCTGTATCATTTCCTTTTCATGGCTTACAGCTGCACATACAGTACTTCATGAATCGGAGCGTTATTCCTGCTCTCTCCTTGTCCTTCCTTGTGCTCAGAACCGCTTCCTTATTTTCCACTTATACTTTACTTTGGCTGACAGAGAAAGCCTTTTTGCTCAACATCATGCGACATGTTTTCAAAACTGGAGCGACAGCATATTTGCGTTTTGACGCATCCTTTGCTCTGAACAGAAGCCACACCTGTAAAGCCATAGTCAAAGAAGCAATTACCAACTTGGTACAAACTGTTTTCCTTTGAAAGGAGACTAATTCCACAATGTTGTTTGTTTCAAGCGTTTCAAAGTGGCATTTTGAACCCCACCTTGTGGTCCATTTCTGTTTCTGCATTGATACCGCTACTACCTACCACTCAAAACTCCAACTGAGAATCAGTGGTGGAAAAAGCACTCACATTTTTTACTTAAGTAAAAGTATCAATACTGCAATGTAGAAATAAGTAAAAGTTCGGAATTAAAAATTTACTTGAGGAAAAGTACAAAAGTATTGGTATCAAAATGTGCTTAAAGTACCAAAAGTAGAAAGTACTCATTACGCAGAATGCCCCATTTCACAAGTTTTCAAATGTATCAAATGCATAAAAAATCTTTTGAAAATTGCAGATCTACAAGCTCGAGCTTGTAGATCTGCTATTTCCAAATGGCCGAAATCATGTAGGGCTGGCTGTAGTGGGTAATGTATGTTACTCTTTTGTAATAATAATCAAAATCTACAAAGTAACTTGTAAACAAGTTACTTGTATAACTAGTGTAACTTGTGTAACTAGTGTAACTTGTGTAACTAGTTACACAAGTTTTTAAATAATTGCAGTGGAGTAAAAGTATAATATTAGCCTCTTAGGTGTAGTGGACTGGAAGTAAAAGTACTGAAAATTGGAATTACTCCAGTAAAGTAAAAATACCTCAACATTTTACTTAAGTACAGTTGAGCAAATATACTTAGTTACTTTGCACCACTGCAAAGCTCTAACTGAAAATGAAACTATTGAAAATAGTAGCATTTTACATCAGTTAACATGGATGCATTGTCCACAGACAAGAGTGGCAGTAAACAAATGCATGTTTATGTCGCAACAAGTGCACGGTCAATATGTAGTACCTGAGTCCAGGACATGGACTCAAGTTTGTCTTGAGTCCCAGTAACCCATGACATATGACTTGACTTGGACTCAACTGTCTGTGACTTGGACTTGACTCGGACATGGAGTTTTTCTTATTTGGACTTGAACTTTCTAACAATCAGATGTTATAAACAAATGAGTTATAACAAATATTTTAAAGCTATTGTGCATTCAAGGTATTGAGTAGAATTCACTCATAAGGTACTGTATGGTCTGAATGCCAGTGGAGGGGATAAGTGAATTTGTCGTTTTTAATGATGCTTGATCTGTTTTCTCATCTACCAAGAAAGCTGTGTCACAACCAAGATTTTGGCCTGGTGATTGGGCTCTTGTACTTACTGCAAAGTGAGCTATAAAGGTATACTGCTCCTCATTTTGCAGCAATGCAATATAAAAAGCATATGCTTAAACATTAATTGTGTTTAGAAAAAAAGATGATGATTGTGTTGATTTGTTGCTCTTTAGAAATTTGAACATACAATCCTTGATCTTGGTTTGTTGACATCAGTGGTGGAAATAGTGCTCAGATTTAAGTAAAAGGCCTGGATTCAAAGTATTGGCATACAAATACTTACAGTACCAAAGTAAAAGTACTCAGAAGTTTTCCCAATTTGAAAACTAGCAGATCTATAATTGGCTATTTTGTTGTTCTTCTGTTGTTGTTTTTTTATTAGTAAAATAAATCTATAAATTAACTAGTGACTAAAATGTAAAATAATCTGAGACGTAGTTTGGTAAAAGTATAAAGTATCATAAAAATGGAAATATTCAAGTAAAGTACTTGAGTAAATCTACTCAGTTACTTTGAACCACTGGTCAGGTCAACATGTTTATTTATCTCACTACTTCCCTGAACTGATTCCAGTCACACCTGAGTTGCAATACCTGAACTCCATCACCTGACATTGTTTTTCTCGAACTGAGCACCACCTTATTTTCCTACTGCCAAGTGACTGCAGGGGGCCAAGGTTCACCAAGTCAGATTCAAATCACAACAACTCTCTCTCTCTGCACACATACAGTACTGCCCTTCATTACATTTGAAGATAGATGTTGTTCTCTGTGTAATGTTTCAATGTGGGGATAAAGCAAAAGCCTTGACTTGACTTGACTTTTTAACCCATTTAGACCGGGAAAGAATTTTTAGATTTCTTTGGCTATTCGAAAATAGCAGATCTACAAGCTTGTAGATCTGCTATTTTTGAAAAATCGTGAACAATTTGAGCAAATCTTTGAATATATAGTTTTTAAAGCGAAAAGCATTTTCTTTGCTTCTGGGGATTCTACAAATGTCTTCTAAACCCAACAGTTTTTTTTTAAACTTATGTTGCTATAATATCAGTGGTTCTCAAACTTTTTCATGTCAAGGACCCCAAAATGATATGTATTTAGCCGCGGACCCCCATCTCAAAATATGTTGTTCCAGGGACCCCCAGAAGCAAAGATTTGAGTTAAAAATGTTCGCTTTAAAAAAATAATAATAATAATAATTATGTGATTATATTATAATAATTATATATATATATATATATATATATATATATATATATATATATATATATATATATATATATATATATATATATATATATATATATATATATATATATATATATATATATATATATATATATATATATATTCAAAGATTTGCACACATATTGCCACAGATAGACCTGCTCTCCAATGAAAAAGAAAATGGACAGCAGGTGTATTGGTGCAGTGCTGATCAGAGTAGCTACAACTGATGAGGGGAAATGTGTCTTTAAATAATATGAATTTCTCGTTAGAAAAAAAGACATGGAGATGGATTGTGCTATCACAACAGAGGCAGACAATTGACATCCTAAAGTATACACAGCCCTGGGACTCACAGCAAACAAGTTCTCGAAGTTCTAGAACAGGTTTTTTCCCCTCTTTATAGGGACTGTACTGATGCATGGAGCTTACATTAACTGATGCATGAAGGTAGCTTACATGATTAGTGCCTTATTAGCAGGTTCATTTGCGTGGTCAGTGTGATTAAGAACATTATAAACATATAAGCCTATCCATTTTAGGAGATGGCTTATTGTAAACTAAATGGGCTAAATTAACCTACGGAGAAAAGCCAGAAAACAGGCATAGGGTCCTGTAGCCAGTGGTGTAAAGTAGCTAAGTACATTTACTCAACTACTGTACTTCAGTACAATTTTGAGGTATTGTTTTACTTTCTTCAGTATTTCCAATTTTCAATAGGGCCTACTTTTACTTCTACTCAACTACATCTCAGAGCAGGCAAATATTGTACTTTTTACTTCACTACAGTTATTTGACAAGTTACTTTACAGATTTAGATTATTATTAGAAAACACACATTAACCACTTCAGCCCTATATCAGATTGGCCATTTGAAAATAGCCAATCTGTTATTTCCAAAAGATTTGTATTGGCATCATTTTGAATACTGGAATTTTACTTGTAACAGAGCATTTCTACATTGCAGTATTGATACTTTTACTTAAGTAAAACATAAGAGTACTTCTTCCAGCCTACAAGACGGGTCTATACGAATACGATCCGATCCGATCTTACCTTCCTCGGTCTGAGCACAGGTGTGATGGAGAAACCATGGCAGCAAGACGCAGAGACCCAACACATTGATAGGGGAATGAATCATCCTCGATCAAATACACTGATTGATTAATGTTTAAACTGGCATAACGATGGTGCAGAAACCTGCTTGACATGGGAATCGTTTCCTCTAGTCTGAGAAAGTCCATTTAGTTCATTAAATAAGTTCCTTCGTCGTTAATCCTGATGATCATGCCATGTGCGATGTACGGTAGTAGCTCATCATGATAGGTTTCCTTTGGTTTCTTCACCTCGATCTCCTCTGACTCAGAAGTTCTTTAATAAATCCGCGCTATTGTAGAACGTCTCCATGCTATTTCATAGTTTAACAGACAGACAGCCTCTCCTTCAGTGCGTAAAATCACTACAAGTCACTGGTGGTTGGTGCGAGGTTATTAGCCAATCAGAGACAGGAGCGTCTGTTCTTCCAGTTGTGCAGCTGCACTAGTTGTACCACACACACACACACACACACACACACACACACACACACACACACACACACACACACACACACACACACACACACACACACACACACACACACACACACACACACACACACACACACACACACACACACACACACACACACACACACACATGAGCGAGCGAGAGAGAGAGAGAGAGAGAGAGAGGGGGAGGGGGGTTGTTAAATTGTTGTTGTTGTTGAATGTTGTTGAGCACACATTGTGCTATGTGGTCCATACACTTTAAAGCTGAGCTTTTAATTTTGCTGTACCTCGGTATAATGACAATACATTCTGATTTAAAGACTGCCCTACTGGCTATAGTGTTTCAATAGAATCAGTGACTAAGGTGACATTTGTATTTCAATCTATAAGGGAAAGACATCAGCCAATGCACACAGCCAATGCTGGTCGAATGCACACATTCAATGCACACATAATGTAGGGGCAATTCTAGCAGAATTCTAACAGAATTTTAGGGGGGCTGCACCACTGGATAGCAATGAATACATTACAGCATACAGCATGGCCATATGTAAGGAAAAAACGGAAGAGCAACTCTTCCTTATACTGTAGGTGCAGTGCTTAAACACCTCATTACAAAGACAAATGGTCTATAGAGATATGGACCAAAAAGGTGAAAGCCTCAATACGGTTATGCTGTTATGTTGTGGGGGACATTTACTGGCATGGTTTGGGTGCACTTGTCCCTATAGAGGGAAGGGTCAATGCGAGTACCTACCTTTATCCATAATGAAACATTTCGATCCTGATGGGAGTGGTCTCTTCCAGGATGACGTTGCCCTGTTGCCTCCACAGGGTACGACGTGTCACTGAATGCATTCATATGAAAATGATGTGAAATTGAATCATATGTCACGGCCTTCACAGTCACCAGATCTCAACCCACTTTAACACCTACAGCATGGGAGATTATGTGTTAAGACAGCACTCGCCACCACAATCACCAAATGAGTGAATATCTTTAAGAATGGTGTTCCATTTCTCCAGTAGAGTTCCAGAGGCTTGTCCAATCAAGGTGCAGGTCCAATCAAGGTGTTCTAGCAGCTTGTATAGCTCAACATGTTACAAAAAAGCATAGGTTTTTCCTTTAATTTGTCCCATATTATTAGGGGAAATACTGGCAAATATAAAATAAATAAATGAAAAATGAAAACCAAGGCAAAAATGAAGAAGCATGTACAGGCTTTGCCTTTTAGCATCATGATGATGGGTCAGGTCTGCTTGACTTGACAAATAGCTGGCTGTTGGCACAGAAAAGCACTGTTATTCACCATAAAGGGACATATTGTAGTCTCTACTGTATCCAGTCCCACCAGGAAGTGCTCAGTCTAATCACTCTTTCTTTGAAGGCTGCTGGAGCAGAGCTGTCACAATGCCAGCAAACGTCCACAGGTCAGAGGAACTTTGAACCATATCCTCATGTTGTTTACCTGTGCAACTTCTGATAATGATTTGATCTGAGTTCTGCAATGTGCTTATGCAGAAGGGCGGGCCTCATTTAATGGCTATATCCATCTAGATGTTTGATTTGATCCATTATCAGTGGTGGAAAAAGTACTTAAATGTTTTACTTAAGTAAAAGTATCAATACTGCAACGTAGAAGTACTCTGTTACAAGTAGAAAAGTCTAGAATTCAAAATTTACTTGAGTAAAAGTGCAAAAGTATTGGTATCAAAATGTACTTAAAGAACCAAAAGTAAAAGTACTAAAATGTTTGAAAATAGCAGATCTACAAGCTCTCACACGTTGTAAGCTTGTAGATCGGCTATTTTCAAGTAGCCTAGGTATAAAATAGGGCTAAAGTGGTTAATGTATGTTTTATAATGTAATATTTTATATCTCTAAAGTAACTAGTAACTAAAATAATTGTAGTGGCGTAAAAGTACAATATTTGCCTCTGAGATGTAGTGGAGTAGAAGTAAAAGTATAGACAATTGGAAATACTCCAGTAAAGTAAAAGTACCTCAAAATTTAGTAAATGTACTTAGTTACTTTACACCACTGTCCATTATACAGTAAGGCGAGGCAAGTGTATTAGTGTAGTACATTTCAACAACAAGGCAATTCAATGTGCATACAATTACCGTAACCTCAGAATGCATAAGAGACTCAGATCATATCAAACACAATGTTTGACACACTACTTTCAACCTCATGTCCCTATTTTGGGAATATGATCAAAAACTGTCAAAAATAGTACAAATAAATACATTTAAAATACAGCAAAAAAAACTGCAGCTCTACAAGCTCACATCAGCTCTTTGTGCAGATCGGATATTTTCATACGACTAGAATGTTGGTTTCAAGTGGTTAATATATTGCTTGCTCTTTTGCACCACTTGATACACTTTAAGAAGAGCGAGTGATAGAGACGAGAAAGAGACTACAAGTACAGACACAGAGACATGACTAATTGTCTCCCGTCACTTGTCCTGTCATTAGTTTGTCACTTGAGCATTATGCAAACAAACATGGTCTGTCTGTAGTGGGTGAGCCAGCCAGACTGCTCTGGCAAACTGGCTCTGCCTGCACTTCCAGTCTCCTTCTTTTTTTTATCTTTCTGCGTTGGTCTAATGACATAGAAGGATTCACATAAAAGGAAATGTGTCCCCGCTTGACCACAATGTTGGAGCATAATTGAACCCTTCTACAGGGTATTTGCAGACAATGTCATTTCAAAACTAGTTGGGAATGGGTGCCAAAAACAAATGGTTAATATTTCACCACTTGAGGGTCTACCAGGAAGTTGAACAAGATGTTGCCCAAGATCATTTTCATGAACTAGACTAGAGCAAATATGCACAAATGCTTTCAAGAAAATTCTGACACCCAAAAACAAACACACACATAACATTTTCCGTAGCTGCTATTGCTCAGGGTGATTATTAATGTATCGATTTCATTCTGAACAAAAATCATTGAATATGCGGTGATCAATAATGATGGTAAATACTGACCTCTTCTGGTAAATGGATGATATAGCAAGAATTTATGTGACTGCAAAGCCATGGCCTCTGAAAGAGTTGTAACACAAAGTTCACAAGACAGGTTGTACAGAAAATGGCTTTATTTTGAATACAGCAGGAATTTCCTTTGTTTTGTTTTGTTATGTCTCATACAGGTGTATCCATGCATCCAGCATTGAAACATGGCCGTCACCATTTTAACCTACTTGTGGAACTATAACAGTACAGAATGAATCATCAAGACGTGTATTGTTTTGCACTGATTATCATCATTTCACAGACACAATCTATGTTCTTTTTTTCCCTTCCCAAAACACCAAAGATTCTACTACCAAATATCAATTAAGTATATTTGCAAAACAAAAGATACTAGGATAAAAACTTTGCCTATTCATCTTGAATGACACCAGCCCTTTGAGGGCACAGAGGAATAAATATATAAATCATACTTTATGGATATTTATAAATATGTGACAAAATTGAACAAGTTGACTTGCAGATTATTCACTAAATAAGGCCACAAAAAACTAACAATTTAAACAATAATTAAACATACAATAGATGAAGAATATGAATACTGTACTGTTTGGTATGTTAAATGGATATTGTGAACTGTAACAAGTAGTGTACTATATCAGTAAGAGTACTGACTTATGGCACAAAGACATCTTTCCATTGACAGAAACCTCTGCATTCTGCTGGTATCAGTGGTGACAGAGTGACTAGGCTGTTGTTTTTAATTGAATGCTGATGTATCTTGGCAAAGTCTTTACAACACCAAGAGATTCACTTGCTTACTCTGCTTGCTTTGCCGAGTGCTAAAATAATTATACATATACCCTGACAAAAATAAAGAAATATGTATGTGAAATAAATATAATTTCAGCCATTTATAGATTCATGAACAATATTCACATTTGGTTACACACCGCAGTAAAGTTGGACCAATAAATCATCCCACCAGAGTATTTAACTCACACTGAAACATAAGAGACAAGCGAGAGAAATGTGATTCAGTTTCACATCACGCATGGGCACACAAGCTGGCAACTGCAACTGCAACAGCGATGTGTGTGTGTGTGTGTGTGTGTGTGTGTGTGTGTGTGTGTGTGTGTGTGTGTGTGTGTGTGTGTGTGTGTGTGTGTGTGTGTGTGTGTGTGTGTGTGTGTGTGTGTGTGTGTGTGTGTGTGTGTTTCTGTGCATGATCATTTATAAACTTTACTGACATCAGAGACATTGTGAAGCTGAATATATTAAGTCCACATTTGATCTAATGCATAAATGTGTGAATTGGATAGCAATACCTGCATCAAACTACACTGCACTACACCGAACACTTTGAACAGCTTCCAGCTACACTGTCAACAACATCCATGTAGCGCTTAGGATAGAATAATATACAATGTTATCAATGCAACCATAAACTTAGGCAACACAATAAGACTAGCCCAGTTCAGCTGGACCCTGGATACAGCCGGCTGTCTTATTTGTAATCAGTCAAATTTGAAATAATTAACCCATTCAATCTTGAAAAACGCATCTGTCTGTGTCATTTTAGATTTCTTTGGCTATTCAAAAATAGCAGATATACAAGCTCATAGCGCTACGAGTTTGTAGATCTACTATTTTTGAAAAATCTGGTTAAAATATCAAATCTCTGGGATAATGGAGATGCATACTCTAAGTTTCTATGTTGAGCTTGTTGGGAAAGCAGAATGAGAAGAAGGACGGCACATCACCGGCTGTTCGCAGCACATGAGGGAGTGTAAGTCGTGCGTGTGTGCATTTCAACAATGTGAGTCTGTTTTGTTATCTCTTTTTCCTGCACCCTAGAACAGTTTATTCTGCATCACTGAATGAGAGAGAAGTGTATCAGCTTTTCTAAATCACATCATCTTTTAAAAAAGTCATTTTTTATGTGTAAAGAAAATTTGGACAAACGTGGGTTTACAAACCTAATTCTCAAATCAATTCTCTTTCTCAGATTTCTAGCTTTTGAAGAGGTTTGTTCATGTTTGCAATTATAGGCTGCCCTAAGCTTTTGCACATGGACGCACGCACACGCGCGCACGCACGCACGCACGCTGCATCAGCAGAAATCATATTCTAATGTATCAATGTATCATCTAATTCATCTAAATTGCCCACAAAAGCAGAGCAAAACAAAACAACTAAAACATAAACAAAATAAAAGAATCTATCTATAAATTAAAATGACACGAATCTACAATCAGTGATTCTTGTCAACGGTGGTTCTGCTATGTGAAAAGAAAACGTACACAGAACAGCTCTTCATATGGATTGTTACTGACAATTGAAAAATACAGTCAACAAAAAGTCACATTAGACTCATTGTAGAGTCAGTGGAGTCACATTTAACTCAATGTGGAGTTAGTGCAGTCACATTTGACTCGTTGTGGAGCCTGGGCAGTCACATTTGACTCATTATGGAGTTAGTTGAGTCACATTTGACTCATTATGGAATTAGTTGAGTCACATTTGACTCACTGTGTGGAGTCAGGGGAGTCACGTTTGACTCATTATAGCACCTAGAGACTAATAGAGACGCTTAGCACCTATAGCAAGATATGAACACATGGGAAAGTAAGTGGCTATTGTTTGCTTATGGTTATTGTGCATCTGTGTATGAGTAAGTGGTTACATGTGAATACATGCAAATCTGTTTTCAATGAATGCTGAAAATTGTTCACAACCTCAACAAACGTAAAAGTTTAAATAAAATGAATAGTCAAATAGTCAAAAAATCTCCTCAAACCTCTCTAGAGTTTCACCTCACACCTACTGTATCAAGCACAGCCACTTTAAGGTCATCTCTCACACCTATCCCACCCCTGCATATACCCACCAAAACACTCCAGTGAGGGGCCTGCTGGTTCCTGCTATTCTCATCTTACTTCTTGTTCTTGAGTTGATTGGCCAGCCAATCAAGGCCCTCATAGAGGCCATCTCCGCTCGTGGCGCAGGTGGCCTGGATATACCAGTTACGATGGCGCAAGGAGTGTAAGCCCAACTTGTCTGTGAGTTCAGCAGCATTCATGGCATTCGGCAAGTCCTGTCACAGAGGTAAATGGAGTTTAATGATGCAGCATTATCACTCTTGGAGGTATATTGTGGACAAGGCCCAGAACCACTTGACTTAAGCCCTATTTTATACGTCTTTGTACGATGGAGTCGCGCTGCAAAAATAGCCAATGCGCTGTGAGCTTGTAGATTGTCCATTTTTGTTATGTTTGAGAATTCTCGAGAATTTTCACCTATATTGACATGCCCAATGTCACCTATAATGACTCCAGGTTGAAAGTAGTTCACTTATGGCAAGTATTTACTTAAGACTTGTTTGATTGTTATTGTATGGAAAAACTATTAATCAGTGATGTTGAGGGCAGGGAGAGTTTCGAAATCCAAGCCTTACAGTGTTGTGTAGTAATTCAGGTCTGCGAATAAAGTTGCCTGCCATAACAAATTGTTATGTCTAAATATTTGCATTCCTATTACAAAACCTTTGAATAACTTGAGCACAGAGCACTGAGTACAGAAGAAAACAATGATGTAGTAGACAAAGCATAGGACTTTTTGGTCAACAGAGTGCAGCCCTAATTAAATGCTACATAAATGACTGAATGTTTGGTGCACAAGCATACAGAAGTATGCACGTATGGTAGAGCAAAGGTTTCTGACCTGTTTGTTGGCAAACACGAGGAGCACAGCATCTCTCAACTCGTCCTCTGCCAGCATCCTCATCAGCTCCTCCCTCGCCTCGTTCACACGCTCCCTGTCATTGCTGTCCACCACAAAAATTAGACCTGAAACAATGAACAATGAAAAATATGTGCTTTTTGTGAGAATGGAAGCTAACTCATCTTGAGTGAAAGAATTCCATGTGGCAAGACGTCTGCTTAACCACATTTGACCTGGCATCCACATTTCACCATTCAAAACATTTGTCAAATAGGGAAAATAGCAGATCTACCAGCTCACAACGAGTTGCATCGCGACATGTAGTGGGCTTGTAGACTCATTATTTTCACCACACGACGTTGTATGCAGTGGTGGAAAAAGTACTAAAATGTTTTACTTACTCAGTTACAAGTAAAAGTCCGGGATTCAAATATTACTTGAGTAAAAGTACAAAAGTATTGGTATCAAAATGTACTTAAAGTACCAAAAGTAGAAAGTACTCATTAGCCCGTTTCTCAACTTTTCAAATGTATAAAAATCGTTTGAAAATAGCAGATCTACAAGCTCACAATGCATTGCATCGCGACACAATGCATTGCGACGCATTGTGAGCTTGTAAATCGTCTATTTTCAAATGGCCGAAATGTATATAGGGCTGAAGAGGGTAATGTGTGTTTTGTAATAATAATAAAAATCTACAAGCTATCTAGTATTTAAAGTTTTCAAATAATTGTAGTGGAGTAAAAGTATAATATTTCCCTCTGAGATGTAGTGGAGTAGAAGTAAAAGTATTGAAAATTGGAAATACTCCAGTAAAGTAAAAGTGCCTCAAAATTGTACTCAAGTACAGTACTTGAGTAAATGAACTTAGTTACTTTACACCACTGGTGTATAAAGTATAAAATGGGGCTTAAAAGCAGACTCTACTCACCTTGTGTGTTCTGAAAGTAGTGTCTCCATAGAGGACGGATCTTGTCTTGCCCACCAACATCCCACACAGTGAAACTGATGTTCTTGTACTCCACCGTCTCCACATTGAACCCTAACAACAGTTACATGCACATAAAAACATCATGTGTCTGTGCAAAGTAAACATATTATACACTAACATCTAAGATTGGTATGCCTTAGGACTTAGGTTATCAATTTATGCTATAACGTTCTTTTTAATGATACAATTCCACAAAATGGCAAAAATAGCCAATCTACAAACTCACAATGTGTTGCATTGTGAGCTTGTAGATTGGCTATTTTCACTATTCGTCATATGACAAAGTACATAGGGCTTAAGTGGTTAAGAGCTAAGAGGTTCATGGTAGAACAATTTAGCCTGCTTAACTATAAAATGATACTTGTATGGCACTTTGTCTTTGCACATACCAATCGTTGGGATAGTTGTGACTATCTCTCCCAATTTCAGCTTGTAAAGGATTGTAGTTTTTCCCGCAGCATCGAGTCCCACCATTAAGATCCTCATCTCCTTCTTTCCGATGAGGCTCTTCAACAGATTTGAGAAAATGTTCCCCATGATTCAGCAGAGGCTCCTCAGCTTCAGTATGTGAAGTTACAATCTGAAGGCTATTTGCCCCTCAGCAAATCCCAGTCCAATAAAATAGTGGGGATGAATTAGGAATGAACTGAAAGGAAAAGAGAATAAATAACCAATTAATATTGCTAAAGCATAATTCATGATTCAGTGTCAATCGGTGTAAATACCTCTGATTAGGTTATACTGACCAGTTAAAATGCAACGAATAAGTAACAAGTATATACAGTATATAGCATGAGGTATAACAATGAGGCCACACACAATGGTAACAACCCTAGACCAAATGTAAGGCAAATCCTACATCTCACCAGTGGTGGAAAAAGTACTCAAATGTTTTACTTAAGTAAAAGTATCAATACTGCAATATAGATATACTCTGTTAAAAGTAAAAGTCAGGAATTCAAAATGTACTTGAGTAAAAGAACAAAAGTATTGGCATCAAAATGTACTTAAAGTACCGAAAGTAAAAGCACTCATTGTGCAGAATGTCCCATTTCAAGTTTTCAAATGTATACAAATCTTTTGAAAATAGAAGATCTACAAGCTCACAATGCGTCGCATTGCGACGCATTGTGAGCTTGTAGATCTGCTATTTTCAAATGGACAAAATGTATTTATAGGGCTGAAGTGGTTAATGTACGTTTTGTAATAATAACCAAAATCTACAAAGTAACTAGTAACTAAAGTTTTCAAATAAATGTAGTGGAGTGAAAGTACAATATTTGGATCCGAGACGTAGTGGAGTAGAAGTAAAAGTATTGGAAATTGGAAATACTCAAGTAAAGTACAAATACCTCAACATTTTACTTAAGGACAGTACTAAGTAAATGCACTTAGTTACTTTCCACCACTGCATCTCACCAATACAATACTTCTCGTTCCCAAGTGTACACATGCAAGAACACCTTATTATGCATACATAAACACCCAGGACAGGTGCAGAGCTAGGTTATTCAATTCCCCCACACACATTCAGAATCATGGCACAAGTGGAGGACAACTATGTTGGTGCCACATGACTCCAGGCTGTAGCACAAGCTGTTCAAACCCTGGTCCCCTTTTCTCCTGCAAATGTTATAGTCCCCCAGATCACAAGACCCGTGGAGCACATGCATAATTATGCAAAATGTCCTGCATTAGCAGGCCTAGCTTAATAATATCGAACATAGCCCCACCACATGTCTCTTTAAAGCAGATCTGGTCCCAGATCAACCCAAAACATGCAGATATTGTACATTATTGTCTGTTTTTATTTTTCAGCGTTTATGTCTATAGCCGATATAATGTTATTTGTATATTTTTGATTCAACAAATCTAGCTCTCAACTTGAAAACAACTTGAAATGCATTTTTTTTATTTTATTTTACTTTGCTATCATTATTTGAAAACTTTAGTTACTAGTAGTTACTTTATAGATTTGGATTATTATTACAAAACATACATTAACCACTTCAGCCCTACATTTCGGCCATAGGAAAATAGCCGATCTATAAGCTCGCTTGTAGATCTGCTATGGGACATTCTGCACAATGAGTAGGCTACTTCCTACTTTTGGTACTTTAAGTAAATTCTTATATCAATTCTTTGGTACTTTTACTCAAGTAAATTTGAAAATAATATATTGAATTCCCGACTCTTACTTGTAACAGAGTGTTTTTACATTGCAGTATTACTTACGTAAAAAATCTGAGTACTTTTTCCACCACTGATAAATAGCCTATCACATGATTGTAGCATTATAGGCCACTTGGCCCCCAATGCGTCCTGTCCGTCAAAGCACTGTCCATGGTCCTGAACATGGTTGCCACGCTATGCACCACTATTCCCACATAACAATCCGTTCATTTAAAAAATATATGATCAATAAAACTGTGAATTAAGACCATGGATAGGGAGATTTAATACGCCGATTCTCTATCTTAAATGTCAGCTAACGTTATAGCCATTGGACCTACGAATTTCCCAATGTGATTTATTAGCTTATTAACACCATCTCGTCTCTCCAGCACTTTACCAATGAATTGAATCTACCATGATGTTCCTGATGTCCTTCTGATCAGAGCCGGTAGCAGCACTGCTTCCATTTCTAGCTGAGGTTGTTTTAGCCTTGGATCAAGACTAGTCTATCATAGATGTATTTGATCGATTTTTACATTTTTATATACAAATGTCAAAGTCGATAAAATACGATCTATGATAGTCTTGATCCAAGGCTACTTAGGTTTCATGGTGATGAAATAGACAGTGCGGTCATTCAGTGTCATGATTACAACCACCCCATTCATCCGCACATTGCAGTTCAATTGGAATCCGCTTCCCAAATGTGCACTAGCCGTAAGACAAGCCAAACATTCGGAGAAGATGAACCGTTATAAGCATTTACGCAAAAAGCTTTATTCTATTTTCTCAGGTTAATGGTGCCATCATCCTCACTTACCTTATAGCTGAAAGAAGTCACACACAAATGTCTCACGATATTTTCATTGGAGGGGTTGGCTAAGGTCTCGCGATACAAAATGCATGGGCTATAAGGTTTAAGACCAGCGGTCTACTCAAGTACTGTACAATTTTGAGGCATTTTTTACTTTACTTCAGTATTTCCATTTTTCAGTACTTTCACTTCTAATCCAATACATCTCAGAGGCAAAAATTGTATTTTTACTCCACTACAATTATTTAAAAACTTTAGTTACTCTACTTAGGCTACTGTAGATTTTGATTATTATTACAAAACATACATTACCCACTTCAGCCCTATATACATTTTGGCCATTTGAAAATAGCCGATCTACAAGCTCACAATGCATCACGATGCGACGCATTGTGAGCTTGTAGATCTGCTATTTTCAAACGATTTTTATACATTTCATACATTTGAAAACTTGTGAAATGGGACGTTCTGCACAATGAATATGTTCTACTTTTGGTACTTTAAGTACATTTTGATACCAATACTTTTGTACTTTTACTCAAGTAAATTTTGAATTCCGGACATTTACTTGTAACAGAGCATTTCTACATTGCAGTAAATAGGGGATGATGATTATAACAGGCGGCATCTCCCTGCAATAAGTAGCAGCCGTTATATTATACTGTCGGTTGTTGTCTGTCCTGCACTGCCCTCCAGCGGTACTAGTAGGTAACAGCGACATTTCCGTTTTCCACCCACCACGACTGGATCTGGATGTTGGCGGAATGTCTGAGGCGGGCACACACACACACACACACACACACACACACACACACACACACACACACACACACACACACACACACACACACACACACACACACACACACACACACACACACTCACACTCACACACACACACACACACACACACACACACACACACACACACACACACACACACACACACACACACACACACACACACACACACCACCACCACAGCGTAATCTGGGTGGACAACCGACCCCCCGTTATCACTGTAGCACTATTACACCTCAGCATTACCTGGCAAGGACCCAGACGTCAAGTTTAACTAAGCCCTCTTAACTGATCGTGTGCAGAGCACTGACTCGACGCTCTCTCTCACACACACATCATCAGTCTTTCAGAACCGTGAAGAGAAGACGGAAGTTGGATGGTTTTCCCCAGAAACTTTTACTTTTACAATGAAGAAGACTGCAGTTGTTCTGCTCCTGTTTGCTGCTCTGACCTGTGTTGCAGCGCAGGACGAAGAGGAAAATGGATCGCAACAAGAGTTATTGGTGGAGACCCTGGTAAGCAACAGTACTATCATACACACACACCGTAACATCTGTTGATGCATTCGGCGAGTTATTGTGGCTGAACAGCTGGATTAACTCTTGTTTTTCCTCAAGGTGAAACCTGAAACTTGCTCTGTACTTTCGCAAATGGGAGACACTCTACAAATCCACTACACGGTAAGGAAAAATAAACGATCGTGCACTTTATTATATCCACTGTTGTGGCTGTGTTAATGATTAAAGTATATGGTTAATTTGCATGTTACAATACATTTGTAGTGACATTTGCCTACTGATGACTAACACACTCGTCTATGTGGCACATCTGCATGCATGTGCGTGCGGACATCGCTTTTACCATGTTCCACTGACAGCGAAACATCACCAGGCAAAAACATGTCAACCGTTATTTGACGCAAGAGAGCTTGGTATGTGAAGATCAGACGGTTTGAATTGTTGGGCTTTGACCAATGCGTCAGAAAGCGTCTGTCTTTGGCGTGCCAGACATTCTACTATGCCGTGTGATGGGGAGGTGCAACACGTCAGCAATCTCTGTCCTCGTCAGTGTAGTAGGCTAGTCCAAACTGTTTACACACGCCCATGTGATGTGATGACTCTTATTTGTCATATGCAGGCATATGTTTGGTTTTTTACGTTCTGTTTATTGAGTTTTGGGGGATTTTTTTTACATACTCACAGGTCATATAGGCATGTACTGAAGCAAGTAAACAAGGTATCTCAAAAAAGTCAAGAAAATGAGCTGGTAACAGGATAAGTAAATATTAAGAGTGAGAAAAAAGATACATTGAATAAGGTATACAGGCATATGTTGTGTTGTGTTTTCACATGTGTACTTTTCTGTACAAAACTACACAACCTTTTGTAGTTTGATTGTTCTATGATTTTAAATGTTTTTTAATACTTTTTATTATTGTACTTTACTAAACAGGGCAGACTGATAGATGGCAAGGTGATTGATTCATCGTTATCCCGGGACCCCCTTGTTGTTGAGCTGGGGAAGAGGACAGTCATTCCTGGTAAAAATGGCAGTTAAATACTATGTGTAGGCTCTGCTTTTTGCTTCCACGCACTTTCATCAGATTACGTTTAGCATGTATAAGCATAAGTCCAGCCTGTTATATTTGTGTTTGCTTTATTGACTTTGTACTTTATGATATTCTTATCAGGTCTGGAGCAGAGCTTAGTTGGAGTTTGTGAAGGGTAAGTTAAAAATAACATTCAAATAATAACAATATAATAATAATAATGTAATACATTAATATCACAATTAATTACATACTTTTACAAATGGTGATTATTACAATGCTTTAGCAAAGGAATCTGGCAAATCCTTTATCAAATGTATTGTGAATGCTTATGTACTTCATGACACACCAGACAAACAATCAAGGCCACTATTCCATCACACCTTGCATATGGAAAACGAGGATACCCCCCTACAATTCCAGGTATTACACACACACACACACACGCACACGCACACGCACACGCACACACACACACACACACACACACACACACACACACACACACACACACACACACACACACACACACACACACACACACACACACACACACACACACACAAAGAGATAACAACTTTCAGACCTCTCAGATCAGACACTGGTCTCCTAACTGTACCTATTAAAATATATATCTGGTGGAGGTGAATTTACATTTAGTCTTTATGGCCCTACTCTCTGGGGGTGTTGCGTTTTATGTGGTACTTTATGTTTATGTGTTTGGATGTGCATTTATTTTATTTATACTACTTTTGTTGTCCTTTAATGTGAAGCATATTGAATTTACTGTGTATGGAACGTGCTATACAAATAAACTTGACTTCACACACACACACACACACGCACACATACACAGCCTGACAGAGGTTTTGTGCTGTCCTAGGTGATGCTACCCTTGAGTTTGAAGTGGAGGTGGTGTCCCTCACGCAGCAGACCCCATGGCAGAAGATGGTGAACGATGTGTTTCCTCTAGTGTGTCTGGGCTTGGTGCCAACTCTGCTGGGCATGGTGGGACTCTATCTCTATAAAAAGGCCAGCAACCAGTCCGGCAAGAAGAAGGCGAAGGATAAGAAGAAGAAGAAATGAGAACAAGCCACAAAACTATTTAAATAAAAAACCCTAAAAAATTATTTTGTTGTAATGTCAATTGAGTTTATTTGTTGGTGATACGATGTACCATCTAAACCACTATAACCCTGGTGTACCTATTTTGGGCATGTCATTATAGGCTATTTGAGAATAGCAGTTCTACAAGTTCACATTATGAGCTTGTAGATTGGCTATTTTCTGCAGGAAAACAAATGTTCTGTTAAGTGGTTAACAGGTAAATCGATATGTCCTCAGAGTTACTACCGGGGGGCTGCCAATTTTTTTTTAATATTATTTTTTGTTTTACATTAACCACTTGAACCCTAGCATCCCTTTTCTGAGGAGAACTTAAGCCAAAAATAGCCGATCTACAAACTCACAAGTCACAACGCCTCGCACTGCGAGGCGTTGTGAGCTTGTAGATCGGCTATTTTTGGCAAAGAGGTATAGGTGTAGAGGAGAAAAAAGAGCAGATCAAGTAAAAAAAAAATTGAATCTGAAACCCAATTTTATACAATATAGAGGGGGTCCCTGCTTCATCGCTCTCTCAGCTAGGGGGTCCATGGCCTGAAAAACGTTAAAACCCCCTGCTGTAGGCCATAAGCAATGATATGGTGTACGCTGAGTATTGGGCGTGGTACCTGTCAGTGGGCGTGCCATGTTACAGTGTGCGCTGCACCACGTGCGCTGCCTCGATGACAGTGTGATGTTTTCGCTGTCTCTCTCTAATCATTGGCACAGCGAGAGTGTGCTGGGACACCATGAGCAGAGGGTTGCGCTGGCGGAGGACGCTGTCGCTGACAGAAATGCCATCCAGGTACTGCCGCAGTAGAGCCTGTAGCTGTTGGTTCTCTTGCGTCAGAGCCGCTTCCTCTTTTTCCAGACTCAGGCGCTCCAGAAGGACCTTGTTATAACGCTGCCAGAATCGCTCCAAATCCCAATAGTCGGTCATTGCCTAAAGTCAGAGTCACAGATGGGGATGTTTCAGTAATAACACAGTTCTATGTATGTTACAATTCCACTGTGCCAAAATGACTACCTTTGCTAGTTCTTCGGCTGGTGGTTCCATTGCTTGAGCTCTCACTTGGTCTTCTTCCTCTAGTGTGAGAGAGGACATATAGAAGGGCAGGACTTTTTCCCGGTCACTTTCTAGCTTGCGGCACATCTCGGCTCGACGTAGAAGCTTCTCCCCCTGAATCATCCCAGAGGACACAAGGTGAAGGTTAAATGATGAATGTCATTGGTCACTTACATTCGTTATTTTGTCAAATGTGGCGTTGACATCTGTGTATTTAGAAATCTGTGGATGGGCAATTTGAACAGGTGTCTTAACCACTTAAAACCCTATATACAAGTTGACCAGGGTCTACCTTTTTGCCAAAAATAGCCAATCTACACACTCACAACATGTTGCGAACGTATAGATCTGCAATCTTTGGCTGAATGTTCACCCCCAGAACAGGGATGCTATGGTTCAAGTGCTTAACCCATTAAAACCGGGAAAGCGATCTGTGTCATTTTAGATTTTAGCGTTGGCTATTCAACAATACCAGATATACAAGCTCACAGCGTACATCTGCTATTTTTTTTACTTTTTGGGGAAAATCTTGAAAGTGTTTGAAATATTTTGACTTTTGCTTCTATTTTTTTACACAAATCTTCTCTTCTGGGGGTCCCTGGCACAAAACATTTTCAGATGGGGGTCCGCGGACAAATATATATCAATTTGGGGGTCCTTGGCACGGAAAAGTTTGAGAACTACTGATTTAGAAGGCATTTGTAGAATCGGCCTTGGGTCTTAATGGGTTACGTCATGAATGGATAGAAATACAAACTGCAGTCAAATAATGACAACCACCTTAGCAACAATGTCCTGCAGCTTCTTGGCAGCTGTGTTGCTGTGGATGACAAGGTCAGTGAGCCGGCTCTTCTCTGAGGCATGAGCACGACTCATCTGAGCCTTGAGCTGGCGAGTCTGGAGGGTCACCTTCTCTCTGGCGGCTCTCAGTTCTCCTGCTGCGGCCTCGCTCTCTCTCTGGTTAGAGCTTAGACTTGCACGCAGCATGGAGATAGAGTCCTATGAAAAGAAAATAGTTACCACAACATGTTTTTAATGTGGTATTTAAGCATTTATAGAAGTAGCAAGATACATATGTACATGTACAAAACAATATTCTGTGTAGTACTTTGAATGCCAGGCAATTTGGTAGACACTTCAAACTGTGTTGATATGCCATCCAAAACAAAATAAAACAAAAATGTAAATCAACCTAAATAGCTATCGTAAATAGTTATGTTTCTTGATATGGATAGCCCTTTAGACAGCTTAATTAAAACCCTAACTCTTATTAAGATCCCCTAGAGTTTCCTCTATGTCCTGAAGGAGACCTGGACAAGAGTTTGATACAAAAAAAAGGAGCACACGTGCAGCTTTAGAGATACAGTACTATAATGTATCCTTGTGTGCAGGTCACGCAACCATTGCAGTACTTATACTAACCTGCATCTTCTGCAATGTATGGGTCTGGGATTCAATCTCTTTTGCACTGCATTGGTCACGGGCGCGCAGTGACTCATAAGCGATGCGACGATCCTCAGTAGCTTCCTTATAACTCTGCTGGGCCTGCTGGTACTGACACCACAGAGTCTTAACTGATCCCTCCAGCTGGTTCCGCAGGTCGTGCTTCTCTTTGATGTGCTAAACAGATTAGCAGTGGGAGATATGATATAAAACTGTGGTCGTTGAAATCTACACCTTTTTTGTGTTATAAAAAAAGTTTTAAGCCTGTTGTGCACCTAAAATATCCAATCTACAAGCTGTGTCGCAGCGCATCATCGAGCGTGACACCAAGTCTGACATTGCACGCAACAAATGTAATCAGCTTTTCTACCATGAAAGCATGGATGCAATCTAAATGTTTAGGATTGTGTGACACAATGCTTGCTTGTGTGGTTCCCACATCTTTTGTTGTCCCTCTGGGTTCCAGTTATGATTTGGGAGTGACACTGATTTAAAATGTTTTGCAAGATATACCCTGTTTTTGATCTCATCTCTAGTGCTCTGGTAGTCCTGCCGGGCTTCACCGACCACCTCGCCGTAGCGCTGCTCCATCGCAAAAGTCACATCCTCCAAGTAGACAAACTCTTGCTGATGCAATGACAATAACTTCTCTCTGACAAACACAAAGTAAGTAGACTCAATAACCATGCAGCAAGGGACATTGATGCTAGTTAAAGTGGCTGATAGACACACACACACACACACACACACACACACACACACACACAGACACACACACACACACACACACACACACACACACACACACACACACACACACACACACACACACACACACACACACACACACACACACACACACACACACACACACACACACACACACACACACACACACACACACACACACACACACCTCTCAGTGTTGAACTCGGAACTCAACTCCTGCTGGCCGCCATTCCATTGTTCCTCGTGAGAGGCCAGTCTGTCTCTCTGCAGAGCCTGCAGTGACTCTACAAAGAACAGGTGAGAGCGCAGGACCTGGGCTGACTGCTGCTCTGCCTCATGAAGATCACTCACCAAACACTGAATCACAAGGTTTAGAGACGGTTATAAAAATAGACAACAAAAGACACACACACACACACACACACAAAATGAAAATAAAACCAACAACACAGTCAATAATGTGTACATTTGGAAAATCATCATGAGTTGAAGGAGGATAAAGTCACCTTAACAACGCTATTCTTGTGATCAAGAACCCGTTCAAAGGTCTGCCTGGACACATCAATGTCATTACGTAACTCTGCCGCGCGAGTGTGGCGAAGAACAGTCCGCCACTGCTGGGTGAGTTTGTGTAGGTTGACAGCGCTGTTCTTCTCTTCCTTGTGCAACTTATCCTGATGTCAAAGGCATGACAATTGAAACAGACAAGGGGTTGATGATGCATAGGACCAAAATCCAAACAAGTTGAAATGTAGCCTAAAAGAATGATGGTGATCCATCCATGCTGTCTTTGTTTGTGTGATGAAGTAGCCTACCTTAAGGAACTGGGTAAGCATCTCCTCTTTCCTTTTGGCCATCTCATCCTCTGCTTGGGCTCTATGCCTCATATAAAGGAGTCTCTCCTCCTCTGTCATCCCACCCTGCCTCCCCCCACCACCCTTTTTAACTCTTTTCTTTGGCATAGTCTCTCTCTCCTTCAGGTAGGCTCGTTTTAGTGTTGACTCACTGAAGCACACGTGTCACTAGTTTTGAGTGATTCAACCTGAAAAAATAAGAGAAAAAAATAAGTAATTTTATTATTAGTTCATAGTTTAGAACCAAACAGTAATTTATACTATATTAAAATGCAAGCCAAACATTAGCTAAGTAACTCATGTTTTTATTTTTCATAGGAGAGAGAGAGAGGGGATCTGCCTTCCCGACTGTCATGTGAACCTGCCATATTTTGAGTACATTTTATTTTCTTGGTGTAGGTAGTTTGATTTTGTGTTCAACAGCAGTATTCTTGTACAGTTATTTATTTATTTGCTTGTTTTGTATGTAATGCTCATTGCATTAATATTGGAACAAATCTTAAGTAAAGCAAAGAGCTTTTAAAATTGATTGATTGATGTAGTTTATTTAGTAAGACATGAGAATAGTACATGACAGTACATAACAGTACATGGAAGTACAAATTCACAATACAAGGTCTACTAAACTGGAACTCTCATTAAGCATTACGCTTGTTTAAGATGAGACCCCCATGCACACAAATCATGATGAAATATAAGGCAGATAGATATACACACTACTATACAGAATGTCATACAATCACCTTCCATGATTGTGAGATTTTACACCTACAGTAACATTCTAATGATGTACTTACGAACTACAAATGTATTTTACAATCGCTGACATTACGTACAGTGAGTTTAACATACCTGTGAACACCAGATGAGCATCCTCTCTGTTTGTGTATGGTCTCCTAGCAACGTTTTCTTTTCTTTTTTTTTTACTTCCTTTACATTTGCAAAAACTAAAATGAATCCAGTTATGCTGGCCAATGAGAATGTATTTACATCAAGTTATCGACAACGCAATGTACCGTTGCCGTGTCAAGGTTTTTAATTTACTGTTGTTGTATATTTAATAAATACATTTAACTCACAGGTAGCCGATAGATGGGGATGTTTTATCATCACATGTGGGCCGCCCGACCCCTATCACTAGTGTTGCCAGATTTTGCGAGAGAAACAAGCAACCAGGTCTATGAAAACAAGCCCAAAAGAAGCGAGCCCTAGCTTCTAGATGAGCTATTTGAAAATAGCTGATTTACAAGCTCACAACCCATCACGATGCCACGCGCTGTGAGCTTGTAGATTGGAAGAGAATTTGGAATATCTTTGAAACATTTTTACAACACAAATCTTGTAGCATAAAATATGTTTAGATGGGGGTCTGCGATAAAACTCATTAATTAATTTGGGGGTCCACATGAAAATGTTTGAGAACCACTGGTTTAAACAACATTTGGGAAACAAGCCCAAAATAAGCAACTACCCAAAAGACCGCAACCACCAAGCAACTTCACAGAAAAATAAGCCCAAAGTCGCTTATAATAAGCGGACCTGGCAACGCTGATGGAGTAAGGTTAAATCCGCCCACGCAAACCACGCTCAGTACTAAAACATGCAGCCACAATGCAGTATGCGCATGCGCACACCCGCTATTTCAGTATTTATCTGTCATTTTTAGCTCAAAAGAAAGCGTTATTATACAACTATGTTACCGTGGGATATTATGTTTAATATTTACTTTATTAAAAGGGGGGACACTGCAATTCATTTTTATTTTTAGGATTTTAATAATATATCGAGTATGTCACGGGCGGAACCGGAAATATAGTTCCTGTGCAGCCTCTTCCGGTCCTCTTTCTATCTCTCCGTCAACATGGTGAGTGCGGCGTCGAGGCGCTCCCGTTGACCAAACATAATAAAATGGCCAATTATTTTAATAGGAACGAAAATGTGACTAGTTCGTATATATAGTAACATATATTACTCGTATTATTCAAGATAATCTCGAATTGGTGCAGCATATCGGATAAAAAATAAGGCCTGGCCTTTTGGTAGCATTGTTAGCTAGCTAGGCTAAGCTAGCTGTCTTGTGCATGTGTTCTCTGAGCAGGTCCATAATGCGACACTCAGGGTTGTTCAGTACAAGTCATAAGAAACAGTTTGCACTCACAAAAGACATCTTTGCGTGTTTTATCTTACCGCAGCAGCAGTCTGACAAACAGATTACGCTTTATTTCGTGCTATTCGATCCTCCAGAAAATGCTGAAGGCCTGAGGAGGCAAAACGCGTTAGATGTGCTGCTGCTGCGGTAAATTGAAAGACCGCTAAATGCCTTTCGAGCAAATTCACTGACCGGTGATTTGAGACGATGGTCGTAATGTAACGTCAAATACAATGGGATGTAAGGTATTTTACAGATGTTGATGCGTTGTACTGTTTTACTGTACAGCGTCAACATACACGCACTGGCCCATTGTGACCGCCTGTCAAAAGCTAATTCCTCATGATAATATGAGTAATTCGCTTTTGACATATTATGACAAATGACATCCACATGACATGATCCAATATTGATAACAAATCAATATTTATCCTTATTCCTATCATTGAATCCTGATAATGACCGACTTTTAATGTGAATGCTGTTGAAATGAAGCAGTATTCAGGAAGTAATTGTGTGTTCTTCACATTATTGTGTTCATATCTAGAAGTATTCATTGTTTCTCTGTTTTCTAGACCAAAAAGAGAAGGAACAACGGTCGTGCAAAGAAGGGCCGTGGGCATGTGCAGCCCATCCGCTGCACCAACTGTGCCCGTTGTGTGCCCAAGGATAAGGCCATCAAGAAGTTTGTGATCAGGAACATCGTTGAGGCCGCAGCGGTCAGGGACATCTCGGAGGCCAGCGTCTTTGATGGTGAGTATATGTAATACTTGACTATTTAAAGGAGTAGTTCACCCAAAAAATCCTTATTTTCTATCAATTACACACCCCATGAAGTCTTGAATTCATAGTTTTAGTTTTTGTCGCATTCCTAAGCCAGTATTTGACCATCGGAGGCGTCATCAAGGCGGTATGAGACTCAAATGAAGACCTGCATTTGAGTCTCCCATCAGAGACCGCCGGTCATCAAATTATTGGCTCAGGAATACGACAAAAACAAAAACTACATGAATTCAAGGCTTCATGGGGTGTAATTGATAGGAAATATCTTATTTATTGGGTGAACTACTCCTTTAACCACACAAGCCTTTTGTTATGCTTTTTAAAAATATGCCAATTAGCTGTCTGATATTATTTTGCCTATAGTGACATGACCTGGGTGAGGCTGCTGTGATGATGGTTAAAGATGTCACTGCCACCCCAGTAAAATGTTAAAAGTAGTATGTCTTCTATCCTCTTTACAGCGTACGTGTTGCCCAAGCTGTACGTGAAGCTCCACTACTGTGTGAGCTGTGCCATCCACAGCAAGGTGGTGAGGAACCGTTCCTGTGAGGCCAGGAAGGACCGCACCCCACCCCCCAGGTTCAGGCCTCAGGTATTGTAAACCTTCGTAAAGAAATTTCAATAACCTGTATAAATAAAGGTTGACTTTATATCCTGTTAATATAATTAAATCTAACTTACCCATGATTCTCTTCACAGGGTGGTGCACCCAGACCTCCTCCGAAGCCCATGGGTTAGCCCAAGATGTGTGTAAAGAGAAATCAAGAGATGTACACCATCGGTTAATAAATGTTTATAAAAAATAACTTGCAAGGCTCAATGACTTTCATTAATGGTACATCATGCAATTGTAGTAAAGACCAACCAGTCAAGTATTTTATTTGGAATAATCTCCTTCAGTACAGTACAAAACTTACAGTAGTTTTAAGATTGGGTTACACAAATGTTTAATTACATTGTGATACATTTAAAAAGATTCTGCATTAGTTTAAAGCGATATATGACCATTTACAAAGTTAGGAAGGGCAAAGCAGAGGGAAGTTGTAGGGAACAAACAGTGCAATAGAGAAACTTAAAAAGCAAAACATTTAAACACCACCACAAAACTAGTTGGTAAAATATATTTCATAAGCCCAGTTATGAATTGAATAATGCAAAAGCTTTCACATGGTTATCCTTAATTATTCAGGAAGATGAGATTGATGTGCAGGATAGAATAGCAAACATTGGTACTACATGCACCAGGTTTGAAAGCATTACCACTGACCAGTGTAGCACAATTTGTTAAGCGACGGGAGGGCTGAGCCTGAGTACACGGCAAAGTATTTCCTTAGAAGGCTGGTTAATACAGGATTAGCTGGCCATTAATGGGATAATTTAATCAAAATACTAATGAACTGGCTGCGGTCATTGACTGATTTAGGATCTTAATGATTGGGTTAGAGATGGACTATTTATAAGATGGTCAAAATAAATGATGGCCTGACACTACTTATACAATTAAGCAAAATGAAGTCAACATTTTAAATGGTTTTAAGAATAATTATGGAACATCTAAGGCAAATGGCAGAAAACCCAAATTTACTGCACATAAATCACATTAACAGGAGGCAAGTCACACCTGGGCCACGTAAAAAAGGTAGCCTAAAGAATCCACACAGTGAAGTAATTAAAACAAAATTGGAGTAATCTTTTTACCCATGGAAAAAACATGTTCAAGTGAGATCAAGCAATATGTAATTATAACTTTGGTATCTGACAGAAAGTCACTTAAGTTCTATAAACGAAGGCCAGGATCAAGAAAAATGTGCCAAATGTTTACATCAAACACTAGTTAAGTTGATATTGTATTCTCTTCACCTAACAGTCAGTACATGAGTTAATAAGGCATACTATTTGTGGGTGAAACGATACCTAGTTGGAAAGCAATTTAAGTTGGAGCCTTTGTTGGGATTTAATGTGATGGCAAAAACTGCTAACTGCTTCCACAGAATGGATTCTTCCCAATATGAGTACCGGTATAAATCATAAACTTACAAAGAATCTGCCTAAACTCTACAAACCAACCACTAAAAGTAGTATAACTTATTGAATGTAACATCACTCTTGACCAGAAGGGGTAATATTTGAGGTAAATCTTTCATATTTATTTTGAAAGGGGCAACCATTTATTACCTATACGTTTCTACAACATAAATATTTTTAAAGAAATCATAGCTCTTTTGTAATAAACAAGATCCTGTTGGAAGAGGAGCATTGAAAACTTGGGGAAAATGTACCTCTCAGACTGCTTTAACATTAAACCTATGAATCCATTTCCTTCACCCCAATAATGTGCTTAACAGTACCAAATAGCATTTCTTTGGCTCATAGTTACTATACAGCTGTTTTTCAGTCCAATATATAATTTGTCTACTGTTTGCGCTGTATGGTGGAGACTGTATGGTGGAGACTGTATGGTGGAGACTGGAGACTATCAGTGAAATCATTTTTTACACTTCCACAAAGAACCATGAGGGATACTTTGTGAAGATTCTATACAGAATGGCTGGGTTGATTTAGACCCACAAAACAGAAACAAATTGGTTCAATATAAAACCACTGGTTATTCTTATTAAAATCATTTAAAAGGTTCGTACATACGGTGTTTAAAAAAAAAAAAAAAAAAAAAAATATATATATATATATATATATATATATATATAGTTCAAATGAACATAGTTGACACCACAAATAACCTCCCAAGTAGTATGTATTAAAGAATCACACCAGTTTTTTTTTTATGAAATAAGGTTTCTAAATGTCATTATCACTTTCAGCAGCAACAGCAGTGAGAAGGTCAAGTGAAATTGTATGAGTGGTGATAAATTGATTTGACTCTTGACCATTAGCCAGTGTAGTAGCATGATAAACTGTATGGGTCTGGAACTCATAAACATCACTTGGATATTATATCATTTCCCAGCTTTTGTCAGAATAGCACTAAAGATCCAGCATCAACTACATACTGATATTTTTTACATAATAGCTTGTTTGGATCAGTATGGGATCTGTAACTGACTACTAAAAAGGGGCAGATTCATCAATACAATTTTGCTCCTAAAAACAGATTCAAAATTTGCTATGACATAAGTCATTTTATTTTCTTATTAATGCGATCTTACATATAATTTCCCCATGGAACACAATTGGAATATACTCTCAGTAGAGAGCAAATAATACTGTAACCCAAGTTCAACCTCATGTCTGTCAGGACAATCACAATTTAAAGCTGCCTTGATATGATGACTGCATTATGTACTAATTTAGTACTTTACTTCCTGGTCTAAGTACTGTCTGGATTGGAAGTAATTCATATACAAGTGGATTCACATCTGAATTGTTTGCAGACTCATCCCAATCCTTAAAAGTAAAGTTAATAATTTTATGTCACTGTCCAGATATTTAGAGAATTCCCTGTATGATACATGCTGAAAAAATAAATGGAGCTTAAATGTTGATTTAGGTGTAACCAATTTAACCTGGAATCATTGTATTTTTCAACAATTTGAGATGCACCGTTTTCAAACATTGTCAAGCCTCTAGTAGGGTTGATGGGCCTCAAACTTCATGCTGTTATTGTGTTCAATGCACACGCGACCAAATCACTATATACATGTATATAAAGACTACAATTCACAACCAACTATAAAACATCACATCAATATTATGGTTTACAGTAGCATGTAAACAAGCAGATAGTGATATCTGTAATTGACAGTCTTCTCTTTGGCTCATGTCATCTTTCTTGTTGGTTTAAGCAATTCTTAGACAGGAAACGTCTTTCACTCAACTTTCCCACATCTTTGTAGCAATAAAATAGGCTAAAGGATGGTAAGAGTAAGAGAATATAAAAATGTAAAATAAGCATTTTAATTTCAATTTAGTCTGTGAGGACAGTGGTCAACCACCACGCCAACTCATTCATGCCATAGCAGCAGGTGTCAAATCTCATGCACCTAATCTTTAATAAATACAAAAAGTGCTTCTTTCCCTCACATACTCGTTTCAATCGAAGCAAGGATCTACTTGAATAGGCCTCAGGAAAACAGTGTGCAAAATCCTAATCATGGGACTTTTTGATTATCTGGATTACTCTAGTACTTGGTCAAGCCTTTTTCTCATGATCTTTACTCATTATCTTCAACAATCACATCATCCAAAAAAATCTGTCACACAGACCATGACAGATGGTACTTCATGTCCTTCAAACTTATCAATGAGGTCAGGGTCATGAAAGGCACAATACAATGACAAAACAAATGACACCAAAATCACTTTTAAATACAACATAAATATAATAGTTTTGGTTTGTTTCATGTAGTAAATTAAGGGGAGATTTCGAGGAGACTTTCTATAAATATTAAACACCCTATCCTCTCGATTAAGTAATCTCCAAAATAGTGGCAGTGATACTTTTAATAGCGAATGCCTTTGCACACATTTTTTGAGAAATGTGCAGGTCATAAATGTTATTCTATAAAATAGTTTAATATAATCATTGTATTCTGGCAGGTATCAGTGCAACAAAAGCCATCATAGACAATAAAAACAATTTAACAACACCCCATACCAATCCACATTCACAAGGGAAAAAAGCCTTCATTTTTCACTTTACTTACAAGACAACATGGGGCCTCTCTCTCACACATTCAGGCTACATATACACTAGGACGTTTTTGTTTGAAAACACATACCCTTTGCTACGTTTGCACCTATCATCCACACTATCAGGTGTTTTTGACCCCCTAAAACAGAGACATTTGAAAACACTGCCGACACCGTTTCGTTTTGAAAACTCCGGCACTGCACTTTAGTGTGGACGGGCGGGAATGGAGACCTTTTGAAAACAATCACGCAGACACCCACATTTGTTGACTACCAGTAGTTAATTCAAATGACAGGCATTACTAAGGTGTCTATACAAGCAGCTGTTTGTTGTGCAGTTAAATTCTGCATTTTATAATACTACTACTGTACTACTGCCTACATGCGCAGGAGGAAAGCTACTACTTCCACATGGGGAAGGGAGGAACGACACAAATAGGGCGCCCGTGGATGAAGCCTACATTCATGAACGACATTGTTGTTCGTGTGGACGGAGATGGTTTCCATTTTAAACTCAGTTTCTTTCAGAGAAAACGTCTTAGTGTAGATGCAGCCTCACACTCGCCTCACATACAAACAAAAGTGCATTTCTAATTTGAGGTCACCCCCTCCAACACCTCCATTTGACATAGACCTGGTTTTCTGAGTTTGGTCTGCACATCTGGTATTATAAAACACAATCTACTGCTCACCACAACACCAAACTCAAAAATGTAGGAGTTTAAGGTGCGTTAGGGAATGAATTTGGGGGACAAGTGCTTTTTTGCTTTAAAAAGTACACTACTGTATTCAATTTGTTGTCATTTGCAAGCCCATCAAAGTGCACACTAACAGGTTTTGTTCAGCCTCTTTTTTTTTCTTTTTGCATTATCTCAGTTAAAGTGCAGAAGACGGAAACATTTCAGGTCACAGATATAAATCACATTAGTATAGCATATGTTGTGCACCAGGTCTGAATCCTGGATTAGAAAGCAAAGGTAGACTACCATCAGAGCAAGGCACTTCTGAGGTTAAAAACAAAGTGCATTGACTCTTCGTCTACTTTAGAATAAAATTAATTTGAAAGTGCAAAATTGATCCATTGTTCAAAGTGCATTAAGAATTATTCTTCAATTTAACAAACTACACACTTGAGCTTTTCTAGCATGCATACGAGGGGTCAAGTGTTGCCAGCTAACAGTAGCAATGCCTACTTACACCATCAGCTTCATCCTTTCCCAGCCCCCTTTAAACCCCTTGACTGTATTATGCAGACCAAACCCAGCCAGGTCATAGTCTCAACTTTAAAATAGCCTTAGCTGAAGCAGGTAGTCCAACCCCTCATCCTCCTCAGTCAAGGATGTGCTCTCCACGGACTATGTGTGAAGAGAATTCATAGCGATCCTGGCTGCGGTAGCCACAGATATTACACTCAAAGGGCTGGCGGAAACCGTGGCAACCCATGTGGATGGTGAACATGACATGGTCCAGGAAAAGCACACGGCAGTGCTCACATCGGAAAGACCGGACAGCACGCCCCTCTCCATCTACCACCCGGTAAGCCTCCCTGGAGGTGGAGGAGGGTGCAGTAGGCGAGCTGGGAGTTGGAGCTTGGGTGGCCGGTGGGGCAGCCGGATGACCCCTTTCCTCCCTTTCCACATCTCTGTCTTTGGCAGGGCTAGGACTGTGTCTTTCCCTACTCCTATGTTGCAGGAGAGGAGGAGGCGGTGGGTTGTGGTTGTGGTTGTGGTTGTTAGAGTGGGGGAGGTGAAGATTGTGATGGTGGCTGTTATTGTGGAGCGGCAGAGCTGGAGCAGTATTATTGTATTGTATTGTATCATCTGGCATGCTTTCTGTGTCCGTAGAGTCCTGACAACCATTGCTAGGTGAGGGGGCATGACTTCGGCCTGTAGGGAGGTCTTCGTGGCCCTCCGCTGCCTCCCTTCCCACAACACCCGTAGCCCCCAATCTGGCTCCAGCCCCTGTGCAGTCCAGCCTCGGGCCAAGAGGAGCCATAGAGCTAATGACCGGCCTGATCTCTGATAAACAAGAAGGGTGAGTGGTAGGAAGCCGTAACGGTCGCAAGGTGTCCGAGACCCCTGAACCGCCATTACCTGCCGTCCCCAAGTATTCTCCTCTCAGAGCAGTGAACTGTGGCTGTTCCAGGTCACCATGGTGCATCTCCACGTCTTTATCAAAACCGGCACTGAGCTCGTATGGTGCGTCTGCCAAGCTGAGGCGCATATGCTTCTGTCCTGTAGTGAAGCAACACATTTTCAAATTTTACTTAAATCCTCCATTCTATTTTACATCTTCAGTAAATATTAATAATAACGATAGCTAAATCATGGCCATGTCATTATATGCAGACATCTTCAAAATCTTTCAACATATTAGCCAAACAAAACTTCTACAAGCTATTTCCGCTTCTTCTTTTTTTAAGAATAAATTATAACGCTCCTGGATCGGTTGAGACATCCACTACACTTTTGGCATGTTTTCTATTTAGACAATAAGGATGGCCAAAGGGAGCAAAGGGAAAACCATTTCTTTTGTTGAGAAAAGATGTTTGCAGTCCATTGGAGTTAAGCACTCTGAAAGGCCTGAATACACCTGGCTGACAACAGCAGGCTTCCCAAGAGGCAGGAGTTGGCAGTGATACCCTGTAGAGATGATACTGATATGGCTGATATCTCTCTAGAATCCAGGATATTTAATTTCCATTCATTTCCATTCCATTGAATGTGTTTTGGGTTTCTGTCAAATACTTTGATGATGTAAGGAGGAACATGCTGTATGGCTCAATAAGGTTAGGGAAATTAGCTTGGGCAACAAACAAACTTTAGTGCACTGTGTTCTAAGTCATATCATCGTATCAAATCATGACATCCAGGTTATCAACAGCACTGCACCCCTCCTGGGTGGATTCATTATGATACAAAGTCGTGATCGAAGAGCTACAGATTATCCAGTTGAAAACCAAAATTGATGGCTACTACAGTAATGTGAACTTTTGTTGCACTTTTTTTTTAAATATAGGCTATATGTTTAGCAGTAGTGTCAATCAGTGTAATATTATTATCCCATGATGACTATATCAACAACAAAAATTCCTCTGCTACATGCCACATGCCCCTTTCCCTACATAAAAACTCAAGTGCATGCTGATTGGCTCAAACTTGACCAACTGCAGGCAACAGCCAAGTGGCGATAGATTTTTGGCAGATGCTAGGTGTCAGTAGCCAACAACGCTATATGCACCCAGGGTGGAATAGTCAATTTGCTATTTACACCCAGGCAGTCATTAGATACTTTAGGTGTATAATGTACTGTAATAGATACTGAAGGTGTATATGTACTGTATGAATAGAAACAGCATCCGAGTCCCAATCTACTGCACAGCGTAAATAGCCGAATAGCTGCCGTGTGACTATTCTGACCCGGGATCAAATAGACAAGCCGTTGATTAAAAACGAAAAAACGAATCTGGCGACTGGTTTAACCCATTGATACCTGGAACGCATCTGTGTCACTTTTAGATTTCTTTAGGCTATTCAAAAATAGCAGATATACAAGCTCATAGCGCGGCACCGAGTGCCGCGCTACGAGCTTGTATATCTGCTATTTTTGAAAAATCTCGAAAAAGAAATTTGAGATTTTTTTCAAAAAACTGTTAGGATTTAGAAGACATTACTAGAATCTTCTCAGGTCTCAATGGGTTAACTGTAGCCAAAAATATACACACCTAGCAGACGACCTCCAACACTTGGGATAAATTATTTTGCTGTCGGCCAGGTGTGTTTTGGATGGCAGCATCACTAGCTAAATTATTAAATGATCTGAGGTATTTTTTGATCTATGCATTTATTTCCATGTCTGTCATGAATTCAACTCCAGTGCAGATACCAGATAATGCATGTCTTTGGAGAAGCACACATCTCCCAAAATAACAGCATCACATTGAAAAAAAAGTCAAAAAAGTGCTCAACACAGCTAGATATTTCAATTTGACCACTGAAAATATAGCGTTTGAAAACCTAGAACCCTCATAAGAGTTCAGCCGTGCATGACAGTCATATCAAGACCTAACTTCTGTGGGTTTTTTCACCTTGCTTCTCTGATTGAAATCAAGTGCTCACCTACAAATTTCTGTGGTGTGGATCTTTTGCGTTTGGCGTTTGCAAGCCGATCGATGAATGCCATCTTGTTTGAGGAAGGTTGCAACAGAGATTCTGGCATAAACTCTAGCTCCCTCATGTCCTCTCCTGCAGAGGGGATGACAACATCCTATGTTATTTTTGTATAATTTGCTATGAATAGTATTAAATTTGATTTTGTGAGGGGAATGAAACTACATAGAATTAATGACAGAGAGGGGTTCTGTGAAATACAAAATCACCTATTTAGGAGCCATTTGCATTTAAAAAAAGATATATATTGTACATTATAGTTTCGTGTGAGATGTGTATTGCAGCTCTGCCTTGTCTTTGTTGCGCTGCATCACTGTGGCTGCTATGAACAGTCTACCTGGATTGTGAGAACCAGGCTGCAGTGTCTCCAGGCTCTGTAGGTAGCTGTGGCAGCGTTCGCGGTGTTCCTCCAGGGTGCTCTGCTGCTTGTAGCTGCGACCACAGTAACTGCACTTATAGGGTTTCCCTACCATGGGAGAGGACACTGGAAACAGACAAATGGCACTGCATTTATTACTCAACAAAAAACTAAATGAGATCACTGTTTAAGTGCTGTATGTGGCCATGTAATAATAATCACACAAATAATAGCCACTTAACAATATCATGGTCAGTGTGTGGCAAAGCTTATAGAGCCGGCCCAGCCAATAGGCAGATTAGGCAATTGCCTAGAGCGCTATGAGGCTGGGGGGCGCCAACCAAGCTTCTGGGGGTCCCTGGAACTAAATATTTTGAGATGGGGGTCCGCAGCCAAATACAAATAATTTTGGGGGTCCTTGACCTTGACATGAAAAAGTTTGAGCACCACTGATATAGCAACATAAGTGTTTCAAAAAACTGTTAGAAGACATTTGTAGAATCGGCCTCAGGTCTTAACGGGTTAATCGGGCAGTTCATGGTTTGATCTCCAGGTGCTCCTGGCTTCGTGTTGTAGAAGTGTCCTTGAACAAGACTGAATCCCATTGAACAAGACTGAATCCCGGATGAGCAGGTTGGCGCCTTGCATGGTTGCGCTATCGGTGTTAGAAAGTGTGAATGCAATGCACATTGTATTCAATTCATCTTCACAGTAAATTCCTCAGCATTAATTTAACTCTGAGGTAGGGCTGAAACTATCGATTTTTTTCTTAACCGTTATTCTAACGATTAATCTCTCTCTCTCTCTCTTGAGATTACTCTTAATATATAATAGTTTTCAATTTCTAGCCTTGATGACCATGCAGTCTTATGCGAAGCTTAAAATGTAAATTATATAGAGTGTTATTTAGACACAGTGTTGCAATGCTGAATTGGAACGTGGTTGCACTCTGACGCGCATGTCGCTTAACACCTACACTACAGGTCACACAATGGACAATTGATATGCATCTGGGCTCATTCCTATGTTAATCCTCCTGGTGTGAGTCGGGAGCCTTTGTAAACTTTGTTAAGGTGTGAATTTAAAGTCGGTTTAAATCTATGCGTGTGCCTGCGCGTGCGCCTGGTCAAATAGGTTCCTGCACGGCGTGCAAGGCCGTCCCATGCCATGAGCAATGCAACCCTGTTTAGACAGATGCCAGGTAAAATCCTGCCAAAAAGTAGTTCCCGCGGCTATGGGCCGGTACTGTTGTATCCTGTTGGTAAACCCAGTACACACCACAAAGCTATGTCAAGCAATCTGTATGCATTGCACCTTGTATTTGTAATGTTTAACACCCTATCATTTTAAAGAGGAAGTGTAATTTATCAACAACACAGATAGATACTTTGTTGATCAAGAATGAAATTGAAATGAAATTTCACTCCATATGGGTGAGCCATGAATATATTTTTATTTTGTCCAATCTGTATGGAAGATTATGTTAATACAATATAACTTATACAATTGGGGTGGTTGTATTTGGTCTCCCTGCTCTTCTATTACATTTAGATCCTGTGTCTAGGTTAGACACAATCACGTTTCTGAAATTGACTAAAATTTTGGCCATTTCTCCCCTGAGCAAGCGGGCAGGCTCTATTAGCTCAGTGGTAAAAATGTCAGCTCTTGCTCAGGAGACCTGGGTTCAAATCCAGGGTAGAACAGGAAAGTTACATAGTGCAGCTTTAAGAACACTGCAAAGAAAAATCACCCACTTTCCACCTGTTGCTGTGCTGTAACAATAAAGATGATTCTGATTGATTTTATTTTATACACTTTGTATACTGTACCATCTACAGTATATTGTTGTAATTACTGCTTTTGCATTTCCCTGTTTTTTTCCTGATTCTGTTTGATCGACTGTCTCATTTCACATACCGTTGTAAAGTGCTTGGTAAATTAGTTTAAAAAAGTGCTGAAAGGAGATCACCCCAAAAATTACTTATTTTCTATCAATTACACACCCCATGAAGCCTTGATTTCATGGATTTATTTTAGTTTTTGTTGCATTCCTAAGACAATAATTTGATGACCGTGTGTATTTCCGGTAGGAGACACAAATAATCTACTTTGTGTCTCCTACCGGATACATTAGCCGGTAGGAGACAGGAATCAAATTATTAGCTTAGGAATGCGACAAAAACAAAAGAGAATCCATGGATTCAAGGCTTCATAGGGTGTGCAATTGATAGAAAATAAGTCATTTTTTGGGTGAACTCCTCCTTTAATAAATAGCATTATTATCATCATGAAGACCAATCTCTATGTTCACTATTTGTGGCAGCAAATGTATAAACAGATTTATAAATACCACAATTTGGGCTATCATCTACTACTGTAAATACTGAACATGAATCCCCAAATGTCAGCTACAAAGCCCCATTTAGCTTCAAGAAGTCCACAGGAGATAATGTCATAAAAACAGACTTTTAAACCATTGTGGAACTGAAATCTATTTGAACCTAAGAATGGTTGTGTAATGAGGCCTACATGTTTCATGTAGGCTTGGGTTGTATCTATTCTTTAAAACCTTCCTGCGTTTCACTAGGGTATATGGTATATGACTGTATTTGTGTAGGGGGGAAAAAGTAAAAGCTGTACTGGGAGGCTGGGCTGAACAGAGATGATGTGTGGGTGTTGGTGGCAGCATACTGCCAGTTGAATAGAATCATGTAGCTAATAAACTGCTTTTGTAGTTGTAAGAAGTAATCTCAAGATAAAGTTGTATGCGGCAATATTTTAATGATGCTGTGCACTGCATCACCATAATACTGCATCTCTGTATCAGTTTAATAAAGAGAGGACCATCTGTATTTTTTAACGGTACTGAAAAGCATACCTTGTGGATTTCTAAATACCTTGGTAAACGTAATACCTCGATACCTCCCAAGCCTAGTTTCATGAACACAAATTTGAACATGTCTGGATGTGTGAGAATCTCTCTCACCAGAATGAGTGCGAAGGTGTCCAGTGAGAGCATCCCGTCTACGGCAGGCATAGCTGCAGAAGGGGCATTTAAACGGCTTCTCCCCCGAGTGCAGCTTAATGTGACGAAGCAGGTTCCCCTTCTGAGTGAAGGAGGCGCCGCACTGATTACACTGGAATGGCCGCTCACCTGTGGGTAAATCAAACCTATGAACTTAAATATCTTATTGAATGAAGGTGTCTGGTGTGATGTCCCCCAACTGATCAGTGCAATGCACCAGTTAAGGGCGATTTATTTTACACTTGGTTGTGCAGTGTCACAGTCACACACCGAAAATAACTGAAAAAGAATTTGGTCTACTGAAAAACCCATTAAAACCGGGAAAGCATTCGTGTAATTTTAGATATACAGTATACTGTATACATAGCACATTGGTTCTCTCATATTTTATACTTTGACTATTAAAAAATAGCAGATCAACAAGCTCATAGCGCGACACTTTGTGCCGTGCTATGAGCTTGTAGATCTGCTATTTTTAAATTGTGAACATTTTTGCAAATCTTTGAATATATATATATTTTTGTGGGGGGTTTTCTGGGGGTTCCTGGAACAAAGCATTTTGAGATGGGGGCTCCATGGTCAAATAAATATAATTTTGGGGGTCCTTGCCATGAAAACGTTTGAGAACCACTGGTATGGCAACATAGGTTTGTCAGAACACTGTTAGGATTTAGAAGACATTTTTAGAATCTGCCTCAGGTCTTAATGGGTTAATGGAACATATGGCTACAGTGTGACTGGATTTCTCCATTTTCCCAACTCAAAACCAGCCATATATATATATAAATGCTAATGCTTCTAATTATATGGCTGTCAATAAAATGACAAGAGCATGAGGCTGGAAAAAATACCAACTCCACAAATCTAAATTGAGCTGTATATTACATGCCATATCAATCATTATGGTGGCCATAACTCGCCACTACTGCTCGACAATCATTGTTGTATCACTAGTTGTATTGTATTTTCCTACAATGTAAGAAGTAATCAATTCATTGATCACTCACCTGTGTGGCTGCGCTTGTGCACCATGAGGACGTTGGGCCCAATGCAGATCATTCCACAGATGTCACACTTAAGCTTCCCATTTGGCAGTCTGGTTGCTCCTGCTGACAAGCCCTCTGGACTGGTAAGCTCCCTATAGCCACCACCAGGCTCACCGCCCTGCTCCGTACCACCCTCCTCACCCCACTCCCCTTTCACATCCTCGGTACCGCGACTTGGCTCTTCTTCATCACTGTACAGCTCCACTTTAATGGAGTTGGCTATAACCACAAGAGGAAAACTAATTAAAAGGAGGAATATCAGCGACTTTGAGGTACACAGAAAGTAGCAAAAAAGTTATTCTAATTAATTATGAAAATACATAAATAAAATGCTGTGTACATTCATTATTTGTACATTTGGAAAATGTCATGACACAAAAGAAGAAAGTCTGAACTTATCGAACTGTAATAGTCACTCTTAGAACTATTTTGAAGTTTGGAAGTGCTCGTTGGAAATCACTCAACGGTCCTGCGTACCACCTGTTTCGAAATCGCACATAATGCAGGAGACAGCAGGACGTGGCGTTATTGAAAACGAATGCTTCCAAACTCCAACACACAAACAGAAAAATAATCACCTGCACGGAATAGTAGCTCATAACATGTCTACTGTGGATTTTTATGAAACTAAAACTTTCCAGATAGAAAGAGGATAATTCAAGCTTTCCGTACAGCTGCAATGTTGGTGAGTTTAACGTTGACTAATACAATCAGATAGGAGAGGTTTAGATGTATGGGCTGTCAAGGGTTGGTATTGCAACTCTAGATTCCAGATATTAAAAACAGGATCTAGAGTTGCTTGCGGCTATACAGTATGGTGCAAAGGAAAGATTGTAATGAAGTGTGGCATATTCATTGTTCTATGTTTTATGCATTAATTCACACACTGACCACTGAGGGGGCGACTTGGAGAGGCGTGCTGGCTGTTGGGGGTGCTCACTGTTGGACCTCCAAGGGGCCCAGAAAACTCCCTCTCCATTGAGGAGTCCCCACTAGCTGCATTCCAAAAGGAAAAAAAAAACATTGTTATGTGGTCACTTCAAAGACATGACTGCTGTAGAAGGTATGTTCTCTAAAAGAGCACCTAACAGGTGTCTGCAATTAGTAACTGGCCCCTGTAAAAAGTCTAAACTTATCACCGGAAATCACCCCTTCCCACCCCCGAACTGTTAACTGTACATATTTTTCTTTTTTAATACTACTCGTATATATGATGTTTTGCATATTATTGCTTGTCTTGTATTGATGTCTCGATGAATTGAATACACAGGACCACAATGGAAATAAGCCATGGGCTTTAGCATCCTTTTGTATAAATCTGTACCTCTGTGCCTTTTTTGCAAACTGTTAATAAAGTATTCACTCAATCAATCAAATGTCTGTGAGTCATGAAAAGAGCCACAATGTTCACCTGATATGTAGGACCGGCCATTGCAGTCATCACCATCCATACTCATAGCTGAATATAAAAATAGCAAATGATTAAGATTTTAAAAATAAAAAATAAAAAATATATATAACAGAATAACAACAGAATCGTCATGTTAAAATCAAAATTGGGCAGAAATGCTTTCTTTTATTTTTTGTAGAAAGAAAAATATATATACTCAAGTAAGCGTGCTAGTATGTATGGTTCTCAAACCAAAAAAACGTATTTGTCAGTTAACTCACAAATCGAATATAACAGAATATAACTGTTGTTGCTGTCGGGACCCCGATGTGGTCCCCAAATTATTTTGGGGGGTCCCCAGATGATTAGCTTAATGTCCAACATTGTTTTCTCACTCAACAGTAAACAAACCAACATACAGTGTGAGTGTATACAGGGAATCTGATTCTGCACATTTCTAAAGTTACAATTTAATGACCTTTTAAGATATTTTTAATACCAAAGTGTCAAATATTACATATGAAAGAGGCAAACATTGTGAAAATAGCAAATCTACAAGCTCACAACGCCTCATAGTGAGCTTGTAGATCTGCTATGTTCACACTGTTTATCTGTGGAAACAAAAATGTAATGCCTACAATTCCTAGTGCTTGTCAGGATGGGGGGTCCCCAGTTCAAATATAATTATTTTGGGGGGTCGATCACGGCCTGAAAAGTTTGGGAACCCTTGCCTTAAATGACACACACACACACACACACACACACACACACACACACAAATGTGTTCAACCTGTAACATTAGCTAGCTCGATGCAAACGTTAACACATGTAACAATATAATTATGACATTAGCTATATTAGCTAACATCGCTTCCTGATCAACTTGACCACAGCCATTGGCAGTGAACAGAAATATGGCTCCGCTGACGACAAGCTGCATGATCTCTCATATTTAATACTTTGGCTATTAAAAAAAATAGCAGATCTACGAGATCATAGCGCGGCACGCTTGTAGATCTGCTATTTTTGAAAAATCGTGAAGCTGATAAACAACAACAACAACAACATGGGAATAAACAAGCTAGCATCAGCACGATATTAAATGACACCGACTATGTTCTATGTTTGACAGTAAATAATAGCACACCACGTTGCTAACGCTATTGTCCAGTCGCCCATACAGTGTCCTGTCCAGACAGACGTCGTTGATCGGCCTTTTAATAAGGCTAACGTTATGCTAATGCTGCACGTTAAACCACAGACAGTCAACACAGACAGAACAACATCTTACTGGAGCTAAAGTTGCAGTGAAGTTCACTTGTTCCACGCTGCTGTCAGTCACACTAACGTGGCTGTAAAACGTGACCCTTTGGGTTTGACCAGCTGATCACACCGACCCTCCCGCAGCGATAACCACGTTGATCATTTAGCAACGGCCAAAAAAAGCAAGCATTCATTAAGCTAACCTTAGCTATAATCACAGCCAATGTTTCCTAAACGGTTGCTATGGCACCCATACTGCCTCTCCAGTGTTGCCAGGTTTTGCGAGGGAAACAAAGCAACAGGTCTATGAAAACAAGCCCTAAAGAGCCACATGAGCACTTTAAACTTTCAAAAACTCTTGCAAGAAACTGTGGAATATTTGGAACAATTTTTTGAAACTTTCTAACAACACAAATGCTCCCTGGCACAAAACGTTTATGAAAATATTTGAGAACCATCACTTTAAATAATAATTAAAAAACATTTGGAAGCAAGCCTAAATAAGCAACTACACGTTAGAAACCAGCCCAAAAAAACACAACCCGCAATACAACCACCAATATTTACAAGCAACTATGCAGAAAAACAAGCAAAACGTCGCTTATAATACGCGGACATGGCAACCCTGCCACTGCCTTCCAGAATGCTATGCTAACTAGCTACACAACAAGTCAGCTAGCTCATGATGTGTGTTCTCTATTAACTTCATCAGCATGATGATGACACCAGATCGGCTGCTTCTGGACGCGGCGATCCATCGGTGAAGGTTTCTTACCTGTCTCGGCCGTTTCCATGACTTAATGTAATAATCCTTGTTTTTGTTTTGTTTTCTTTGCTCTGCTGGTTTTCTCTTATGACGACATCATCTCGTCTCCTCTCCCAGCAGCGTTCACTTCAACCTCCAACTGTAGAACGAGTTCCGGTTCTGATGGACCAACGACGTCCATCCATCATCACCCAGCAGCAGCATCCTTATCACTCATCGCCACGTTTTTACATCAACCACTTTACCCCCGGTGTCCCTATACTTGTGGCATGTCATTATAGGCAAATAATAATAATCATAGTAATAATAATAATAATAATAATCAAGAGCTTCTAGACTAGATCTGCTATTTTCGGCCTATGTTCAAGAGGTTATTACTGGTTAATGTAAAATAAGAATCCTATCACACAAAGATTTGGCGACCCCCCTGTAGTAACTCTGAGGACCCCCTAGGGGTCCCGGACCCCTTGTTGAAGACCCCTGGTTTACACACATGTTTTTGAATAGGGCTTAAGTGGTTTTAAAAAAACACATTCCAATTCACAGGGATTCCTTGCCAAAGTGATACAGAACCATTTACAAATTATGGTAATCGTTTTCCAGCACCACTCAGATTAATCAAATCACATGAATGCAGAGAAGCCTAGTGGACTGTCATTACATATGTCTAATGAGTAATAAATATAATAATTAGGTGTTAAGAGATAACCCAATATGTGTTGTAATGATTTCTTACCTATCCTGTATGCCTGCATCTTAAGTTCATAAATCTTTGTTATATCATTGCATTGTAGTAGAAACCTGTCTTTTCATTGTTAGATTTCATGTAAGCTCCTGTCCCAAACTGTGTTATAGGAATTTACTGTATATAAACAACTCTGTGTTGGTTCTCAGAATGGGCTGGTGGTCTGTCTGTTGGGTCTCCATACAGAATGGATGGATTGGATATACATGGCATACAAATGTTTATCTAGCAGAATACAAACAAGGGCTTGGCTAAAGTTTCAGGTGATGTTTTTCCCCAGAGACATCAGCATATACTGTACGTATGGTAGGGTAACAGGAAAGGTGGGCATCAAAACATTCTGGGCACCTAGGAAGAGTGGGCACTTTGGGGTGAGAAGAGTGGGCACTAGGGAAATCTGGGCACCGAAACAGAGTGGACACTGGACACTAGGAAGAGTGGGCACTTGGGAAATGTGGGCACCAGACCTGCACCTGTGTATTACTGGAATGCAACTACATTTGGATGACTGAGGTTAGGTTAGGAATAGTTTTACTAAAAGGTGCCCAGTCTACCCCCATAAGGTGCCCACTCTTCTCACCCTAGTCTCTCTTCCCTAGTGTCCAGTCTTCTCCCACAAAATGGTGCCCAGATTTCCCTAGTGCCCACTTTTCCTGTATTTGTATGTAGTATTTACATGTCTTCCATCAATTACATTTTAACTTTTTACTTGGTGGGCAATAATCTGCAAACATTACATTACGGTCATTTAGCAGACACTTTTATCCAAAGCGACTTACAATAAGTGCATTCAACATAGGTAGGCAAGAGAAAACTACTAATCACGGAAGTCGGAAGTGCATTCTCTTCTAAAACAAGCAACTAAGAGTATACCTAGCGCTAAGGTAAAAGTGCAATATATCAGTTACCTACTTTCTTAAACAGATGAGACAAATAGGAAAATCTAATGAGCAAGAGCTAAAACCAATAAGTGTATACAAAATAAACAAGAACCAATAAAACAAGAGCTCATACAAATAACTGACAACAAGTAGGCAAGGCTAAATGGAAGGGTCAGGGTCAGGGTAGTGTTTCCTGAAGAGGTGAGTTTTCAGCCTGCGGCGAAAGATGGGCAGTGACTCTGCTGTCCTGACATCAGTGGGGAGTTCATTCCACCACTGTGGGGCCAGAACAGAAAAAAGCTGTGACCTCGTAGATCGGCCAGAAGGACCACTGAGCGACAGTGAAACCAGTCGCCCCGAGGCGGCAGACCGAAGTGGTCGGAAAACACTGCCAGGGCTGCCTTTATAGTCCTTGAGATGTGATGGGCCTTCTCCCAGACACTTGATTGGACTAGCCTGCTTAACTGCTCAACTGCTTTAAGCCTACTGCTTCAAACACAAATACTAAAACAAACAACTAATACAAACTAACAACAGCCTACTGCTTAAAGCACTAATATACTTAAGCACTCAAAGTACAACTAATAGCAACCTGTTAGATAAGAAAATCCTATACTTAGACTACACCAGATGAGTTCAGTAGCTCAGGTCTCTCCAGAGTTTGAAAGGGCACTGAAGAAAACACTGCCTTTATAGTCCTTGAGATGTGATGGGCCTTCTCCCTGACACTTAGCAAGGCACTTGATTGGGCTAGCCTGCTTAACTGCTCAACTGCTTTAAGCCTACTGCTTCAAACACAAATACTAATACAAACTAACAACAGCCTACCACTTAAAGCACTAATATACTTAAGCACTCAAAGTACAACTAATAGCAAAAATTACATTTAGATTAACTCGGTTCCACAGACAAATATTGTGAAAATAGCCTATGTACGAGCTTGTAGATTTGCTATTTTAATTTTTTTTTACCTCTTACATTATTTGACAATTTGGCCAATGTTTTACCAGGTTTTATAGTATTATTTTTTTATTAAAAAGGTCTTAAAAATCCTTAAACTGTCACTTCACTGTCATTTGGGGACCCCCTGGGGGTCCCGAACTACAGGTTGAGAACCATTGGGCTATACAGCGGTTACTAGCCCTGAAACATGACTGTCATAGACGAGCATCATGTGAACGATGGCTAAGTGGTTACCAAACAAGATTTTGTCGTAATCACAATCAAGCCACATTTTGACCTATTCTTATCCAGTAGAACATATAGAATTAGATTAAGACTCTCGTAGGTCTATTGTATCGATTTTGACATTTTTATATCTACGAGAGTCTTAGCCTTCAACCCCCCAGTTTCCACTGGATTGTCACCTCCAATAACATAGCATTATGGAATAATATTGCTACGGCTAAATAATATAGTTGTGCTGACAAGTCATTTGTCATGGTTCAGAAATTGCATTTCTGTAACATCCCAATAAAATATGACAAATCAAAAGGAGTAAAGGATTTATTTATATACAAAACTGTTTACAGCAAAATTTCTGAATTAACATTGACCAAGGAGGGAATATTGGTGTTCAGCTGCACAACCACCAGGTATCCCCACATGATCAAGTCAACAGAAGGAAAAAATAACCCTTAAGAGCACCTTGAGTCATGAAGGGAAGCAAAAGGGGTAGGGGTTTCCCGATTTATACCTTCATCGTATGGTGCTGTCGTGCATCAAAAATAGCAGATTGACAAGCTTATAGATCTGCTATTTTTGGCACATGACAGAGTTGTACGGAAGAGCATAAATCAAGCAATATGGAAACTGTAAGGCACAAGACACAGTATCACCAGCTTCTCTTCGACCATCAATCACACATCAATCAACTACTTACTCAGTTAAGCTCTCAATAAAATAAAATAAAAACTAAACACTAGGGGTAGAACATGAGAATGGTGGAAATTTAAAACCATAGCATTTCTATACTTTCCTTTTGTAAGGCTATACAGGCTGAATAAAACAGGTCATTAAGGGCCTCAAGGGTATAATAGTGTTTGTCATGATGTAAACTTGTAAATGAATTAACTTGGATGCAAGCCACCTCGGCTTAATCAAAAAGAGGGTGAAACTAACAAAGTTTATTCAGCATCCCTCATGATCTATTCAACAATCTTCAAGTGTTAAAATATAAAAACTGCAATTCAGTGTTGTCTATACACGTTATGTACTTATCTCCGCATATTCTAATATATCAAGGGGAAAAAAATTAATTCAAAGTATAACCAATACTATCAAACCAGTTTCTAAGATTCTATTTCTATAGCAAGAAAAGGCCACAACTGAATATTGGAGATCTGTTCCATACTATGCTAAATTTGTGGCAGAGAAGGCCATGTCCATCATATGACAGCTTTATTACACTCAATTTGAGGACAAGTAAATTGTACAAAGTAAGGGTGATAGTACCAATTTGCTTGGCAGGATAGTGTAAAAATCTAAATGTGGCTGTAAAATACAAATGGATTTCTTTGCTGGCAGTCATTTGACAGTTTATACGTGAATAGCACCTGAAGTTGTTGAGTTGTGCACAATGAAAAATAAGTGTTACAGTGACACTTATGTGACAGAAATCTCACTCCAGAATGTACTAAGAAATCAACCAGTTATGCATAATAGTGATATTCCAACACCACATTTAAGAAATGTGAACTGTGGATCATTGCAGGGTATAATATGACGGGAAGAAAAATCCCTAAGTGCCAAGTTCCAGGCATTTACCAGCCCTTCTTGTGCTGTCTACTGTAGAAGACTGGTCAACAAGTATTGCGACATAGGCCAATCATGTCTTAAAAACTTAATGAACATTTTTACAATGAATTGGGACAAATATATTTGGCAATCTTTTCACTTCTGATTTCTGTACATTTGGTTGAAGTCAATATATGGATTATACCTAGTCCTAGACGTTTCACATTTTAAATTCATTGAAAAATGTTCTATGGTCTAGGAATAATCTTTGTCAATTAACTTCTCAATTAGTGGGCTACTTTAAAAAGCTGTCTGAGCAATTGGCTGCCAATGTAAAACAATATTGTATTACAATAGTGTAGAATTGCCAATGTAGCTCCTTGGTGCTGAGGAGGTCAGGGTTTGGAAGCGGATGATCATGTGCCTCCTGTCTTCAGCCAATCAGCTTTCTGATGTCCTGTTGAGAAGGTTTTACATCACAGCACACTTCTTCTCCTCCGACGGTACATTTCCATCAGCTTTCTCCATCTCCAAAATGATTCGCTTGAAAAGTTCCACTGCAGTCTGTATTTCAAAAGAGTTGTGACTTTGTCTGCGTGCGTTACATGCATAGTGTTGACATGTAGGTCTGAAATAGATACATTACCTCATTCTCCTTGGCTGAAGACTCCATGAATGCAGCACCCCAGGAATCTGCCAATTTTTTTCCTTCCTCTGGCTTGATCACTCTGAGATAAAGAGATGCATACTTGGTTTGAGTTTTAAGCACATGAACTCTAGCATCCCTATTCTGGCCATGCCATAATAGGGGAACATTCTGGGAAAAACGTTTGGTGAAAATAACAGATCTACAAGCTCACGCCTCACAATGCGTCGCAACACATCACAATGCATCACAGATCATGTGAGCTTGTAGACAGGCTATTTTTGGCAAAGAGATTTGGTGTACAGAGAAAAAAGGAGGGGGCCAAGTACAGACAAAATATTTTGGGTTTACGTGTCCAAAATACCCTTATATTACAATATCAGGGTACTCTTTCTGTGGATAATTTACCTAGATGCAGAAGAACAGAAAACAGACAGAGGGGAGGAAGAGGGGAGGATGTGTGACAAAGGTCATTAGTTGTTTTCATAGCCATGCCTGCCATATTCTGCCTGCCAACACAACTCAGGGCACTGTACACATTACCGGATGTTATCCATTTTACTAAAATAACAAACACATAATATATCAAATACATGTTTCTATTAAGCGGTCAAGCGTTTAAATAACCATGATGAATACCTTTCCATATGGAGATCTTTTTTGTTCCCAACAAGAACGGTTGGCACCCTAAAAAGAAAAAAGTAAACAGATTGAAAATATGCTATGGTTAAAAAAGAAAAGTCAAAATCACATTTGAACGATTAAACTATTATGAAAAAAACCTCACGTCATCTTGCCAACCATATCTAGCAGCTTGTCATGTAGAACCTGCACAACTTCAAAACTGGAAGAGAGATCATCAAAATAACTATTAATAATAGATAGTGTAATCAATCTTAAGCCGTTCTCTTACAAGCCTTTCATTTGGCCTCCATATGACCAAATGCATACTATGCCACCCACCCACTCACCTTTTCATGGAGGTTACTGCGTATACCAACACATACCCATGGATGTCCATTGAATGGGACTGAGGGAAAATTGAGTACTCATCCTGTAGAAAAAGTTTTCCATACTGTATGTCAGATGTTTACCAAGTAAAATAACAATTGTTAAGACTTCTACAACTTTTACTTGACAAACATAATGTATTTGACATTTCTTTCTAAAATCACACCTTTCCTTGACGTTGCGGGAATAATATTATTAATAGAATGTCACCATTCACATGACTGTCACTGTAAAAAATAAACTTGTAACTCACTTGTCCAGCTGTATCAACAAGCTGCAGATTGAAGTCTTGACCATTGACTGAGACCATTTTGTTGAAAGCTGGAGAAAGGAAGAACAGCTTAGGCAAGAGCTACCCCCCCCCCACCCCCTTACATTTCACATACTTGTTTATAAATTTCTCTCTGGCGCAAAACTTAACAAATATTTCAACTTACTGTTTTCAATGGTGGGGTCATAGGAGTCTACAAACTGTCCTTCCACAAACTGTATTGTAAGAGATGACTTTCCTGTGCGGGGAAAAAGTTACATTAGACGACATGGCCAGCTTAGCCTAATCTAAAATAATAATGGAAAAACAAACTCTGGTGGGAAAATTCTTCTAAAACAAACAGCTTCAACTGATACGCATCGTGCCAAGATGTTGGGTGTAAAAACGTATGGTTCATAGCCTTAACCAATTATACCCCAGCGTCGGTATTGTGGGGAAAGCTTTCGCTGAAAATAGCAGATCGACAAGCTCACACCGCAACGCAGAAAGTTTTCCCCACAATAACAGAAAACTGAAAATATAAGAAAGTATTGAGCCCCGAGGGACTCCAGGTGGTTAATTGGGGTGCGGCATGTGACTGTTTGACAAGATATTACAATTTGTTTCATAACTACGTGGACATTTTATCTATAAACGTGGAGGTCCGTACAGGGAGACTATGGTCAAACGTAAAGAGGGCATAAGCAAACAGCATATGGTATCAGTTCTGAGGGAGGATTCTGCTCACCACATACACACACATGGTGTAAAGTAACTAAGTACATTTACTTAAGTACTGTACAATTTTGAGATACTTAAACTTTACTGGAGTACTTCCAATTTATCTACTCCATTACATCTCAGAGGCAAATATTGTACTTTTACTACATTTTTTTGAAAACTTTAGTTACTTTGTAGATTTGTATTATTATTACAAAACCACTTCTATATACTTTGGCAATTTGAAAATAGACGATCTACAAGCTCTGCTATTTTCAAAGGCTTCTTGTGAAATGGGACATTCTGCATAATGAGTACTTTCTACTTATTGTACTTTAAGTACATTTTGATGTCAATACTTTTGTACTTTTACTCAAGTAAATGTTGTATTCCGGACTTTCACTTGTAACAGAGCATTTTCTATACTGCAGTATTGACACTTTTACTTAAGTAAACAACGCGAGTACTTTTTCCACCACTGACACATAGCCAATGTGGCTGACACGACAACCCCGCATGTCTTTGAAAATGTACCTTTAGGGGGGTCAAAGACATGCGGTACAGTGACCCTCCCCCCGCTACGACCAGACACGTACACATTTGTGGGTATTTAATCAAAACAAACCAATGTAAACAAAAGCCACGCTGCTGTACATTAACGTGGAAAACAAAGCCTTGGAACGTTAGCCTCCTGTTAGCACACGGCTAGCTAACATTAGCTTAAAGTGCATCACCACCACTCACCTACAGACCTGTAGCCTATCACAGCGATTTTTCTGTATTTTGGTTGAGGCATTTTTCGTTGCAAAAAAAAAAAGATTTTTTTTATGTACGTCCGAAACTTTTTAATGTACCAGTTGTTGTTTTTTTTATTTCAAAAATAAAAAATAAAAAATAAATAAAAACTTTTATCGCCACATTCGCCTCGCCGTCACGTGACAACAACAAACTTTTCAGAGGATCCACCGCCTCGGCCTCGAGTTTTGAACTTCTGAGTTTGAACTGAAGATAAAGAAGGTACTCTTAAGTACTTCGTTGGATACTCGGGTATCTAACGGCTTTTTTCGCGCACTTATCGATAACCGCCGATGGTCTCGAAACGGCTGTTTATACTGGAACTATAAACTATAAAAGGCTTGTTTCGCCGCAGTTCGCTTCGCAAGTCACACTGACGGAAACTGACATTGTGCAAGCACACCGTCGTAAAACACCCAGCCGATACGTCACCACTCTCCTGCAGGGACGTTCATTGGCCAGCAGAGGTCGCCGTGACACAACTTTCCTCACATGCCGAACCTGTCTTCAGGTAGCAGGGAACTAATTATTTTCTTTTCTTTTCTTTTCTTTTCTTTTCTTTTCTTTTCTTTTCTTTTCTTTTCTTTTCTTTTCTTTTCTTTTCTTTTCTTTTCTTTTCTTTTCTTTTCTTTTCTTTTCTTTTCTTTTCTTTTCTTTTCTTTTCTTTTCTTCACCTTGTTGAGGAAGTTTGATGTAACAATAATTGAATTGACTCAAATAGTGCTGCCATTTTTCAACAAAAATGTGGAATGCCATACCAAAAGGAGTGTAAAACCCTACTCACTTTCAAAACTGCCCTAAGAAACACCTTCTGGAGGCTGCAATTTGAAAAATGGCCCCTGTCAAAGTCAAAGTCTTAACCTACAGTCACAGGTTTACAGGTGTAAAGAAGTGGGTGAAATTTGTTTTTGTGCAAGCTCCTTTGTTTTTGTTGTTTTCAGGAAGAGAAAAGAAAAGAAGAGGGGGGAGGGGAAAAGCAAAGAGAAAGATGTTGAGTATAGGCAAAAATATCTACATACACAGCACAATTCCAGCTGGTACAGTATGTACATGAGGTAAGACATAAGCTGCATAAGTTTAACTGCAGGAATGTACTGTATATGAAATTAGACCTTAAGGTGTTATGAACACAGATGTGCCTTGAGATTTTGACTTGCCCTTTGGTGGTGGGCCTTGTACTCAAGAAGTTGGCAAAACCACTGCTCTAAATTGAGACTTTTACTATTTAACAGATTTCTGCCGTTCCCTTACTAAATGACTGCCCTCTTTGAGTAGCAGTCATTGTACAGGTAGGCTCACAAATACTGGCAATTTGAATCATAACCTACCAGGGCACGGAGGCCATGGCGGCCGTACCCCCCCAGTTTGGCCTTATGCTCTTCAAATAAGCATATGCCCTCATTGCCATGAGGCTGCAGTGGCCTTAATGCCCTGTCTACACTGACCCAGCTCTTTTCTCCTCTGTCTCTTTTCTGTCAATTCGGTTTTTAGACACCAGGTTTTTGTTGAGATTCTGAACTCTTGTTGGACAACATCAAATGAAATGCTGTGCACATAACCTGTGGTGGGTTATTATTATAACATAATACTGTATACCTACGTATATCCTTACTATTACATATATATTATTTAATTCATCTTTATGTATATATATATATATATATATATATATATATATATATATATATATATATATATAAAAAGATATATAATATATATATATAAAGATTGTATGTATGTGTGTGTATAGATAGATAGAAAGATACACACACACACACACGCGTGCACACACACGCGTGCACGCACACGCGTGCACGCACACACACACACACACACACACACACACACACACACACACACACACACACACACACACACACACACACACACACACACACACACACACACACACACACACACACACACACACACACACACACACACACACACACACATATATATTATATTTCCATAAAGGATATTGTCATTTAGAACTTGTGAAATTCACAAGCGAGAGTCCTAAAATGATGATGACAGCTAGTACCAATCCTTGAATTATTAAACATTTTTAATGGTGTCAAGGTGCAAGGTTCAAGGTTGTACTTTATTGTTACATCTTGTGTACAGGTACATAAGAGTAAACCCTATTTTGTTTGGCTTCCTTCAGACAATGCAGCAGCATAGGTAATAACAACATAGAATAATGATAGAAAACGTAAAAAGATTTAAAGAAAAGAGTGCAAAAAGAGCAACAAAAAAAGAGCAAAAGGAGCATGTGTCTCCTCATTCTCTATTATTTTACAGGGAACAGTTTTTCGGTCAACAAGGGAGTGGTTACCATTTCAGAACTTGTATAGGGTGTGTGTGAGTGACATAATATCTCTTATAGCTGATCTAAATTAATACATTTTGAAGACTCCTGTGAAAGTAAAGTACTATGCTGGGTTTCCAGCTAACAGAATGGTTGTAGGTATGGTGTCAAATAACAGCTTTACCTTTTCCTATCCCGAAACACTAATTGATTTTATATAGAGTAATGTATCTGCAATCATTTCCAATGTGTTGTACTATGCCCTCTCCTCATCTGAGACTGACATCGGTCTATATTCTAATGAGGACGATAGATTTTTTTTCCATCTACTGCAACATATTTAGCCAACAGTGAATAATTTCTGCATAATTTCATCTCCGTCGTCCACAGCAGTATAGGGAACCTTTTAAATGACTAATGCTACCGTAGATCCACTTATTATCCAAATCAAAGGTTGTTATTGGGACCAGAAGCATACTAAGTAAGTAAAAATGAACAGCTCCTTGGCTCCTCAGCCAAGGTGGTAGATTCCAGAGACACAAACAAATACACCATCCAAGCCAACTCAGCATCAAATATAAAACAATAATGATTGATTGAATAATGAAAATTGGTAGGGACAGAATCATACTTTTGAAAAGGTGGTTGGGACATGTCGAGATCGTTTAAATTGAAAACCACATCCATGTCGGTCAGCACAAAATGTAAATGTCAACGTAGAGCACACTGCACACTGAAGGGAATTTAAGCTGCAGTATCTTGAAATGTGAGGATAGCCACGCTCCATGTACAGACCACCAGGTGTAAGTCTTGTCAGTGCCGATGGTTGCTTAGCCTCTGAGGTTCTTATGACCTCCAATTTCAGAAGTGCTTTAATGATTATTATTTAATCTTGGAAAACCCATTGGCTAACAAGATCCTGAGAGGGATGGTGGAATGTGATACAGTCAATGATGGTTTATGCAGGCCTGGCGAAAGAGAGAACAATTTGATTAAGTGCGGAATCAATAGCTATGTAATTGTGAGGGTAAGTGGGTATGTGATGAGAACACATACAGTACATACCAAATGCCCAAGCCAGATCTCTTTGCAAGGTCCATGTTAAAGTTTCAATAAGACTGGCAGAGGTGAGCCCGACAAACATAAGGTTGTAGAGGACGACGACGTGGAAATTAGCCAACCAGTTGTACCGACCAAAATCTCCAAGCAGATCAAACCTGGTGATGCCTAAAATATCAAACACCGCACAAGTTAGTACACTCTCCTAAGACAAATGGTAATTGATTGATTCTCCCAGTCTCTCACTGTAAGCCTTACCCAAAGTCCTGGAGAATGCAGGCAGGGCTGAACTGAGCACTATCAGACATACACAGTTCCCAATAATCTACAGAAAAAGACACAATTCTACAGGTCAAGTGTTTTTGAGGGAAAGACAAAGACAGGGAAAATGGAAGGTACAGTGTGTGTGAATAACCTGTATTAGAGTAGTGTCCTGCATCCGGGGTTGTAGACCAGTGAACAATGGGGAGCTGTAGAACCCCACCACAGATGAAGTCATCAGATATCTAGAAAACTTTACAGTTAAGGGAACTGAAGCTTGTCCACTGCTGTACAGTATGTTCATCAAGGATGAGTAGCTTACCTAAACTCAAATTAGTACATCAAAAGAAGTGCAAGATAGAAAAGGTATGCTTCTGTAATTTTGTGAAACCAACTAATATTGAAAGGATACAGGATGAGAATGACTTGAATCACAGCCCCGAGTAAGCCAAACATGGAAAATGAGGCAGTTCCCAAGAGAGGGTCCTTTGACAGGAGAAGGTAGATGTAACCCAACATATACAACTGTTGGATTGTCATGGAATTTGCTGTACAGTTGCAGTTTTGTCAAATATATACCAAATAAGTAATATTGCCATATATATTCTGAGATATAGCATAAAACTGTATTGAATCAGTAGTTTCTTCTTCAGTCAAACATTTATTTACTCACTTCCACCCAACGGGGCATAGCCGTTTCATCAAACAGCAGTTCAAGCAAATGGAAACACACTATGAGAACACACATTACCTGGGAAAAGAAAAACACTGTCAGTCATTTCATGATAAACTGGTTTACGGTAATTAAAAAGAACACTGAAATCATGTCTGAGCAAGTAGTTAAGTTTTCCCCTACAGTTAGTGCAAGCAGCAGCAGCATTGCCAAGGGGTAAACAAGGTTATATGGGTGCCATATGGGTGCTGTCCTCTGCATTTCTGCCAAGAGAAGCAAAGATGTTAATCTTTAATAATTGTATAAAATCCTTGTCATACCCTTGATCAAAATATGGCTTTAAGAGCGGTAACTGGCCTTACCCAAAATGGTGCGATAAATCTGTGTGGAGAGGTACTCATATCTCAGAAGCTCTGCATTTATGTTCCAACAAAAGGTCTCACCTGAGTGGGGCAAAAAAAAGATAAAAAAGTGTCAAGCAAGCCACTAAACTAAGTTCATCTTTATTTACCTTAGTATGGTTTGTAGCAGCTAGGTCAAGTGGTGTGCAGTAAAACACTGCAATGCCATGATGTAATACTGTAACTCTTATATTAAGTGAGGAACACAGTTACTCACTTGTTAGTTTCCTGACCAGAGAGGCTTCCTCCAACACTATGCAGCCCATTGTCTCTTCAGTATCCTCCAGTAACTGAAAAATGCCATATGTCACTGGGTCATTAGAAAACACACGCGCGCCATAGGGGTGCGCACGCACACGCACGCACACACACACACACACACACACACACACACACACACACACACACACACACACACACACACACACACACACACACACACACACACACACACACACACACACACACACACACACACACACACAAAACAGTAAAGTTAAAAAGTAAAGCTAAGTAACTAACTCTCATGTGTGGCTTGACCAGTAGCCTCCTTGTGATGCTAAACATTCGTGACAATCCCAAAGGTGTACATACTGCAAAAGATAATGAAATGTAAGCATGTCTCCGCCATTACATTTTCAGTTATTATAGTTCACAATTAATGGTGAATAGTTCATTGCACTTACACAACAGCAATAGTACCCCAGCCAGAGACACACCAGAGTAGAAGTGTGGCAGGTAATATTTCCATAGCCCTGGAAACAGTTAAGATGCATTCTGTGACTTTAATAGAATTTTTTTCCCATTAGTGCAAACTGGATAATGAATTGTTATATCACTGTCAAGTTCAACAGCTTTTGATTGTCATAAGCCTGTCCTGAAAACATAAAAGTAAATGTAATATCTCCAGTAAATCACGAGATACTGTATATGGCAGGACCTCTCAATGAGTGCTGGTCAGACAATTCTCTCCACACAAGCGTACACAGGAAATACTACATACGTTACGTATATATATATATATATATATATACCAAAACTTCTGTAATTAAATAAAATCACAAAACAAGACAGTCTATTATGGTTAAATGCAGTAGAGTTTATTTTTTTAGGACCATTACTGACCAGACGGCCTGATTAAATTGGGACAGTCCTGATTTTTGAATATTTGTGTTTGTTTATGATTAATCAAACGAGATTGTTGGGAAAATGTCTCTTTGTGTTGCCAACAGCTATAGAAATGGTAACACCTAATCTTTCCTAAGGTCAAAGCAGGTCAGTGTCACTGTGACTGTAGCCTCGGAAACCCATGCCTTTTTTTTGTTACTGTGACTGTGACAGTGACATCATGTCTTTCCCATCCATTCCTCATGAACGCCTGGAGGGGATTTCATTACATCAGGCTCAAACGTACTTGGACTCAAGGTTGAACTGTACCCATTTTGGTGGTCAAAGAACACCCTTTATTCAATGGGGTATAAGTGATATTTATTTCTTAAAATAAGCGTTATATTCTGATAGCACACATAGATGTACTCAAATGGTAAATATCAAATGTTTATAATTGAGAGACAGTCTGCCTTGAGTCAATATTTAACTAAATGCAATGGTCATCAGTGAGCTATGAAGTGGTGTATATAAGACAAGTGGCAAGATATAAATTAGTATGCTAATTTAAAAGTTGATAATGCATTAAGGCAGATTGTTTCATGTAATACATCTTTTCATTGTGACCTAACAAAATGTATGCAGTTTTAATATAATCCAGCACTATCACTACAGTATGTGTTCCAAGTCTTATTGTAGTTAAGATAACTACAGATTAACTATTGCTTAAAATGGGGGGGGGGGCTTACCACAGAGACTACCTCTGGCGATGTTGTCATGGAGAAAGGCTGATGCCACCCACATCAAACCCAACATCAGAAGAGCTAAGAGAAGAAGGACAACTCCTGTCTCACATACACGCGCCATCACACCCTTTAAAAAACACTATGGGTTATTCATGACATTTATCATGAGCATTTGGAAAATTATTATCACATAAACCAAAATTGCTACCTTCCTGGAGCCAGGCAAACCTTCCGACTCTGTGAAGAAGTAAGCGAAGGGTAGGATGAAGACAAGACAGAGATTGGAGAAGAGAAATACTAAATTCCAGAATCCTGCAATGGGAGAATGGAAAACGCATGCCTTAAAATCTGATATATCTTTTTAATTTTTGATTGTTATAACTTGTAGGGTTTATTATAATCATGCAGCCTGGGGGGGGGGGAATGCTTTATTTGATTACCATATAAAAGGGACCCGCTGAGCCACTGCATGTAGGAGCTTTGTGTGGATACAAGCAAGAGCTCATTGGACAGGATGGACATGGGCAGCAGTAGAACGGCACCCACAGAAACAGACAGAGAAAACGTACAGAGCCACAAGCTGGTGATAAGGAGAAATTAGAGGATAATTAGGGTTAGTCATGACCATGAGATTTTAGTTCATGATTTATTAACATACAATTGATTGTGATTAATGATTTAATTGTGTTTTTGGCATTGAACATTGGAACATAAATAAATTATACAAATAATGTAAATTGGCCATAACAGACCATTAATAATTTATAATTAACCATATATAGCCAATGATGATTTTATACCTTCAAAAATGTTCTGATTTTTTTTTAAATGTTTGAATAGTTTTACCAGATTAACTCATACACATGAATGGAAACTATTCAAATGATTATGCAACATAATTGCAATTGTCTCAAATAATTGTGATCAGATGATTTTGTAATAGTATCTTAATTTACTCACGTAATTTTGTTGACTGTGGCATCTTCAATGTTATCTGCAATGCCAAAAGAACTTTTTAATGATCATTTTGAACTCATTCACTGCCACTGACGTAAAAAACGTAATTTGTCCCGTTTACCAATCCTGCCACTGACGTAAAAAACGTAATTTTTTTTTTTTGAAAAAAAATAATTTTTTTTTTTTTTTTTTTTTTTTTCAAATTTGACCCAAAGACCAAGGAGATATGATTGTTTAAAGATCTACACTCCCATCCACTTCCTTGTTAACTTAAAACTTAAAAATTCTGTATCTCGGCTCCTGAGTACTTTTTTTTTTAAATGAAAAATCTCTGGCAGTGGGCAAACGCGGCCAGCAATAATTGTGGCAGTGAATGAGTCAAACAGGCCAGACCAGAAACCAGACAGAAGCCGAAACTACCATCTCCTAGGCTACTGATTCAAACAGCCGAAGGCTAAAACAGCTGGAGAAACTGTAATAAACTCAACTGCAAGTTTGCTTGAGGCAAAATTCTACATAAAATGAAGTAAATTCATATTTGTTCACATACAGGTTTGTTTATTAACACAAAAATACTAGTTAGAATCACATGGTTGGCTGATGGAGGACATACATTACATAATATTTATAATTATACAGTGCTGAGCAAGTGGCAAAAAGACAGTTAAAATTCCCAATTTAACAAGATACAAACCTGTAATGAACTCAGAGTTCTTTTTGTAGAAGCCAATCACCAGGTGGGATACAATATACAGACAGATGAACAGTAGGATACAGATCTGTGAAGGGTCACAGGCTGGGTTAGGAGTTAGGTATTTATTTGTAATAGCCAAATGTCAGATATAAATAAGCAATCCAGATATTATTATCACTTCATGGACATTTATACCTATTTGTAGTTGCCTATGGTTTGAGTGATAGCCTAATTTTCCAACACAAATTATATCTCCATAAAATTTTGGTACCTAGACATAGGCCTATACTAGCCTGCCGACTAGATTCCACTTGATACATTCTGCTATACAATGGTACCAAGCCAATACTGCTGCTGAGTATCAAGTCAAATTGAGCAGCTGGTGGAGAACACCTTTTTTGTTTGTAGCCTATTCAATTATCATTAGAAAAATAGTAATTACAGTATAGGCTCTACTGCAGGGGTCTTCAACAGCTGATCTACAAGAGCTTGTAGATTAGCTAATTTCAGCAAAGAGGGTTTGGGGTTGGGGGGAAAAAGAGCAGCCCAAGTACAAGATTTCCAAGTATTGAGGGTTTAAGTGGTTCAATTGCCTGAAAATACACATTAACATGAATCCAACACAACGCTACACTTTGACAGTAGGCTACTGACAAACAAGTCTATTAAGCTATCTATGAAATCTATGGAAAAAAAGTAATCTGCAACACAATTTTATTCAAAATGTAGGCTAGTGTATGAGGGTCCTTGCTTCATGTCTCTCTCAGCTAAAAGGTCCTTGGCCTGAAAAACGTTGAAGACCCCTGCTCTACTGATTAATAGTTGGTTTTAATAGTTGCATCATTAAAGGACATAAGATCATATGATATACTCACAATAGTCTCCCTGACCCATTTATAGAAAATCTGCTCCCGGATCGACATGTCTTCTGATACTTCCATCGTCCTTTAAACATTGCAGAATAAAGTGCTCTAACATGGGGGAGAAAAACAAAGGTTTCCTTTATGTATCTTTATAAGTTGCTTTTCTGATGGCTGCTGCCTGCTGCGTGATCGCAGTTTATGGGACAGACACATTTTGATGTGAGGTGTGGAGGGCGTGGTGAACGGAAGTGCGAGCACAGGTGTTTGCCCCACACTTGCAGTGGTGGATAGTAACTGAGTACATTTACTCAAGTACTGTAGCCTACTTGTAAGTACAATTTTGAGGTATTTTGACTTGAAGTATTTCAAATTTTCAGTACTTTTACTTCTACTCCTGCACTACATCTCAAATATTATACTTTTACTCCACTACAATCATTTGAAAACTTTAGTTACTAGTTGTAGATTTTTATTATTATTACAAAACATATATTAACCACTTCAGCCCTATATACAGGTATACTTAATTTGGCTATTTGAAAATAGCAGATCTACAAGCTCACAAAGCGTCGCTTTGCTTGTATTGCTATTTTCAAAGGATTTTTATACATTTGAAACCTGTGAAATGGGACATTCTGCATAATAGGTACTTTGACTTTTGGTATTTTGATGTCAATACTTTTGTACTTTTGCTCAAGTAAATGTTGAATTCTGGACTTTTACTTGTAACAGAGTATTTCTAGATTGCAGCATTGATACATTAATTTAAGTTAAAAAAAATAGAGTACTTTTACCACCACTGGTTACCACCCTCTCTAGTAACAGTAACATCATCAGTAGCAAAACATCAACACATCATCACTTGACAGTGGTGCTCCAATGCCACCCTATGGTCAATGTATGTCATTTCCAAGCCCACTACCTGTTTGTGTATCTTCTGAAACTATGGGTGATACAGTTCATTGTATAGCTTTTAAAACACAATCAGACTGAGATGTAAATGATTAAAACATAAAACCCATCATTGTCAAATCAACCCTATCAGCTGCTATGAGGGAGCGACATTTTGAACAAGAATATTTTGTTTTATTGGTGAATGAGTTCTAGCAACAACACTCAACTAGAACTGATTGATTGATGGATTGGTGGATTGATGGATTGATGGATTGATTGATTGATTGATTGATTGATTGATTGATTGATTGATTGATTGATTGATTGATTGATTGATTGATTGATTGATTGAATACTTTATTAACAGTTAGCAATAGTACAGCGACCCAAAAAGCCCTAAGGGCATGTCTCCATTGTGGTCCTGTGTATTCAATTCACATTCAAAGACATACAATAATATGCAAGACATCATCAATACTAGCAGCAATAAAAAAGTATAAATTATGTACAGTAAACAGTTGGGGGGGGTCATTTCTGGTGTTAAGCTTAGACTGGGGACCTGTATATGATACTACTTTAAAGTAAATATGGGGGACTCGGGGGAGGAAGGAACACACCACACACAATCCTCTGTAGTCTACAGTGCCTTGTAGCCCAGTGGTAGAAAGTAACTAAGTAGCCTACATTTACTCAAGTAGTACTGTAAGTACAATTTACTTTAGTATTTCCAATGCTCAGTACTTTTTCTTCTACTCCACTACATCTCAGAGGCAAATATCGTACTTTTACCCCACTGCAATTATCTGAAATCTAGGTTTTGAATTAAAGTTCTCACTTGGCCTATTCGCTTCTTTTGGGCTTGTTTTCATAGACTGGGTTGCTTGTTTCTCTCGCACAATCTGGCAACACGCCCCCCCCCCCCGCCTCCTGGCTGGTGACGGAGTCACGGTTGTCGTTACGTTACGTACAGTACGTTAACTTATGGTAGCGACGCAACGCCAAAGCTCAGGACAGGAATACATAAATATCACATACTGTAGCGCCAGACAGTGTGTCGTCAAACTCTTACATATTTGAGCCGTTCAGTGATAATAGACCAGGAGGACCTACACACTATATCGACCTGAAAGGCGCGGTGGAACGGTGGATGGAATATGGACTTGGACTGTGTAAGTAGCTAACTAAAGGTAGCTCGTTAGCAGCACGTACACCAAAGATCATCATCAGTAGACCTTTTAAAATCATAAATCCTGTTAGATGACTGATTTCAGATTTAGGACTTTAGGATTTGAAAGGCGAAATGTAAAGTGGAGGAGCTGAGATGAGCTAGCTCTGCATCTGATGTCAAACTTTACGGAAATGTAACTTTACTGTGATGCTACATACACACACTATAAACACCTACTGTTGGCTAACGGTAATGTTAGCTCTCCCTGCTTGTAGAGTGAATACCCCGGGCATTAACACTAATTCAGCATCAGCAGCCAGCTTTAACATTCAGATTGAATGATAAGCTTTGATAACTTTATAAACCACCTGCGGTTGACTAACAGTTAAACCTTCGCAAGCTATGCTAACTACGTTGGCCATGTTAGCCACCTAGCCTTAGATCAAGACTATCATAACGTATTTGATCGAGTCTTTCGTATCTAAGATTATGCAAAATGTCATCATCGACACTTTGGCTGGCTATTAGCCAGCCAAAGTCTGTGATACTAGACCAGAATGGTGATATTTTTCATCTCAGACTCCCTTGAGCTCTGCTCAAAAAGGCTGTAAAGACATTGTTATTGCAAGTTGTTATTATGAAAAGCCAGCGTCCGAGACTAACCTCAGTCTTGTTATAACTTAAAGAGTTTTGAGGTCATGCACTTTCAATGTTATACATATCTGAACTATGATAATGCATCATAATGCTTGGATCTGAATAGCCCTGAAACATGACTGTCATACAAGCGTCATGTGAACCATGGCTAGGATCTGAACTAATGTCAGCTAGTACAGTGGTTCTCAAACTTTTTCATGTCAAGGACCCCCAAAATGATTTTTATTTGACCGCGTACCCCCATCTGAAAATGTTTGGTGCCAGGGACCCCCAGAAGAGATTTATGTATATGTGTGTATATATATATATATATATATATATATATATATATATATATATTTATATATATATATATATATTTCAAACAAACAATTATTCAAACTAACATATAAATGGATAAAGTGGTTAAAATGATTGTGATGCTATGTTAACTACTTTAGCTGGGGACCCCCTGGAACCCCCCCAAGGATCCCTGGGGGTCCCCGGACTCCACTTTGAGAACCAGTGAGCTAGTACATGCATGCGTACACAAACACGCCTGTTATGTATCAGTCTGTTGCTAACATACAATTACATGTCCCTAATGATAAGTTAGAAGTTTTCTCTCCAACAATGACACCAGGATCATATTATACTGTACAGACGCATAATAAACTGTATTGTGACATGGACAGTGTTACAGGTGTTACGAAGTGGCTGAAATCTATATTTATAAAATATTGGTGCTTAAAAAGTATGTTTCTATTATTGTTTAAAAAGTATGTTTCTAATCGTGCCCAAATAAGTTACGAGTCTTGAATTATTAAAACGTATCAAGAGCTAACGGTACTTTAAATACAACCCAGGCTGTGATGTTTGTTTAGCCTTGTCATGCGGGCAATATTATTTATAGCAGCAGCGCAAACACTGAGTGAATGTATGTCCTTGTCCCACTGAAGAATACATTTTATCTTTCAGATTCCAGCTGCTCTCGATGATCTTGAGTGCAAAAAAGACCCAGTTGTAGAGGGTAAGTGTTTTCTTTGCATTATTACTAAATTTTACTAAATTAGGGAAATGCATTAGCCTCATAGCATAATTGCCTAACACGTTTTGGTCAAATTGACATTTTTGCCTAGCTCTACTCTCCTAACACTGCTGCATCATTGTGCCTTTTTGCCTATGTCCTCCTAAGCCAATCAAAATGCTTGTTACATTCCAAAATGACTTTGGTTGACTTAGGCAGAAATGATTTTGAATGTTGTAACAAGCATTCTGGTAGGCTTAGAACATTGGCAATAAGGCAGGATGAATCAGCAGTGTAGAGTTAGGCAGATATAAATAAAGGCAGATATACATGACTTAGGCAAAATGTGTTTTTTACTTTCTGCAGAAAGTGATTTTTTTGTTTTGTCTCCTGAAAAACTTAAAAATATGAGTTAGGCAATTATGCTATGAGGCTAACGATATGTGCATAGTGTATGTACGTATATGTGACTCAGTGCCAGTGTACAGTTGAGGGATTGAAATACTTCGTTGTGTGCGGTTTCACACTACGAAAAATAACAGATCTACAAGCCCACAACACGTCATGCTGCGAAGCATTGTGACCTGTAGAGCTGCAATTTCTGGTGTGTGACACCGGTGCGCAACTAAGTATAAATCCAGTTTTAACCTTAACTATTGTCTCTTCATTTCCTTCCAGACCCAGAGCACAATGTTTACACCAGGTTTATGAAGTCTCATCGATGTTATGACCTGGTACCTACCAGCTCCAAACTGGTGGTGTTTGATACATCACTACAGGTAAGACAATCACCTCAAATGTTGAAACCTCTTACTCACTGATATGACAGGTATTACTTACTCTATTTGTCTTTGAAACAGGTAAAGAAGGCTTTTTTTGCACTAGTTTCCAATGGTGTGAGAGCAGCGCCTCTGTGGGACAGTAAAAAGCAGTGTTTTGTTGGTAAGGGAGTCCCATGTGTTTGGATCAGTCCTGCAATTAATTAAAGAAGTCAAAAATGTATGTATTAATGAGATTCCGCTTAAATATCCTTTCTGCAGGTATGCTGACTATCACTGACTTCATCAATATACTGCATCGCTACTACAAGTCTCCTTTGGTAAGAAAAAATCCACATCAGATAAATCCACATCACAAATTTGAGGCACTAGTAAACTTGTAACAACTAAACTAGTGCAATGAGTACTTTGCAAGAATAATGAATTCTTATTGCTCTCTTGAGTCTCTTTTTGTCCTAGTGGTCAAGCTCTCCTATTTTTATTTTTTTTATATTTTCAGGTCCAGATATATGAGCTGGAAGAACACAAAATAGAGACATGGAGAGGTAAGGATATTCATCTAAATGTTAATGCATGTTTGATCATATACTCTGGTTCACTTGAACCACAACATCTTCTCTTTATTACAGAAGTATACCTTCAAGACTCATTCAAACCGCTGGTCAGCATATGTCCAAATGCAAGGTAGATCTTTGTTGTTGTTTTTTACTTTTGTATTTAATTAAACCTCTAGTCTCTCATCGGTAAAGCTGCTTTACTGTCCAAACTAGTGTTTATTTCTCTCTGTTCCAGCTTGTATGATGCAGTATCATCTCTGTTGAAAAACAAGATCCACAGACTGCCAGTGATCGACCCATTGACAGGGAACACACTCTATATTCTCACACACAAGAGGATCCTCAAGTTCCTTAAGCTTTTTGTGAGTGTTAAGCTTAGTTATTTTTCTTAAACCCTCCTAGTTTTATTACTTGATATTTCTCTATTTATTTTATTTCTCACATCTCAATATTTCATTCTAAACAGAATAGAAAGTAACACAAGTGCAGAACTTGGTCTATTAGCCATAGTTAATAACAGGCCTGTCTTTGTTTATTGTTTTATACTGACATCTATAGCCACATGATTTTAAGCATGCGTAATCTATCTCTGTTATTGTTTTCAGATATCGGAGATGCCAAAACCTGCTTTCTTAGGTCAAACCCTAGAAGAATTGAGTATTGGAACATTCCAAAACATAGCTGTGGTGCGTTCAGATACACCACTCTACACAGCACTTGGCATTTTTGTTGCACAGAGGGTGTCGGCCCTACCTGTTGTGGATGACAATGGTATGTGTTAGCAGGGTAGATCATTTATGAATGAATGACCAGGACAGCTATTGTATTATGTGGCAAATTTATATTGATGAGCTTTATCTCTTGCAGGTCGAGTAGTGGACATTTACTCCAAATTTGATGTCATAGTGAGTATTATTTTATTGTGCACTATAATTCTTAGCGCCTAAGCAGATCTTGTGTCACATACTGAATGTTTCATTTAGGTGTACCACTTGGCAAGCATTGACAATACTATAGGCTCTGAAGGTGGCATTCCTGTTTCCTGTTCAGGTTTATTTTCCCATAGCTTCGTTTGATTGGCACGGCAGCAGGTTTGAATGGGAAATGCATATGACGCCTTCACATGTGTTTTCCAGTTCTAATCTGCTTCTGAGCCAAGCTATGGGAAAATGAACCGGTACAGGAAACAAGTATGCCACCTTCTGGAAACCCTGGACTACAGTTATGCACATAGCCTATTGACTATTGTCATCAGTGCTGCTCTTTGGCCCTTTTAAAACAAACTGACAATCTGCAGCTGTCTTTACCCTGCTGTGACACATGTGTGAAAATGGGTCCATTCCTCTGCTCTGGGCCACCATTTATAAAGGGTTCTCAATGCTCCTTTTTGATGACTGCTTGACTTGAGCCCTTTGCTCCTCTAGAGAGCACAGGCCATTGACAAATGTCTTCCACTTCACCTGGTTGTTGGAGGTTCTAATGAGATCTCCCCAGTTGAGCCCACTCCCAGACATTTCTGCCTAGACACCTCTTCTCCAGCTGTTCCAAGGGTGTCCTCTTGTTGTTGTTCGTTGGGGGTTCCATTTCATGGCTTGTCGGATGATTTCTTTAGTGAGAGTGGATGTCTAATCCAACTCTGTAAATCTGTAAATCAATCCTAGCTTGTTCTTTTCCGCCAGATCCACATCGCTAATTTTGTGTCTCCACCAGAAGTTTAGTATTTTCCTGAGGCAGGTGTTAATGAATCTTTGCGGCATGTTTGTTGTGTTTTTTATTTTACGTTTTTATGATCTCTGATCCATACAACATCACCTGTTTCACGTAGGAGTTAAGTATGCATATTTGGGTATTGATTGAGATGTATTTGCTACAATTCTTCCTGAGCATGTTAAATACCACCCTAGCCCTATTGACCCTGCTTTTTATGTCGGCATCGGTTCCTTCATTGTTGTCCACAACACTGCCTATCTGGTTTTCGAGTGGAGCTTTATCATCTGTGTCTTTGCTGTGCTGGGTGCAAGACCAGTCTGTCTGTCTCCTGTATTTGTATTGGTGTGTGAAAGGAGAACTGTCATCCGGAAAGTAAAGGTCATTAAGCAGCTCTCACATTTTCCAATGAATCCCATTTATTTTCCCTTCAGTTGTTTCCCTCATGATCCAGTCAATTGCCAGGAGGAACAGGAATGGTGAAAATAGACATACCTGCTTGATGCCCGACCGTCTTGACATTAAAGCTCTGGGATAGCTGACAGGAATGCATGACTTTGCACGACGTTCCGTCATACAGTATGAGTTCTTAATTGAGTTAACCCATTAATACCTGGAACGCATCTGTGTCGCTTTAGATTTCTTTGGCTATTCAAAAATAGCAGATATACAAGCGCGTCATAGCACTCAGTGCCGCGCTACGAGCTTGTAGATCTGCTATTTTTGAAAAATCTTGAAACTTTTTTTTCCAGATTTTTTTTCAAAAAACTGTTAGGATTTAGAAAACATTTTTAAGAATCGCCTCAGGTCTTAATGGGTTAATGATCGTGTTTGAAATTCCATAGTGGTCCATTAGGCACCATAGTGTGGCCCTGTCTAAGCTGTGAAATAAGTTGCTGTGCGACGTGGTCCATTCCAAGACTGTACTATGATGATGATGGGTAGTGTTGCTATGTGGTTTGTGTTTGCTGGTCGCTGAGCCTCTTGTTTACAGCTTCCTGGAGATGGTTGAGAATTTTACTGGGTACAGAAAGTAGGGTGAGCCCAAAATGTACTTGTTACATCTTCTTTGGCGCTTTCACGTGTCCCTCTGCCCATTCTGTGGGTGTATTTCCTCTTCCCAAATTCTCCCAAAGAAGCTGTAGATCATGTTTGTTGATATGTTTACTTAAAGGGCTTCAGGTGGAATATTGTCTGGGCAAGCAGCCGTACTGGTTTTCTGTTGTTTGATTGCAACATTTCTTTTTTTCGTTGTTCTGTCACACTTTATTTGTAGTGCTATCCTTAGGAATATGTGGCTGTTCTATGCTGACAACCAAATCCAGGCTAAAGTCATGATTCATTGTATTGAACTGTATTGTCTTGTCATATATTTAAGGCATGAATGCTGTAGATATAATTTGATTAAAAACAAAATCAAGGATAACATCAAGAGAATATAGTTTAGAAATAAACAAGGTCCTGTGTATGTGTGCAGAACCTTGCAGCGGAGAAGACGTATAACAACCTGGACATAACTGTGACCAAGGCCCTGCAGCACCGCTCTCAGTATTTTGAAGGGGTGTTGACCTGCAACAGACACGAGACACTGGAGGCCATCATCAACAGACTGGTGGAGGCTGAGGTGAGAGTGGGAGTGAGAGAGGCTGTCGGCAATGCTTGTATATCGTCGTCGTTGGCAGAAACGTTGTCTAAAACCGTTAAGAGCTCGGTCACACATCTGTGTCAGACGCGCCCAAAACGTCAGCTTCCCTGTTCACTTCCATTACAGGTATATGGGAAAAACGGGGCTGAGCGTTGTGGCGCATTGTAGACGCTTAAGCGCTTGAAGTCTGATGCGTGTGAAGCGTCGGGTTCAGCATTGGTAAACCTTGACCGCCAACCAATAGGACAGAAGTGCCATGCGTTGACTACTGTGGCAGACCATTTACTTTCCAGATGCGTTCACTACAATAGTATTCATAGCTGTGTGACCATAGCTTTACTACTCAGGGTAATTGGAAATTAAGAACCTGTGTTCCAAATGGATCTAATGTAGTCACCACCTCTTCTTAATACCTTTAAGATCAAATATTGATAAAACAGACTGACTTTTGCATGTTCTCCCCGTGTCTCCTAGGGTAGTTAATACCCAAAAACATGTAGTAATCCTGGTCGCTATACCCAGTGTTGGGCAAGTTACTTTATTTTAGTAATATATTACTATTACTTATTACCTTCATTTTAAAGTTTCGTTACATATTAATGTCTGAGCAACAGTAATATATTAATATTACATATTACTTTTTAGTTACTTTAAAAAAAAAGAAGCTACAATTGAACAATTAAATAATCTAGATTTTGTATTATTATTATTAGCCCACAAATTATTTTTGGGACACAGAGATGGCAGATGGGCAGGCATTTACATTATAAGATAGGATTATGAATTACATTAATGAATCAATTTGACTTAAATGAATCAATTTATTAATAGACATACCTTCTATAATGTAGCCTATAATGACATGACAAGACTAGCCTCTTTCTATACCTTTTTTTTTAATTAAAGTCCACAGAACAAGGACTGCATGAGCAGCATAGAATGTTGAGCCTATGAAATTAAGATAAGGACATAGAAATATGGTTAAGGTCATTTAATTGTTCAAAATTTGACCTCTCTGAACAGTGAACAGTTATACTGTAGTGTCATTGTGTCAATCAATAACACATCATAACAAAATGCATCTTGACCTGTTTGACAACCAACAACTAGCCAATTTTAAGTAACACAACCGTCCTTATGGGATCTAAACTCAACATCCATGTGTGGTCAAAAGTAGGAAATAAAATCTCTTAACACAGCATTTTGACATTCCCAGCCGACACTCATTTAGATAGACATGGCATGAGCAGGCGCGTATCGTCATTGGGGCCAACGAGGCCATGGCCCGGTCTGTAAACCCAGCTTGTCCCTGTGTAGGGGCAAGATCCAGGGGAAAAAAACTAAAAATCAACATTAGCAGCCTCTCACCCTATTCTGTTGTAGCCGACCACAGAAAGTTGCCTTTGTTTTCAAGTGGGGCTCATTTGCATTCGGCCGAATTGTTAATGACTGGCCATTAAAAAACAGTTTAGCCGTCAAACCGGTTCTGGCCCGGTTTGACGTCCTACCGGGGAAACTCCCCCCTGTCAGGTGTCAAGAAGGTCAGTTGGCTCTCATGCACTGAAGGAAGCATGAGCTCGGCCCTGGCCTCCCCAGGCTGTGGGGGACTGGTGTAGGGCTGGTGTAGCGCCCAGGATCACTTAGGAAATTGGCACCGGGTGAAAAAAAAATGGGTTACAAAAGTCACGGGATAAAAATGTATGACTGACTGACTTACCCACTTTCAACCTGGCGTCCCTATTTTGGGCATGTAGGGTGTGTGACCGTTGTCAAAAGATGATCAAAAATAGTGATGGGAGATCTACAAGCTCACAATGCATCAAGGGGCATTGTGAGCTTGCAGATCGGCAACAAAGTACAAGATGCAAGGTTTCTGCCCAACAGCGACGATATAGAATTTGGCGTAATGCAACAAAATGCATGTGTCTAAAATATTTGCTCTGAACATAACAGTTTGAAAAGTGCTAAAAGGAGGTCTTGGTGTTCATCTATACCTCTCAGGTGCACAGGCTGGTGGTGGTGGATGAGCAGGAGGTGGTGAAGGGTATTGTTTCCCTCTCAGATATTCTTCAGGCACTGGTGCTCACTAACGTGGTTGAGGGTAAGTGTAAATCTCTAAAGCACCCCCACTTCAAACACGCACATCACTTTTTAGAGTAAGCCGAGTAGACCAAATGATACAGTAGATATTTGAGTGATAATATAGTAGATATTTTGCATAACCACTGAAATACATATTCACTTAAGTAAACATTAATATGTATATATATTTTATCACCAGGAACTGCTTGAGTGATCAGCAAGTGGAAGATCTCCGCCAACAATGGATGGATGTGGATTTTAAAAGAAATGAGGCCAGAGGAAAGGCAAAACAGAGGGGGACCTAAGGGGCTGTGTCCACAGAAAGTGTTTTTAGTTTTTTCATGGCAGATTGCTTTGGACACGAGTGTATATAAAAAAAGAATGCGCAGAGCATTTACAAAGCGCACATAGTATAGAGGGGAGGGGAGGAGATTTGGTTGGCAGTTTACTACTGTATTAGTACTGCCTTTTATTCTATTTTGATTGGTTGGTTGAAGAAAGTGACATTGACCGCCGTTCTTCTCCAAAAGTTACATAATTTTCTACTTGAAGTGGCCAGGGAGCTCCGCCAAAAACGTTGGCTGCTAAGAGCGCTGAAACACGGGGTGCAGCGCTGAGAAGATAAGCGCTCCTCCTAGCCTGTCTACCATAGAAATGCATGGCAGAAGGCACTGGCAGCTCAAAAGGGCTTTCTGTGGACACTGCCCCGACAGCAGTGTATTTACATATTCCCATAACTTGTGCCCCATTATTTTTCACAAATGAAGAATCCTCCTTTTTTTTCTGCAAGCATATAAAGTCCAGCAGCTTTCTTCACTTCAGCAATATTAAAACACAGTAATAGATTATACAGGAGAACCTGTAACTCAAATTCCAAACCAGCCAAAAGAAATGAAAGAGCACACAAGACCTTTGAAATGGACCTATAGTTGCTCAGGGTGGCAGAGCACCCTTTTCTCCTCTTTGGCGGTTACTGTGTTGGGAGGAGGACCATTTATGTAATTCTCAGGTTATTAGACAACTGAAAGCTGTCGTTTAACCTAAACAATACTGAAAATGATTTACCAGCATTGCCTTTCACAGGCATTTGTTTTCTAACCTACAGAGCTGAGGTCTAAATGTCCAGTACATCTTTGTTAATCCAAGGATCGGGTTATGTTAAGCACAGTGGAACTTGTAGACTGTAGGTGGACCTGTTTTGATGCAAATTTGGAATATGTGTAATGAATGGAAATGGCAGGAGGAAAAAAATGCTACTTGACAGAAGTGGGAAAGTTGGCATGAAGATGCAGTAATGGATCAAAACGAATGTGTCAGATAAATTATGACCTTCGCGGACCTATTGACTAATGCACCACGATGAACTCTGTCGTCTGCATGCAATACAGTGATTTCTACCTCGTAGAGGTATATTTTTTTAATCATAAACTATGAAAAATTAGCAATTTCTATATTACCTGTAAATATTCACATTTGCAACATATATACGCCAGTAACATACAGTATGTGATAGACCAATATCGACTGATAAATCAGGCAGTCTCCTGTAAATGCAAACTTTTTGACCGGTGCTCTATTGATTATGTAATCCTGTTGTGCTCTCTATGGAATGTTCCCATAACTAGTTGACAACACTTTGTTTTGCCGACTTGCCGGAAACTTGCTCAAGATTAGTGCAACATTTGGATGGAAACTTGCTAATTGGATATACTATTTGAGTTATTCTTGTATTCTGGCATGTAAGACATTTTGTCTAGTTGTGTTGTGATGGTCTCATACACAGTCTTACTGCAAGTTCTGTGTTAAAGACTGATTTATATTTCATCGTACAACTGTCGCTGAAATTATCCTGTAAGCTTGTTGATCTGTTATTTTTACATGGCAACACTGCTGTACGATGGAGTACAAATTAAGCATAACCTGGGATGCCACTTGAAGCTCCTAAGATAATGTATGATGTGCTCCTGGTGAAGTTTTGAAGGTCTTTGATGTACCTGCTGTTATAGACCATTATTGTGCTATATTCCATTTTCCCAATGCACAACCACTGAATATTTATGAGTTGTGTGATTTGCTTTTTTGATGTTTTCCATTATGTAAAAATCGACTTATATCCAATTTAAGTCTTCTTCAGCTCCACCATTGGTTCAGCTTCAAACATATTAAGGTTCAAGACTGTTGGAATCAGGTGGACCCGGTAGCAAGAGGCATCTGGCATACATGAAATATAGAGTAGGCCTACGGGCTTACTTTTATGTGGACAGTGGAAGTTCAGTGAAATTAAAGGGTATTAGCTGCTTCATTGCTGCACAATCTTGGTTAGTGGACCAGCTTATTCATGGTCAAATTATCAAATGTTATATGAATGTTTTGCCACAGTCCCATTGTTTTTTTTTTGGGGGGGGGGGGGTCTGTGTTAAAGATGACTGATAAATTGGATGGTGTATCACCGAAGCAGTCATAGGAAGTTCATTTTTTAATTTTCAGTATTTATCTTTACATTCGTTATGAGATTGTTATCAAAATCAGTCCTTTCCTCTTAATTGTCTCTTGTTCAACCAATCTTGGAATGGCATTTCCTGTGACTCATCACATTTCCTGTTGACATGGAGTCAGACTCTGCTATGATATAAAATGTGTACAACTATTTAAATGCACAGTTTTCTACTAATCTGATGTGAGATTTTAATTTAAGGGGTGAGCAATAAATACTCTATTATGAGACTTTTGTTTAATGGCTTCAATAGTTAAGTATGCGCATGTCAGTAATGCTTTTAGACTGGTTAGGTCTAAAAACTGCCTACTGAAAGCGGAGTAGGCAGAGCTGTGAAAGGTATGCCTATGGCTAGCTATGTTAGTGAAGGCCACAAGTACCTGAAGAGCAGGAGGTGGTCGCTTGTGCACAGGGGTGGACTGGCCATTTGGCGTACCGGGCAAATGCCCGGTGGGCCGCTGGCCAGTGGGCCGCTGGGCCACCCAAAAAAAAAAAAAAAAAAAAAAAAAAGTTTTTTTTTTTTTTTTTTTTTTTTTAATTAAATATTTTCGTTCCCGTTTTAGGATTATTACGGTCATTTCAGGGTCGCGTGGCCCAATTATTAGTTACGTTAATGTTTGGGCTGGGATGCTTTCCAGCAGGGGCCTCAGTGCGGCTGCAGAGTTCATGTGCAGGGCTGGGCTGAAACAGTGAAACGCAACGCTCCCCCCCCCCCCCCCCCCCCCCCCGTTGACAAAACGGTCCGGGGGGGGGGGGTGGGCCGGTCCGGACCAAAATGCCAGGGCTGAGTTTTGGTCCCAGTCCGGCCCTGCTTGTGCAACGTAACATCCATTCACACATTTTTGGGGGGTTCACCAAGATTAAGGAGATAAAACATTCCTTCACAGACAAGGACAGTACATAAAAAAACAAATATATTTATTACTATAGAAGGTACGTACACAAATTGAAACGATTTTTTTTGTGTCATTTTTATATGGATTCATTTGCCATACATCTGGCCATAGACCTGGGAATTCTCATCACTTCTGAAAACTAGCAATCTCTTTGAGTCACAATCCAGAGTTCATATTAATTCTGTAGTGTACTTGAAAACCTTAGTTAGAAATAAAAATGTTCAAGATTTGTTAAAATTTGTCAATTACTATTATATGAATCTTAGGTATAAATGTCTGTAACATTCACAAACAAAGAGAAGAGCTCCCAGGCCCCACTCTTAACAGTTTAAACATTAGCATGAAGTGCACTCAATGTCCTACGGACATCCCCTTTATAAATTAACAAAATACAGCGCAGACAAGCATGATATTGTAAGTGAAGTAAATACAGATCAAACACATTTCATGCGAGACAGCATTGAGATGTATCAGTAGTATTGTTTTCACAAATAAGGTTACATTTTGTGCTACAGAAGCTTTTTCTTTTCAGAATTCTTGAGACATCAGATCCTCTTGCAATATCCAATCAATGAGTTCCTGCAAACTAAGATTGTTATGCATAATCATCATAAACATTCTCAGTTTTCAGTGATCTGATCTTCAATAAATACTTTAAACTGCAGCCAGGGATAAGAGCAGTTTGGTTCTGGCTCTGAGGTCAGTAGTGCACATAATGGCCTTTCAGCCTTTCATGGGACTCACAACAACACAGTCATAAATAAAATGGGGCAACTTCACATCAGTAGTAGTACCTCTTAGTGCTGGTAAAAACATACATGGAGAAACCAAGCTAAAAATATCTAACAGAAAGTTGGCTATCTTATATGATACGAACAATTTGCATATTAACGGAGGTATTGTGGTGACTAGAATATGAACATTGACAGAAATATTGATTAAAAATAGCAATTAAAAACAGCAAAACTCAAATACTGTTCTTTAGCAAATTGCCAAATACTGGAGAAATTAAATGTGAGCAATCCTTGTCTCAGTGATCAACATACTGTAGTTTTGCTTTGGAGGTCAGAAATTACATTTGTAAATCATGTCATTAACGACAGCAAAACACAAACTGTCCATATTCTTTCCACCAAGAAAAGTTGCTAGTAGAAAAGATTCAATCATCTAAAACATTATCTAAATATCAAAGTAAATTCAAACCAAAAAATGGAATATATATTTACAGTGAGCGTAAAAAGTTATTTTATGTACAGTTATACTTGGCCAGGGAAGACATGCCCTGAGGGGAAAACATTGTTGATGTGCTGAGACATAAACAATAAATAAATAGAAAATTAAACCTGCCAACTGTTATTCAGATTCCTGGAGTTAGCATATGTTTAAAATGGCTATAATCACAATAAACATAATCAGGTCTTCATAGTGTTTGCTCATTATCCACTTGATAGTTTAGCTGTAGTGTAATGCCCAATTTATGTGTAAATTGGGCTCAAAGGGGTATTCCACTTTAAAACACTTCTGGGGTCATTTTAACGTCTACTCCAGACTGTTTTTAAGTTGATTGATTCAATATTTAGATATTTGATCTTCATTTGATCAGACACACCCGCTTCCTATACAAACCCATTGTAAATTCAAACTCTATTTTCACCATGTTAGATTCACTGAAAACATGTCCCTGGTTATGTAGCTCCATAAAGAACCTCTCACTCCGCTATACAGCTCCGAGATGAGGTTCTATGTCGTTACCTTCCAGAATCGGGTGAACGTCCGCCAAGGCTCCGCTGTTTACCCTTTTGTATATGTTGTATCCCAAAACTAATGGTAGATTCCAAGCCGCACGGATGTTTAAAGTTTGGAACGGAGCATAATATTTTAGGTCCGAAGCGAAACTACCCGTTTAAATCGCTTATTTAGTCAGCCTGTGGCCATGTTTCCCATTGTAGCCAAACCGGGAGCAGTACTGGCAGCGGACGTAGGGGGGTTTTCCGGGTTGAATGGGAAACATGGCCACAGACTGACTAAATAAGCGATTTAAACGGGTAGTTTCGCTTCGGACCTAAAATATTATGCTCCGTTCCAAACTTTAAACATCCGTGCGGCTTGGAATCTACCATTAGTTTTGGGATACAACATATACAAAAGGGTAAACAGCGGAGCCTTGGCGGACGTTCACCCGATTCTGGAAGGTAACGACATAGAACCTCATCTCGGAGCTGTATAGCGGAGTGAGAGGTTCTTTATGGAGCTACTGGTTATGGTGAGTGGTGACTGATATTGTGCTTCTAATGAGTGAGGGGCAATATTTTTTCAATTACTTGTTTCATTTAATGAAAAAATTCATTTGTATTTTTCATTCATTATTGAAAAAACAGCCCCTCATGCATTAGTAGGACAATATCAGTCACCACAACCAAGGACAGGTGTTTTCAATTAATCCATCATGGTTAAGATTTTGTTTTAAAGGGATAGTTCACCCCCAAAATGACTTTTTTTCTATCGATTACACACCCCATGAAGACTTGAATTCATGGAGATTTTTTTGTGTTTTGTCGCATTCCTAAGCCAATAATTTGATGACCGGCGGCTGCTCCGGTAGTGTCAACTTTGAGTCTCCTACCGTCGGACATCAAATTATTGGCTCAGGAATGCGACAAAAACAAAAAAATCGCCATGAATTCAAGGCTTTGTGGGGTGAGTAATTGATAGAAAATAAGTAATTTTTTGGTTGAACTATCCCTTTAAGTTACAATGGGTTCATATAATTCAGGAAGAATGAATGTCATTTGATATCAAATGAATATCACATTTCTAAATATTGAATAAAGCTAATTAAAAACTGTCTGGGGTGCACAAAAAATCCAGAGTAGACATTAAAATGACTTCAGAAGTGTTTTAAAGTGAAAGACCCCTTTAAATAGTAATGGGTGCTGCAGAAGACTGAGGTTCTGGCAATCTACCTTGTGCGAGCTGATTTTCACAGTCACAGTGGCAGGCATGCTGTGAACCTCTCCAGGGATAAATCAAGTATGTGTGAGCTGTCACATTGAACATTGAGCATGCCATGGAGCAGCCTTTGCTGTTCTATAACCTATTGCTATTCCTATTGCTCTATCATCATAGTAAAACATTTTTTTAAATGGGTCCTAATTCTACAGTTGCTAAAGCTTACATTTTGGTTCGGTTTAAACAGACCAAGAAATAAGGTTGCAGATCATTAAGCACACTGAAGACCTGAGGTTCAACAACAGCTTATGGAAAGAGCTCTGAGCACCTGGCTGAAAGGCTTACTGTCTGGCAGGGTGCCTCAATACTCCAGTCCAGTGACTTTGACGGGCCTCACTTTGAATGTCCATAAGCCTAAATACACTTCACTGATACACCTAGGTCAGCATTTACACTGGCTGACCTTACTGAATTTTACATGCTTACATGTTAATCAGTATACAATGAAGCATGCTGATGTTTAGAGGAACCAGATACAAGATGTGTTAACTTTTTTTCTTCTCTTTTTTCACTTTGAGGGATTTCTCAGCAGTTTCACTGTTGTTACTGTGCATTAGTTTCAACAGTGACAACTCTAAGAAAAGGTTATAATATTCACACAAACACCCATATATTATCCCATCTACTCACTGAGAAAAAGAAACAAGTTAAGAATTCTTCCAACGACTTACACCATACACAGACTACTGCTATTGGTTACATGTTTATACCTAGCATAATCCGAAACAACTTTGAGGAAAGGTACCTACAGCAGATTTCTGCCAAATAGAGAAAGGTGGTCATTGGGAGTCTGCAGCCTTGTAAAGGGTTATTTATACTTAGATGTGTGCCGGAGTCTTGCACCAAAAATCACATCGTGTCGCAGATGTGAGCTTGTAGATCAGCTATTTTCAGTGGAAGACTCCGGAACATAACTGCGTATAACTCAGGCTTCAGCAGGACGTGCAGAGCAGAAGGGGGGCCGACTCTGGGATGGTGCTGTTGGAGTGTTTGAGGACAAGACTGGAAAGGTGTTCTCAGTAGTGTTGCTGGGTAAAGCGAGGTAGGGTTTGTCGAAACTCCGGAGGCTTCAAAACTGGCAGGAGTGTTTGTGGTTGAGATAGTTTACGGATTTCTTTCACTGTCGGTTGTACTCTTGCATCTTTTCGTTTTTGTGCGTTCTTCGAAGAGACCCTGTCCTCTTCTCTCATTGTCCCACAGTCTGAGACAGGGTCCTCCATCAGGGCTATACTCACTCCGCTCAGATTTTAATGTCCTCTTGCACACTGAGCTGAGACAGGGTCTTCTTGATACGTAGGGCAGTCAAGCGGGCTGCTCCGTTGGCATACCAACACTCCCTCATAATCTTGCCCATAACCCGCAGGGCCTGGGGAGGGGTTAAGAGAAACAGTTTAACAGTGAAGAAAACTGTGAAAGTGCTGAAAAGTGGCCAGTTCAAATATGGTGCAAGCCATTTAGAACATTTGTACGTAAAACATGTCATCAATTCCTTCAATTACCTCGTAACTCTGCCACCAATTTGGGATGTTGGGTCGAAGTTTTTGGTCACACACCACCTTCCTCATCTCCTCTATGGAAGGGTCAGAAGGGACCAGGTCATAATAGGGCAGCTGGTACTCTTCATGGACACCTGATAGTTTAGGGCAAAGTTGAGGTCAGATCAGCGCTGCGCTCACAGTTGCTGCCACCAACAAAAACAAAGCAGAGTGAAACAGAATAGTCTGACCTCCACTGTTGCAGCGCCGTGCGATCTCCCAGTAGACCAGTCCCAAAGCGTAGATATCAGCACATTTGAATGAGTCAAAGTGTCTCATGTTGATGCTCTCATCCAGGACCTCAGGGGCCATGTACCTGAGTAAGAGATATGATCCCAGTTTGTGTGGGATTCAAAAACATTTTTGGACCTATAAATGTGGACAACTGTGCATGCTCGTACACACGCATGCACACACACACTCTTACACTCACATTCATAATCCCATTCTCTCCATATATATGTTAGGACTAAGTGACTGGAAAACAGACAGCATGGATGGACTCATAACCTCATTCTCCTCCAAATACGCACGCGCGCACACACACACACACACACACACACACACACACACACACACACACACACACACACACACACACACACACACACACACACACACACACACACACACACACACACACACACACACACACACACACACACACACACACACACACACAGTTCTCTCTGTTTATGATGCCAAGTGCAACATGGACTATTGGGCAAGTGCAATATTATATGGTTCCACGGGGTCCCCCCCTTATTTTATTTTTTTAATAATCAAGACTTTTTTTATTTTCTTTTTCTTAAGATTTATTGTATGTATTATGGATGTTTTTATTTGACAACAGACTATGATGACTTGACTATGAGTACTTGACTAACAGTTTATGGCATAACATTGCTCTCCATTTCTTTGTTGATGCTGCTATTTGTTTTAAGTGGATGCACTAAACTAAATTTCGTAATTCGTAATATCTTATGCGTGTACCTCTTGGTGCCCACTCTTTGATTGGGGGCGATGTCAATGGTGTCTGTCATAGACTCATGGCGGACAGCCAAGCCCAGGTCAGCGATGGCACAGGTGCAGTTCTTTTTCACCAGGATGTTCTTAGACTTGAGATCTCGGTGGGCGATGCCCGGCTTTCCTGCACAGGGACACACAACCGCCTCACAATCATTTGCCAATTCTAAATGCCATGATTCAGCTGATTAATTATTGACTATGTGAACTCTGAGCTGTTATTTGTGAAGAACAAGACACTATAATCAGTAATACAATTCCATGCGTAAGCGGTGTAGATGGATAGATCAAATACAAGACAAAGGTTGTTGGAAGCCAAGAAAGAGTTCGCATTAACCACTTGAGCCCTAGTATACTCTGGGCATGTTATACTCATAATAGGCAAACATTCAGTGAAATTAGCAGCTACAAGCTCACAAAACTGCGACGTGTTGTGAGCTTGTAGATCGGCAATTTTTGGCAAATACATTTGTATTGGTGTAAAGGGAAAAAGGAGGAGCCCGGTCAAAGAATAGTTTTTGAGTGGTTAATGCTTAATTACACGGCATGCAATAAAGCATCCATGTGAGCGAACACACACACACACACACACACACACACACACACACACACACACACACACACACACACACACACACACACACACACACACACACACACACACACACACACACACACACACACACACACACACACACACACACACACACACACACACAACCTTGAGTTCCAAGAATTTCCATGTGCAGATGAGCGAGGCCACTGGCTGCAGACAGAGCCAGTTTGATCATCCCTTCGATGGTGACAGCGTAGCGGTTCAGGTAGTCAAAAAGAGAGCCATGCTCATGGTAGTCTGACACCAGCCACAACTGGGTCCATGTCCCATTGTCTTAGTAACGGACAGAAATTGAGAGACAAGAGATAAAAGGATGCAAAGTGGGAAAATAGCTATTGACATGCAAACTAGCATCTGTAATTATCCATTCAGGCATTCAGCAGTCATTTATAAAGGAGTAAACAGGTGTTCATTAGCTTATTGTAAAGAGGTTTAGTGTCTTGCTTAAAGACACTTTGACAGGATACGTAGCGGTTGATGGTCACACAGATATTATATACATACAGGGACTGAACCTGGAACCTTTCCAGTATTGGACACTAGCCACAAGCTCCCTACTGCTGCCCACACTGTTGTGATGTTACATCGTGTGTATACATACATACAGTACCTTTGTTGTCAGCAGCTATGAAGCCCAGTATATTGTCATGGCGGAGCATGATAGTCTGGTAGATTTCAGCCTCACGGAACCAAGAGCGCTCCTCTCTGGATGAGAAGATCTTTACTGCCACGTCACCTCCCCTCCAGCGTCCCCGCCACACTTCTCCGAAACGCCCCTTCCCGATGATCTCCTGCAGGACAATGGTCCGGGCCACAGTCCGCTGAACAAACAGCGGCAGACCTGCTCAGAGAAGACAGAAGCCAAGTCCTCGGTCAAATCAACTAACTTTGACGCGAAGAAGACAAATCAACTGTAAAACTAACAACTAGTGTGATGGCTCTGACGTGTACTAACCAGATCCTGAACCAGAAGTGGACAGATCATAAATGAGGTCCTGCAGGGTCCTGTCCTTGGCTGGATAGAGGTGGTCACAGGAGGGGTCTTCCACCTCCAGCCTCTGCCTATGGCTGTAGGCCCTCTGGTGGTACTGGAACAGGAACACACCCAGCATCAACAGCAAACAGAGCAGGAACACCGGCCCTGCAATGACAGCGACCAGTTCCACGGGACCCCATGTCCCTCCTGGACCGAGACCTCCCATCAGGCCTGACCGAGATGTCACTGTAAGGAGCAGAGACACAGAGAAACATCCGTTACATGGGCCATTTATAGCAGGATATAGCTGGATATATTGTGCGTTGTGCTTTATCCAATACCACTTGTCAACCAGTAGTGGTCCTACCTGACCACAGAATATGCATTTCTCAATAGAAAAAGCAGGGAGATCAACTACAAACCACTGTAATTGTGTTTTTTTATATTGAATCAACACAATCCAATCCATACAGATTGGTTAATATAACATTTTATTCAATACAAAAAAAGTTAGGGATTGCAGTTATAACACTGAGGACACACAGTTAAATCGTTAATCGCAATTATTTGAGTGACAATTAATCGTCAACTTAAATTTGTACTCGTGAGTCGTGACAGCCCTAAGTGAGTGACTAAAGACATGTGGATTGCTGGGCTAATATCCAGGGTTCTCCTCACCAGAGGGTACTTTGAGGTCGATGCTGTTGCAGTAATCAGTGTAACAGCAGTGAGTGTTGAGCAGACCCTCGGCACTGAGGCAGTAGAACGGCTGGCCAGGGGGGATGAGGTTGTCGAACGTGATGCAGGCGCGGACATGCTGCTCCACACCATCAATGAAGGAAGTGGAGGCCATGCAAGCCCCATCGGTCTCACACTGGGAACCAACCTTCTGACACCGGAGAGTGGTGCTGGTACAGTTACACCACAGAGCTGTGGAGAAGGAGGGCATGAGAGAGGCAATGGAATGAGAAAATTAACCCATTAACCCACCGGGAACGCATCTGTGTAACCACTTGAACCATTATTTTATACTTTGGCTTTTCAAAAATAGCATATATACAAGCTGGTAGATCTGCTATTTTTTTTAATCACGAGAATTTGTGCAAATCTTTGAATATATACTTTTTTTAAAGCGATTTTTTTTTTACTAAAATCTTTGCTTCTTGTCCCTGGAACAACATATTTTGAGATGGGGGTCTGCGGCCAAATACATATAATTTTGGGAGGTCCTTGACATGACAGAGAACCACTGATATATAGCAACATATGTTAGGATTTAGAAGACATTTTGTAGAATCGGCCTCAGGTCGTAATGGGTAAAATACTTAACAACTTACTTCCACCTAGTGTACCTATTTTATGCATGTCCTTGGACGAACATCCTATATTAAAATTGCCTAAAGGGGTTGGTCGGCCGGTCGGCCATGATTTTATGTTTCACAATTATGAAATCGTGAAAACACAGTGGCAATTACAGACAGTAATTGAAACATCTTTTTGGTCAGCTGTTGTTGCACCTTGCCCTCGCCTCCTCAGCCTCCTACACAAGGACTAATAACCAGAACATTGTACAAGCTATCTCCCATCCATCAGACTCACAGAGGCAAAGGTATCTGCATGGTACCGATAAGCACAATGAGCAACAAAGGCATCAAGAAAATGACATAAACAAGCATACTTTTCACCCCAAAAAAAAGAAGATTCAAAGTAGGACAACTACACAGTAAAATCCTCAGGGTTTCATTTGGTTCAACCAAATTTCATTTGGCTCAATTTGTACACTCTTCAGAGTTACAGTAAAAATGTCACTCTGTTGTAATAAATTTAATCTGTATGTTTTAGGGATTAGCTGGAGCCAAGTCTGGTAAAGAGATAAGGGCAAACAGAGGGAAGGAGTTAGGTATCTAAGGTGTGGGGTAGCCAGGGTGTATCCAATATACACAAAACTAAGGCGTATATCCACACCTAAAGTATCATTTATAAGTATCATTTATAGTCGCACGTAAGGAGATGTAACGAGCTAATGGTGTGGGAGTAACGGAGTGGAGGGGTCTTAAGAGGAGGTCGGCTTAAGTTTAAGTGAGGGCATGAGGAACTGTTTGTCATTAACCACTTAAGCACTTCAAACTTTGTCGTATAGGTCTATGCACCACATCACAGCGTGCAGATGGGCTATTTTTGAAAATTAAAAAAATAATATTCTTGAAAATCATGGGTCTCAAAATACTCCAGGGGTTGATGTGGTTAACATAGGGATAGACAAAAATGTGACATAATTTATTTGATCAGTGCACAGAAAGCTTCCCAGAAACGTACTTCTGTTGTACTTGTATTTCACTGAGAAAGGGAAAATCTCAGGTTTCAGTTTCCATATAAAAAACATCCTGTGGGTGGGCAGAGTAAAAAATAAACAAAATGAATATTGATGTGGGCTATGACTAATATTCTTATAGAGCTAGCTCGGAACATATCAAACAACATAAAGACCTTATATTCAGGACATAACTGGTGAGGGAAAGATTTGTGCAGTTTAATAATATCTTCAAGAACCTCTCAACAACACATATCTCTGCTGTCAGGCAGAAACCAGCTATGTCCAAAATATTAACTTTTCAGGAAATTAAACACAATATTGCCTCATCAAAAGTCGCTATGGTGACTTTATACATTGTCAGATACTTGAATGTGTCCTTATATTATCATCACTTTACCCAAATACAGCTCAAGTGGAGTTTTGACCATTAATGTGGAGATTTTTTCCGTCTGACTTCGTCATTCTAATCAATGGGGGACAAACCACCTAACTTCACAAGTTGGAGTTAGGTGGTTTGACCGACAGTTTGAGGATCCAATGGAGCTTTTAATACTTTTCATTGGTTCAATATTTGTAAAACCCAGACACAGACGTAAAGGGTGTTCAATAGCACTAATTTATTTAAAAAAAATAAAAAAGTTGAAAATGGAGATAGCTGGTTTCTGCCCCACAGCAACGATATTCTACACCAAAGCCTGTAACACACTTAATTGTAAATTGTATTTTATAGTACTTAATTGTAACTTAAGTAATGCTCAAAACAAGTTCAGATGAGGTGAATATCAAATCCAAATGAATGTAGCACGATGAAGTATAAAATCAGGCTTCAGATTACTCGAAACAACCAGCCAACACTCCTCTCAGCACCACTTGCCCCTAATACAGTGAATATAAGCATGCAGTTTGTGTGTTTGAGACAGGAAGGGGGGGGGGGGTTGCTACATTGGGGGTTCTGTTATTATGACAAGGCAAGAAAGCTGTTTTTCTGAGCTATGCAAATCTTCTTAGAAAGGTCAACGGTTTTTGGAACATTTCTGTACTAAACAAAACTTCCAGAATACTCTACTGTAGTCAGTCAACACAAAGTTCAAATCAATGAATGTCTAAACTCTAAAATATGAACACTGGGCTGTGCAATCCATATCTGAATATCTGAACGTTTTATGGCTTCCATCTAAATGGGTCACTAGTAAGTGAACTTATATGGGTCACTGTTCTCTTTCTGATATGCCCCAAATGTAGAAGTTTGAGAACAAAAACAAATGTAAACAGCAATACTAGTTTTCTTGCCTTGGGCAAGATAATACTTCAACGGTTCATCAGCGGTTCTTTGGGGTGGTTGGGATGCTATTGCTATATAGCACCGCTGCCAAGGAACCTATGGTTCTTCAGCTCAGCTTAGTGATTCTATATAAAAGGTGCTATACAGGTATTCTGTAGTTAGTACCTTTAAGACAGGTGCAACATAGCACTATAAGAGGTTCCCCTATGATTACGATTTTAATTTAAGAACATTTTTTTTGCTATTAAGCACCATTTGTTTTTATACTAACTAGTGTATAGTGACTAGTGAGGTACACTGCCCTAGAAAGCCAAAGTGGAGTAACTCAATTGTTTGACACATTGACTTATTTAGCCTTCATGATTTGGGGGGGATAAGCAAATACCTCATGAAGCGATATTAAATTGAATAGGGATGTGTAATACCTCAAGTCAATCTTAATATTCTAAATGGTTTGACCAATTATTTAGTGTTAGTTATAACATTGTTTTTAATCATTACTTAAGAGTTTCTATTCTATTTTAGTTGAGGCCATGACTTGTGGTGCATTGCAATGGAATTTTGTTCTGCTATGCAACTCTGATGTAAATTATTGAATGACAATAAAGAGGAACTTGAACTTTAAAGGCTTTTAAAATTAGTTTTGTTAGGGCAGTACAGTAGGCCTACTTCTAGACTTCTAGCCAGTGGACACTTTGTGTATTTCAAGTTCATTTCTTTAAAAAGGAAGGCATTCTAGGCAATGGCATTCTAAAATAATGACAAGGTTTACTGACTTGCGGCACAATACATATTATCGAACAGTTGCTTTATTTAAGGATGCACATTTTGCATCGTTTAGCAAACAACACACCATAAAACAGAGATTGTTCAGTTACAAATCACAACACTTTTCTTTCAGATTAGATATAGCCTAAGCCACAAATCTCCATTATCCACAGTTTGGAGTTTGGCCCTTTATAATCTCTACACTGATAATTAATGCACTATGGATCTGAGACAATTCTAGTTACCAGGGTACAATGTCAGTATTGTTAACCAAAGGCAACATCATAAATATTCAAACAAATATGTGTGTATGTGTATGTGTATGTGTATGTGTATGTGTATGTGTGTGTACACAAACACGCGGTCCGGGACCCCTAGGGGGTCCTCAGAGTTACTACAGGGGGTCCGCCAAATCTTTGTGATAGGATTTTTTGTTTTACATTAACCACTTGAACCCTAGCATCTCTATTCTAAGGATCATTAGCCGAAAATAGGAGATCTACAAGTGCACAACGCCTTGCACTTCGAGGCGTTGTGCGCTTGTGCCTTGTAGATCGGCTATTTTCGACAAAGAGGTTTGGTGTAGGAGCAAATCCAATACTAAGTATTGAAGGTTTAAGTGGTTAGATGTCTGAAATGAACAAAAAAAAGAAAATCTACACAACACTGACGATAGACAATGAAGCTATCTATCAAATATATGAAAAAGTTGAATCTGCAACACAATTGTATGCAATGTAGGTCCCTGCTTCATCTCTCTCTCTCAGCTAAGGGGTCCTTGGGCTGAAAAACGTTGAAGACCCCTGGACTAGGCTACTACTTATTATCGCCATGTTATACAATAAGGCCAAATGAGGACATGCAGACTTGCAGAGGGGTGGGTGGGGGCAGAGACATAGAGGGGGAGGGGAGGGAAGGGAAGGGAGGGGAGGGGAGGCGGGGGAACAGACAGACAGACAGATGATGCTCGACTTGCTCTTTATAATAATAAATGCAGAAGCTTTTAGTTAAATGCCAGAAGAGCGCCACATCATTCCCAACCAATAACGCTGTTTCCTAACATTAAAATGATACCCTACCTAAAAAAGCAAACAATGCATTTTTCCTCCAACCAAGCAGTTTCAGCAGGAGTGATGTTACTGTACAGTGACTCTCATTTTAAATCCTATATGTCTGACACATTTATCATAATGATTTCCGACAAGCATTTCAATGCATTCATGTATGACACAATCTGTCGCACATAGAAAGACAAAGAGGGAGATGCTGGCCGTTTAAATACAGGCTATACTTTCTCCATGAGGCTTTAGATCATGTGTTGTTGTTATAACGATCAGCTACAAATCCATTTTGGATAATAACGCCAATTTCATGTTATTACATGTTTTTTTTGCACATTTGTTCACCACCAACCATTACCTGAAAGTGTGTTCCTTTTGTTGCATTGTGACTTTTGAGTTTTAAGAAAAAGTTAAAATTGTATTTATTCACACAAGAAGTGAAAAAAGAGCTATACATCCCACTATAATATTTATTTTGCCATTTAAGGTTGAGATAAGAGATTTATCAATTATGTTGAAGATTAAATTGTAATATAGAGCTATCGAATGTATTAGACAGGTTATGAGTTAGTGTCTTGTTGTTGTACATGTTGTGATGAGTTTGTTATATGAATGTTATGTATTGATGTAAAATGTTGTTGTTGTTGTTGATGATGCTGGTTGAGAGTTGACAGTACAGTAAGCTAAAGGGGATCTAATAAATACATCAAAAATCGAATCAAATATTTAGTCGGTGGTTTATACAGTGACCGTGTTGACCTGTGAGTTGACGTCTGTCTATAATAATGTTTACATAAGCTCAGCTGACAGCTTATTCTGGATAGACAAACAACGTTACCCCGGCTGTAACTAACTTCATAAATAACGATCGGACAGTGACATTGTCTTACATGACAAAACAATCGTGATCAAACAACAACCCTGCCCTGCATGGTGTGTGAATGAACGATGACCTGATTATTTCAAAGGGTCAAAGCGACTTGTTTGTCTTCCAGATGGCTAGCCCTGCTAATGGTAGCCAGGGTTGCCAGATCTTGCGAGAGAAATAAGCAACCGGGTCTAGGAAAACAAGTCCAAAAGAAGCGACCACATGAGGATCATTAGTTTAAACCTATATATATACCATCGGCTAATTGACAATAGATCTACAAGCTCACAACGCGTCACGATGCGACGCGTTGTGAGCTTGTAGATCGGCTATTTTCAAAAATCTTAGGAAAATATTAAATATTAAATATGTTTTAAACATTTTAACAACACTGTGGTCCCTGACTCCCTGGCTGGCACAAAACATTGTCAGATGGAGATATGGGAACAAATACATAATAATTTGGGGGTCCTTGACATGAAAATGTATGAGAACCACTGGTTTAAATAACATTAGGAAACAGGCCCAAAATAAGCAACTACACTTTAGAAACGAGCCCAAAAAAACGCAATCCCGCAACTACCAATATTTACGAACAACTTTACAGAAAAACAAGCTCCAAGTCGCTTATAATAAGCGGACATGGCAACAGTGATGGTAGCTGTGGATCCGTGCGCCATGTTGACAGCACAGCTCGGCTCGGCTCTGCACAGACACACTTTACACAAAACAACACATACTCACCATTACAAGTTGCCTGCAAGGTGGCGTGAAGAGCGATCGCCAGCAGAAGTCTTAAATTATCCATGATCAATGTATTCCCAGCGCATTGCATTGCATTAAATGCATTGAACTATTGTCTATATAATAGAGGCAAGGCGTGCTGACAGCGGGCAGCCAGCAGCCACTCCGTCCGCACACTACTGACACGCTCCACCAGCAGGCAGTGAGTGTACTGTGTGTGCACACACACACACACACACACACACACACACACACACACACACACACACACGCACGCACACGCACGCACACGCACACACGCACACTGACTTACTGCAGTTCGTATAAAGTACAGTCATGTGGTTGCACAGTAGCCTAATAATTAAGTGATCAAACGTTAGATGATTCGATCACTATAGTCTATCCAGTATCCTTCCAATACAGTCTGTTTTATTACTTGTACTTGTAGCCTACATACGTTTGATCATGATGGTTTCCCTCATGACAAATCAATTACTTTCAAATTATTCCAATCTGAGAGGTAAACAAGGATATCACTTTAGAGAAATGGCATAGTCAGTAATGCAGATGGAAAGCCTTAATAAGTTGATATGATGTGCTTAGCCAATTTGATATGATGTGCATAGCCAATTAAAAAAAAAAATATTATTAATGTTTCAAATGAATACAAACACAGACATAGGCTACACAAAGGACAATAATGCTGAAAAAGCATCATTCATATCACATATAGAACTTTCTTCCTGAATATCATAACCTCACTTTTTTTTGCTCCTCCATTCCGGGATTAAACCTCATTTAGGCATTATTTATTGTTAAATTACAACATTTGTCTTGATCAAGACTTGTCTTACTGTCAGCTGGTGTAGCCTACTTTTGCTGAACTTAATTGACTTTGAAGAGATGCATGGCTGCACTCTGCTGGAAGATCTTATCATATCCTCCAATTGATATTTTATGGAGACATGGACATTGAATTGAAAAGTTTATTTCGAATAAGGCAATTGAAAACAATACAACAAATTAAAGCAAATAATTCAGAATAACAGTAAAATACAAAAATGCATATTCGAAAAGGAGTGAGAAGGAGCATAACTTATTGCTCCCACCCCTTCTCCATCAATGATAAATATCACAACAAGCTTCCGTGCTGGTCCATTTCTACCTATGATAAATATGTGATATTTACACATATATTACATACCTACACATACACTATATATATATATATATATATATATATATATATATATATATATATATATATATATATATATATATATATATATATATATATATATATATATATACATACATATACATACACATACATACATACATACATACATACATACATACATACATACATACATACATACATTACATACATACATGCATACGCACACCATACATACATTTATACCAATACAACTACATACAATACAACTACACATACAATACAATTTCTACAATAATTGGACATGTGGATTCCCTGGGTGAAAGCTAAATAAGACATCCAGCAGAAAAGTTCTCCTATAATCTTCAGATGCATTGGGGTCAGATCTATTTCCTCTCACCACCTCTGGCTTCATATACCATGCCATCTTGTGTCATTCATATAAGCAGGTCTATGAGATGGGGATTATCCATGGTTCTCCAGTATTGGCCTCAACTGCCCGCAGTCTTTGCAGTTTGCACACACAACTGATTGAATAGATACAGTAGGCTACATAGCCTATCCTTTGTGTGCATGATGATTCCAAACAAATATCATATATACGTGTATGCTGCACCCATCGAGGTAACAATTTCAGTGTACAGATTCAAGAACTGAAAAATGTAAGTCACAAACCCATCAAAGAGTTTTGATGGAGGACTGTTGGCTAACTAAATATTTACAAGAATAAAGTACAGCAGATCTAGAGTATCAGAGAAATAACTAGATATTTTACATTTTAAATTTTTAAAACAAAGTTTGCTTGTGAGCAGTTTCTTTACAGTACAGTATATTTTCATGCATGTGGGTTCTTGTTGCACGTCTTGTCAGCGAAATCCTGGCTTTAAAAAACGTTATACTTTATCTCTTTGTCTTTATCTGTTCTACTGTAGCTCCAAATAGAGACCCCCCCCCACCCACATAGAAAATTAGATACAATATTTGATGTTAAATAAATACATCCAAAACAATCGTTTTGTATTTTAGGCTATGGACGGTGCCATCATAAGTTATAGGTATTTTGTGCATTTTCAATAATTCTGCTTGTTAACGTGTACTGTATTTCTTATTTAATCTTGAGACAACAGATAACAACAGTAACTTGGTTATTATTTACGCCGCAAAGCAATATTGGCATCAGAGATCAGGCGATTAGTACCCATACTGACATGTTGATGTCTCTCCCTTTTTTTCCCTATCACTTCACTCTCTTCTCCTTCTCCCTTTTCTCCTGCTCAGCCTTCTTCTTCTCCCTCTTTTTCTCCTCCTTGATCTCCTTGTACCTCCACATGGGGGGTTCTAGGAAGCCCTTTTGCTTCTTCTTCTTCTTCTTCTTCTCTTTCTTTGGCGTGGCCTCTGCAGACTTACTGATACTGATCTTTGGGATGCAGCCAGAGGGGAACACGCTGTTCCTCCGTGCCGCCATGCTGCGCGGTATGAAAGTGGTGAGACCCTTGGTGGAGGCCATGGACAGTATGCTGCCCCGCCGCTCCGTGTCAACACAGCAGGTGGTGGCGATGGTCTCTGATGAGTGGATGGAGGGAATCATGCCCGACACAGAGCCATTGCTGTGGCACACGGAGCTCGTCTGCAGCACCTGGTCCGTGTGTTTCTTCACCAGCTCCTGCACAGCCAGGCGCCTCTTCCCGACCTCTGGAGGGCTGGTGGGGCAGAGAGGTCGACATCCAGTTGTTATGAGGGGGCTGTGGATGCTGGTGGTCATGCGCACCATGTGGTCCATGACACCATTGTCCTGGGGGTCACGAGGGATGCTGAAGCCAAAGGTGTTCTTGAGCCTCTGGCTGATCTTTGAACCGGCGCCTCTCTCCGCCATGGCCTTGGCTACTCTCTCCTTGAGCTCGGGCCACTCGGCGACGTAGCTTTCGCAGAACTGCTCGGCTTTTGGCCGCAGGGCAAGGCGGCGGAGACGGTGTAATGTGTCATAACGGCCTGTCTTGAGTGTCCAGTCCCGAACACATTTACCACGCGTGGAGTCTACAGCATGTATGTCAGCTCCTGCAGAGAAACAAGGTACAAAACATAGAGTTAAAAATAATAGAGAGGGCACCGGAAGTCCCCTCCCATCCACTTGCATTGAGTTGCTCAGCCAGCGCATGGGCCGAAATCACCCCTTCTTCCGGGTTGGAAAATGTGATGGGGGAGGCCTATTTGGGGCCACTGTGACATGTTTTGCGTCACAGAGGTGACGCGTTTTGCGTCACCTCGTTGCGCAGACCACAGACCTGTGCACAAGCTTGTGAGTCAAGCCCATTGGTCGAAACCGTTTTCGCTCGTTCATGTACAGTGGCCCCAGCCGTTTTAAGCTGCAATACCTATGAATGGCCAGCATGTCCAATGCACTTCAATGCCACTGGGTTCTAGGGCTTGGTACAAAACAATGAGGTTGATATCACAATATAGATGTATGAGTAAGTTAATGACTAATGAATGAGATAATAATTAATGGGCTTTTTGATTGATTGAATACTTTATTAATGTAAACAGCACGAGGTAAAGTCTGACATTTAGGTCTAAAAGGATAGCACAAAAAAGTCCAGGGGACTTGTTTCCATCGTGGTCCTACGTGCTAATTTAACTGTGCCTCACACAGCCTCACACGCACGCACACACACACACATGCACACGCACACGCACACACACACACACACACACACACACACACACACACACACACACACACACACACACACACACACAAACACACACACACACAGACTAAAATAGGCTTGTTGTCTGCAAGCAGGATTAATTCAACCTCTACCACCATAGACTAGTAAATCAGAGATTACTGAAGGGTGTGTTAAGGTTTGATACTAATGCGTCATTTATACTCCATCCTGGATGGTGTCGCATGTTTTTCTGTTTGACGTTGGGCCTTGGATTTTTTTTGTCTTTTTACGGATGCAAATCTGCCATTCTTCAAGTAAAGTGACAGAAAAGTTATACCTTGTCCTCTTGTTTTAGATGTTGGTGTTTCGTTATTTGTCTAGTACTGTACAGATACACAGAATAAGGGCAGAATACTTTCTGCTTTGAGTATTAGCAGCATCAAACATGTACAGATAAACCAGCCATTACTGCTACCAATACTGCACACATTCACTTTACCACAGCTCTGTAAAGTACCATGGTACTGTATATGTGTTTCTAGTAAGGCCAAATATGTCAGCAAATATACAACAGCAGAACTAATGCCATATGACCAGACACCATATTGATGAATGACGAAGGTGTTAACCAAGAAGGTCCTTGAAAGGGTCTTAATGTGTGTCTTATATTGCATTTATTTCTACAAATGAAAATGCATAACAATTTTTGGATCTTAGATGAGACTTAACTGAATTGTTTGTTTAAAGTAATACTAGGTAACGTTTTCAACAAAACTAAAGTTAAATTGTATATCTTTTGTGAGTGGCAAAAGTTTCACAACACCCACTCCATGAATTTCACCCCCGGAAGCCTTTTATTTATATATTTTCTATTGAATGTGGACTGGGGGGACTTTCCCGGGGAAATGACGTTCCTGGCCAACGTCATGACGTCGTGGCCGACGTCCCCAGGAACTACCGCAACGGTTTCCTGTTTGGCCAGGAACTATCGCGGTAATAACTAAAAGGAACCTCACGCTGATGTTAAGAGAATGTAGGATTAGAAGATCGAAAAAGAACAGAAAAAGAAAGCACAGCTCATGGTAACTAATGCTCCACTGGCTAAGAGAAACGATCCGTAGATAGTATAAAACAATTAAAAGATCGCTTTTTGAAACGCTTCCGGCTTCCGGTGAAAACGAATGGAATTCTGGGTAATCGAGGATTACGGAAATTGTATGCAGTGACGGTAGTGACCAGCAGAGGTTGCTAAAAATCGTTATTTGGGATTCTGCATTGTACAACTTTAACTGCTGTGTAAAATTGACATGTAAAGCTAAAGAATAAAGTCAATCATAAAATCATCTCTTGAGGTATAATGGTTCTCAGAGAGCAGTGGATATTGTTCTATTGCCAAAGCTGTTAAAGATAATTTCCCAAATAGCTTAGAAAACACAATAAAGACAACAACAACAAAAAAGTGAAGAACTAGAAAATAAAACTCTGAACATCTAGCATGAGTTATGAATATGAAATGGAAAATGGGCCTCATTTAATGAAGCATGGGATGCAATATGTCAAACAATACTAAATATTTAAAATAATTTGCCCTGGAATGTCAGAAATGGATCTGGCTCTTACATACCAGCCATGACAAGTGCAGACACAATGTCATTGCGGCCTGTCATTGCAGCTTTGATGAGGGCTGTGAAGCCCCGACAATCCCTTATTTCTGTGTCAATACCAGGAAAGTAGTTTAGGAGATACATCACTGTCCCGACATGACCTGGAAAGTGACATAGAAGGTAGTCAACAACAGCAATGTTTTAGATCATATCACCATTTTTTCCCTCAAAGATGATTATGTATAATCTAACATTTTTGGCAACTGATTCCTTGACAGTAAAAGGCCTGCCATTCACATGACATAAAATAGCTATTGCTTAGTATGAAAAGAAAATATTAGTTGTTATAGAAAGCATTTCAACAACCACAAAAGATTATAAAATCAGTCAAGGAACTGCCAGTCAATAAAGTACAGTGTACAGTACCTGCTTGGGAAGCAATCATCAGTGCAGTGTTGCCTTCATTGTCCTGTAGATTTATGTCTAGAAAGGGACAGTTCAGAAGGCCGTATACAATATCCAAATAACCTTTACAGCAAGCCACCATCAAGCCATTCTGTTGCAAAAAAGATAAAGACAGTTAATAAACACACAGTAAAATCGTCAGTGTTACTTTAAAGCTTATTTTTTTAGTAAATACATTTGTATTTCAACCAATCTGTATGGTAGAGTATGTTAAAGGAGTAGTTCACCCAAGAAATTACTTATTTTCTATCAATTACACACACCATGAAGCCTTGAATTCATGGAGATTGTTTAATGTTTTGTTTTTGCCGCATTCCTGAGCAATAATTTGATGACCGGCGGTCTTTCCGGTAGGAGACTCAAATGCAGGTCATTTGACTCGCCTACCGCCTCCTTGAAAAAACACTCTATGAATTCAAGGCTTCATGAGGCTTCCCAGACGTGCTCTCTGTTATAGTTCAATAGTAAAACTGTCAGTGCTCAGGCTGGGGACCAGGGTTTGAATCCCAGGTAGGACACAAATGTTACGGATTGCACACAGAGTGTACAAATGTAATAATTTGGTTACAGTTGTACACTCTCAGAGTTACAAATAGATAAATGAACACAGAGGATTTTACTGTGCAATAACCAAGGCCACCAACCAACTAAAGCATCTCAAGTGTTTAAGTTTGCGTTATGAAAGAAAACCATTTACCCAGCCATTGATATCCACCTCCATGGCTTCCTCTTTTCTGATTCCCCTCCCCAGAACCTTCCGGAGGGAGTGAGATTCATTGCGTGCACATGCTGCATACAGTGTGGATGCCGCATGGCCATTTGCTGTCTCCTGCTTATAGTCTGGAAGTACAGAGTCATCAGAGAGTACACTTCCCGAATCTGACTCACTGCCTGAGAGAGAGATTTCTGATGCATCCTCATCAGGGCCTAAGCCCAAGTGGGGGTCATCAGCCGCAGCAGTAGCCATCTATCATGCTGCAAGGAAATGAATTATTAACATTATAATGTTAGCCTGAAAGCAAAGCATATACTGTATCAGAGTTTGTATAGTCATGTATAGTAATGTATGCAGAGTACACTGAACCGACCATGAGAACTATAACATATTATTACTTGTTCAAAAAACTAACTAACTAACAACAACAACTATTATGTCTCAGACGAGGATCACAGAGGCTGTAATCTCAGTGGAAGGGGCGTGGCTAAGTAAGCTCAGTGTGCCTTTACTGTTGAGTAACTGGATCAGCATTTAAAAGCCCCGCTATAGACTGTGCTAAATGAGGAACAACCCCCCCCCCTCCCTCAAGAAGTCTCAGTTACACGTGGTCTTCATCAGCTCAAGTTTTGACTCTGAAGGCCAACTTGATCTCAGAAACTATTCACTATATATATATTTTACGTTAATATAAACATTTGGTGATAGTGACTATTGTTTCAATATTTATGAAAGGGTTTCAAGAAAAACTAAATGTAATCAACACTTATTTAGTAATGTGCCATATCTAATGAAAAGTGGAATTGTCCAGTGGATTTGTTCCATGCTTAATGTCACTCATATCATTTACCAAAGTAGAAACAGTATTAAGTATTAATAAGTTTCATGGCGGAACTAGTATCCTAGTTAAAACAAGGAACATCAGACACAATGACATCAGTCTGGCAATTAACAGTTAATAGAATTCAACACTGTGTGGTCAGAGTGATAGAGGCCTTGCATTAAATGTTTGTATAGTTATCTTTCTTCCAGCATGGCTGCCTGTAATTGGTCAACACTTTCAGAAGAAAATGCCTATGTGCAGTGGCAGAATAGGTGAAACATTGGAAAAGCATGACATTACTGTTCCACTGTGACTTGTTTATAAGATCCTGTAATCATACACCAAATTATTACATTTATAATGACATATATCATAATGTCAACACATAGAAATTGTTGTCCTGCACATACCAACCGCTGTTTCTTCCAACATGGAGGATCCATGGGAATTCTAAGCATTCTATGAAAGACCTCTACTGCATTAGAATAGATACAGTATGTTTCTACCAATCAAATGTCAACAGCAAAACAATGTTAAACATACACACACACAACACAGAATATACTTACCATAAATTGGAACGACAGGAAACAGATACCCCCGTGGAAATGTAAATTGTATCCAGACAGGTGAATATTTCACAACTCTGTGAAAGAGAGACTAAAATTTCCTCCCTTTTCCTCTGCAACATCTATCTTCAGAAAAGCTTAGAAGTGAGTTGAGGATATCTCATCAGGCCTGTCTATCCACGTGCTCTAAACATCTCCATCCCACACACCGCCACAAAGCTGAGTCTTTACATAGACGCTATGCATCCAGCCACCGTGCGCCGTCATCTCATCCCACTTATAAAAGCTTTAGGCAGAGGATTACTACTACGGCCCTTTTGATCTTTCTACAGACCCACCAACAGGGTTAACACTACCTGTTATTTCCACATGCTATTTACAGTTGGGATGTATGAGTGTAGGGAATAAACTGTGATGACATACTAAGAGGCATAAATGCCATACTGTGATTGTCATGTGTTTTCAGACCAATAACAGAAGGGTACACTAGGGGAAGTTGTCTTTTGGAAACTTAATGACAAATTAAGGGGTGCTTATGTGTGAGAGAGTATAGAAAAGGGAACACGGCTGAATAAATAATGAGTCACTGCAAGAGTTCATTTAAGTCTGAGTTAAACTTGTGTATGGTGCTTAATATAACTATTAAATACTGGGAACTTATACTGGAAGGAGTATGTCAGACTGTGTTTTTGTGAGTTAAATTTGAATATTCTGTATAAAACTACAACATGAAATAAATGTTTACAGTAAAGGAAAGAGTTTAAAATGGGAATCATGTAGATCTCAGTATCCATATGGTAACGGCGTGGCTCCAATGTGAATCTTGGACTTCATGCAGCCAGCCTGTGACACCAGTTGTCTATGACGTCAATCACCTATGACGTAGCCTATCTATAATGTATGACTCCAAATGTGGGCACGGTTTCGGCCTGATCTGAGCCCAATTGACTTCCATCCATTATAAGAAATAGACCCGCATCCTTTGGGCGCTGGCCTACTCAGGGCCATGCAAGTCGGGAATACATGGCCCACCCATTGTGAAATACTTGTGTAATCTGATGTACTCTCGCACATTCTGTTCCATTGCATACGCTGCCACTTATTGGCGACGGGCACAAACAGAGCAAAGCCCAGCCAATCAATTAAGCTGACGGTCGGGTTGGCCAATCAGGGATTTATATTGGCTAAGCGGCACAAAAGTGACCCGAAGTTTCACCAATCTGTGAAATCGAGATATTGGCTTCATGACTGGCCTGTCCGAAAAACTTCGGACAGACAAGTGCCCATTTATACCACTACCAAACACGTCTGTATTCTGAACGCAAGACCACCCACTCAATAATCTGACCAATGAATCTGGCCAGCAGCTCACTGTTGTCTCGAGCCACTGAAGAATTGTGTACAGCCAGGTGATGTTAATTAGCCTGGTAAACCCCTCCCTCCGGAAATCTCATTTCCATTTGATGAGATTTCCGGAAGGGGGGGGGGGTTTACCAGGCTAGACGTTAATACCATTGGTATCCTTCTGACGCACTGTGGGAAATTTGTAACAGAGGTTTTGCTATTTCTTGCGACAGTCTGTGTTTATGCATGGTCACTAGAGAGGGATTTCGGAGGTGTTTGTACCTCCTGGAGGTTGGCTTGTGAGACTAGTAGCTCTCCTCAGACAACCTCTCTTCCAAACTATCACGGCTTTCACTGCTGGCAGAATGAAGCCTGGGCTGAATGCAGAACCAAAACAAAATATTATTACACCCACGGACCCACCCAACTTTTCCTTTTTTTTTTTTTTTTGGGGGGGGCTTTTCTGCCGTTATTGATAGTTCGAGTGAAGATGGACAGGAAAGAGGGAGAGAGAGACGGGGGGAGACACGCAGCAAAGATCGATGTAAACGGGACTCGAACCCGCAATGCGCTGTCAGGCTGTCAGGCAATAGAGCCTATACAGTATGTGGTACACACCTGGACCGCTAGGCCAGTGGGCGCCCCACCGACCCAACTTCTGACCAATCACACTGTCCAAACTTTCTTGAGACAGTTCGAACATCTAGGGGTGCAGGAGTGTCAGAAGAAAGTTTTGAGACCGCCCATCCGACGTTCTGAATGTCATCATCTTGTAGTTATCACCTACCCTGTCTGAAGAAGGTTTGGACATCGGATGGAGCATGCAGGCCCCTTTATGCCCAGGACACATGGACACAACGTATGGGTTAATAGATAGATAGATAGATAGATAGATAGATAGATAGATAGATAGATAGATAGATAGATAGATAGGTAGGGGTAGGTAGGTAGGTAGGTAGGTAGGTAGGTAGGTAGGTAGGTAGGTAGGTAGGTAGGTAGGTAGATAGATAGATAGATAGATAGATAGATAGATAGATAGATAGATAGGTTTTTTTGTGGAGGCACTTCTGTGGCCTATACAGGGTATGCAATAAATTTGGCACGGATCAGTTAAGCTGTTTGCGAGATAAGCTGTGGACGGGCACACACACGCAAGCGCGCACACACCCACACCCACACCCACACCCACACACACACACACACACACACACACACACACACACACACACACACACACACACACACTCAAACACACACACACACACACACACAGAGTGACCCTCTATAGACAGTTAGCCTCCTTCAGAGCCACGTCATAAAAAGGGCAATGATTGAATGAGATAAGTGTAGCTGAATATGGGGAGACAAATGGTGTAAACAACTAAGAAGATGAATGTATGATAACAGAAAAATATAAAATTTCTTTACTTGTACTTGTAAGTACCTATTTGACGTTGCAGTAATAAAGATATTTTGTATCTTATGTGAAAACACGAGGACTCTGAAACAACAACAACAGCAATAACAACAAAACTCTTTGAAGTGATTACGAACCGAGACTAATGTGTTGGGGGCAAGACTGGACCTGCCAGGGGTCTGATTGACCCCCTCTTGACCAGAGGGCCCTGAGGAGAGATCCCACTGTGACTGAACAACAGCTGTTAAGTCCTGCCCAGAGGAGACAATGGAGACAAAGCATGCATGTACTAGTAAACTCTAGCACAACAGCACATGTACACTGCTGCTGAAAGCTCAGAACTTGTTGTTTTCTCCTAAAGAAAGAGCAAATTGATGCATGTGACAAAGACAAGGCAAGGATGCGTTACTGAGTCGAGGCAGAACAAGACACTTTATAGAAAGTGAGGAGGATATGAGCTGAGGACAAATGTGCAGAGAGACCACAGAATGAAGACCGAGGGAGAGGTGCAAGGAAGGAAGATTCTGGACACCATGGCTGATAGGATGACATTCTTTGGTTCCCGAAGCCAACGCTGGGTAAGTGAAGTGATAGTTACTGTCTGTCATGTTGAAAGAGTCTTCCAAACCTGGGTCTTGCTTTAATGGTTGCAATAAATAAGAGTCAGAGTAAGTTAAAATGTGTGAAAGTGTGAATGCTATGATGATCTGTACTATACATATTATGGACTCATATAGCCTAGTGCAAATAGCCTATTTAGACTACATGAGACCACAATGTGAAAGTCAGCATTTTCATTGCTCATTGTCCTCATCTGTGCCATAACTTTGGTCAATTGGTATGTAATGGCCACTGTGATTTTACTGTGCCTGATGGATGTGGAGATGGTTTGTAGCCTACATGTTAATTCCTGTGCAATGCCATATGGTGAGGAGATGAGGCAAGGTAGTAAGCCAGCTGACCAAATGGGATGTTTGGAGTAATTGCCATGTCTCCTGATTTGACTATACATGTATGAAACACAAAATAATAATGTCAATTACTTTAGATTAATTCTGCTGCCTTGACTCTGTTATGATTAATTTACAGTAAAATATCTGGATGGTGAAAGCAAGGTGAAATTGGAATGAACGGCTTATTTTTATGTTATTCACCATTATTTATTATTAGCCATATACCCTGCAAAACATTGCTATTGCTCTGTTGTTTCCCCTTAAGTTACTTTTCCAATGCATTTTGCATAATGCATTATAGGCTACAGTTCAAATGAAAGCATGGAAATTACTGGGAAACCAAACCCTGCATTTTCAGTTTCCACTGGTTCTTAATTACGGAAATTACCCAACCAGAACCAACAATGAAAACCAGAATAATATTTTTAAACTGTTAATAGGCTACTAGCCTATTGACCTATTAAGCCAGGCTTTTCTAGCTTCTGCTACTGTAGCTTCACACCTAGCTACAGCTGTACCCCAACTTCTAGCACTTCTGCCTAGAACGCCATTTTATGGTTGCTCTGGTGGTTGTTTATCCTCTCAGAGACATTCCACAGATAAGATAAGAAACTACTTGAGGCAAAAAAAAGAAAAGAAAGAAGTAAAGGGATAAGTGGAGAGATAGCCTGAGCATTGAAAGTGGTATAATGAGTATAGTAGCTATAAATAGCTTCCTCTATTTCATGTTAGCAATATAGGTGCACATATTTATCCCATCATGAAAAGCTACTACATGCAAGGATATAACTATAACTCACACAAATCTGTGTGAGTTATATCTTCTTACTCAATTTATTTACTTAAGTAAAAGTATCAATACGGCCATGTAGAAATATTCTGTTACAAGTAAAAGTCCAGAATTCAAAATTTACTTGAGTAGAAGCTTACAAAAGTTATGGTATTAAAATGGACTTAAAGTGCCAAAAGTAGAAAGTTCTCATTACGCAGAATGTCCCGTTACAGTCGTTTTTAAATGTAACTACTAGTAACTAAAGTTTTCAAATAATTGCAGTGGAGTAAAAGTACAATATTTGCCTCTGAAATGTAGTGGAGTAGAAGTAAAAGTACTGAAAATTGGAAATACTCCAGTAAAGTAAAAGTACCTCAAAATCTTACTTGAGTACATGTACTGTACCCACTGCGTGCAACGGTGCAAGGACATAACTCACTTTCTTTCTGTTTTTCAGAGTTCACAGACCAGCAGGAGTGATGTGATGCTGCGAGAGGATGGTTGGATTGCTGAGATGAGGCTGAAGTGGACCAGGAGGCCCAGTAATGTGACAGCACCACGTTATGGTAATAGACTACTTCAATCTTTTATCTGAGCCAAATTCAATCAAGTGTAGCTCTACTACATCGATGCGATGCATAGACGGGAGGTGCACTACTTAATTCATCCATAGAGGGGCGCCATCTGACTAGAACAGTGGTGGAAAGTAACTAAATACATGTACTCAAGTACTGTACTTAAGTACAATGTTGAGGTACTTTTACTTTACTGGAGTATTTCCAATGTTCTATACTTTTACTTCTACTCCACTACATCTCAGAGACAAATATTGCACTTTTACGCCACCACAATTGTTTGAAAACTTTAGTTACTATACTATTTAAATGTTGGCTGTTTGAAAATAGCCGATCAACAAGCTCACAATGCATTGGGTTGTGAGCTTGTAGATCTGCTATTTTCAAAAGATTTTTTATACATTTTAGACATATATGATGAACGGCATTCTGCTTAATGAGTACTTTTACTTTTGGTACTTTAAGTATATTGTAATGCCAATACTTCTGTAGGCCTACTTTTAAATTTTATAGTTTCCATATTGCAGTATTGATACTTTAAGTAAACAATTTGAGTACTTTTTCCACCACTGGACTAAAAGGAAGTCATTAGGTATAGACAAAGCAGCCATTGAGGCCAGCGAGTGACCATTTGTCGTTTTTATATAACTCTATGGGGGAGACAGAGGAAAGGGAAGCAAGCAGAAGGGAGGTATGGAGAAACGTTGAGAACACATGGCTGATGGCTCCCAAGGTTGCTTGAGTCAGGATTCAGGAATGATGCCCAACTTAGTTGGAATTGAGTAGGTCTATGCCACGTGTTTAATTGGAAAAGATAGACATGGATGATGGTACAAAATTGCTGTTTTGAATAATCATGCTTTTACAAATATAATTGCATAAAAAAGACAATTGTAAACTGCAAGATTATAGCCATTTGTCATTGCCACTGCCAGAGGTTATCCAACCGAGGGTGATGAATGCTGGGTGATAATTTGCTTATCACATACCCATAACCTTATTTACAGAATTCACAAAGACAACTAGAAAATATCATTTGAGCAACACTTTAGAATAAATAGATAAGAATTGCTGTTGACAATTGTCACAGGGAGGGCCAGATGTCCTCTGTAGCTGAACAAAGTGTGGGAAAGGGTGTTGTCCTTAAGTTAACCCCTGGGGGTATGCCCCAGGGGTCTATACTTGGTCCCCTCGTTTTTTTGACCTCTAGTCCTCTGCACCAATTGTCTTTGCCAAAAACAGCCAATCTACAAGCCCACAATGCATCACAGTGCAACATGGTTTGGTCTTGTAGATCTGATGTTTTTTGCAGAATGCTCACCTATTTTGACATGGAGTATAGGTTTGCAAGGGTTCAACCTTGATTGCCTTGTAGGTCATCACCTGTGTTTTGAATTGGATGCGGGCAGAAGCCATTGAAGGGAACACAGAAGGGGGGAGATGTGAAAGTTAAGGGAAGTCTAAGACCATGCGTGCCGCAGCATTCTGGATCAGTTGAAGGCGTTTGAGTGAGCATGCTGGCAGACCAGCAAGGAGGGAGTTGCAAAGGTCAAACCTGGAATGAGTGTGAGGCATAAGGAACAGGGCAGACTCCTTGCTGAAGAATGGTCTGAACATCCAGATGTTTACAGCTGACTGTCCAGGACAACTTCCGGGCCTAGAACAGACCCCAGGGGACTCCAGTCAAGAGGGTATAGGGAGGATGAAACAAACCTTTCCATGAAACCCGGGGTGCCGTCTCAGTGATGGCAAGGTCAGAATCATAAAGGGTGACCATGGGGAAGCTGGTGGTTGACAGTGTCAAGTGCTGCAGATAGGTCAAGATGGATGAGGACTGAGGAGTGGGAGACAGCGAGTGGGCCGATTTGAATCCTGGCTGTTTGGGATCCAACAGGTTATTCTGTGATTGCTGGAGAGAGAGGTGGTTAGAAACAATTCATTCAAGAGTTTTGGAAAGACAGGGAGGGAGTGATACCAGTCTGTTGTTCTCTGGCAGAAAATATTTTCAAATGGGGGTCTGTGGCCAAATAGGTTCGGAGGTCCTTGACATGAAAACTTTTGAGAACCACTGGGGTTGCCAGAAAAGGGCTGCTCAATTTACGTAGGCGGCGGATCAAATCACAAAAAGTAGCACGACAGGGTGAGAGAAGCGAGAGAGAGAGACAGAGCAGAGGAGAGAGAGACAGACAGACAGACAGACAGACGCAGAGTTTCCACCATCACATAATGCTTGTCGTCAGCGCGTGTTGCGTCTAATCAACTTCTCATGCCAGACACCATTTATTCTAGCAGGTGAGTTTATTTCAACAGAAAGATGGCAAACCAAGACACATACTGTACGTGGCTTTTTATTTTTTAATTGTTGCAAGCTGCTTCTCTCGCTGAGGGGTGTAATGATTTGGTTGTCGTTTGTCTGTCTACTCAAAATGTTTACTCAGTGCTTGTACTTGTATTTATTCATTTATTTTCATGTATTTATTTAATTATTTATTTACTGTGCAGAACGAGACAACCAAAATAGCATAAATTGATAGCCTCTACCCGACAGAATTTTTGGGGGGCCCCGTCGGCCTCGGCTGAAACTGAGAACTCAATGTGATATGTAAATAATTCTTTTTTTTATCCCACTAGTAGCTATTGGCTAATTTGATTTAACACATACACACTATGCATGCATGCAATGTAAACACAACACACACACACACACACACACACACACACACACACACACACACACACACACACACACACACACACACACACACACACACAAACACACACACGCGCGCGTGTATGTGTTCACATTTTGGCAAGGTCCAGGTTTTTCAGCACTCCGGGTTTGTCATTTAAGCAGGGCTTTTAAAGGGGCTTAAGTAGATAACCAAAGGACCAAGGGCATTTTTATATTTTTATAGCCATAATCTCCTGGGTAGATTGAGATTGCAGGGTTATGCTAGTAATGTGTGCGTGCATGCTTGCATGCGTGCGTGTGTGTGTGTGTGTGTGTGTGTGTGTGTGTGTGTGTGTGTGTGTGTGTGTGTGTTTGTTTATGCAAACATAAATAGCAGAAAATATGAGACATATTCCTAAAACTACCTCTGTTAGTTTCTTTGCTGTGTTTACATGCCTTGTGTAAGGGGTCACATAAGTTTATACATAAATCTAATTGGAGCGCACGCACTACATGCTGCTGCCACGGGATTGGACAGCTGTGCTTGGAAGAGCATCTACTCATGAGTCCTTAATCTTTGCTTTGAGATTAAATCAGCCTGCCTGCAATCTACTTGCTCAGTTAACTGCGTGTGAGTTTCCGCTTCATGTAGGTTTTTTCACAACAGGAGAGACATTGAGGTCTGTTATCCTTTTTCCTTAGATGGATTGATTGCTTGATAGGCAGACGGACAGATTCGATTTGATTTATACTCACCACATGTATGGGAATATGTCTAACTTTACTAACACATGCTATAATGAGAGCACGTATGACAACAAGAGAATGATACTGTGAGTGTTATGGTCACAGTGAACCCAGAGCAGAGGTAATGGGAGGGGTGAGAGCAGAAAGGGAGGGAGAAGCAGGGAGAGTAGGTGGGACCGGGATGCAGTGAGAGAGTCATCCCCTCCCCTCTCCCAGCTTTTCTCTTGCTGTCTCTCTCTCTCTCTCTCTCTCTCTCTCTCACTCACTTTTGCTCCCTCTCACAATCTTTTGCTCACTATTTGACCACACAGTGGGTTAAGTGAGTCAGTAATCAAGTGAGTGTTGGAGAGTGTTGTCTCTCTTGTCTTGTTTTGATTCCATCTCTGTCTTCAAAACATGGTGTCCTGACAGGATTCAGACCCGTCTTCACCGTGGACAACATTGTGAGTGGAGGAGAACTGTTAAGACTTTGGTGTGGGGGGCTCTTCCAGCTCTCTCAGGATTACCACAGGAATACCCTCCTTTGATTGCGTGCGAGCGCGTTCGAGCGTGTGTGTGTGTGTGTCCTGCCAAGCTCGTGCCATGTCTGCCCCCGTCAAGACAAGCGGGAGGGGATCGGCATGAAAGGCGGTCGCCACAAACGGGAATGTGCTTGCCCACACCTGTTCCAAAAAGTTGTCACCAAATGTGGCTGCTGCTACGCCCGTGTCACAGGTAAGTATGGCACATGCCACTGTTCAGGGAGCGATTACGTTCTTCCATCACAGGCACTGGTGTGATGGAGTTGAGTCTTGCAGTATGTAGTACAGCATGTCACCAATGTATAAATATGCGGATCTACAGAGTCAAGCTTTTTTTTCTGTTAATCCATCTGCTCATAGGTCAGATGCCCCTGGGGGGATGTGTGCAATACTTTGACACGCAGAGATGGAGTGTGTCACACTGTCAGAGGCTTGTTTCTGAAGTCAGAGAGAAGAGTCTACTGGGTTCTAGAACAGTGGTTCCCAAACCTTTTTGGCTCATGACCCAAAATAGAAATGAGATGTTTGCTTTGCGGCGCGGTGTGAGCTTGTAGATCTGCTGTTTTCCCTACTTCTTTTTTCATTTATTAATGGAAATTATTTGATTTTTTCGTTTTATTTATGAAATACTTTAGAAAAATATTGGAATTGTTTTTAATTGATGAAAAGTTGTGATTTCTTCAGTTTAAACCTTTTTAAATCTTATGAAATTATATGTATATATTTTCTTAAATGTAGGAAGCGATAAAAAGGGGATATTTACTCACGACCCACTGTTTGGGAAACAGTGTTCTAAAGAAGACATCCCCTAAACTTCTTTTGCCATTAAGTTACTTTTCTTACCTTTCACCGGTTGGACAATGCTGCTGATATGAGACAGAGAGCAGAGCAGTGGCATTGCTACGATGAAACATTTTATGCGGTCAATGTTGTTAGTTATGGAATTCAGGAGGAAATTGATGAGGATTTAGGTGAAAGTGTACTTGAGCAACTTTGACACTATAATTGTACTGTTTGTAGAGTTGAGTAGCCATAACAAGATCACAGAGGTAGATCCATTTGAATTTCGTGTTTACATGGGGTTTCACTTCAGTACACACAGTGTTTGTTTGGTTGTGTATATGACACATATACAGCTTCGGTCGCTGGCGTTACAGGTCCAAACAGAAAGTGAGAGACAGACCAACATCTGGAACTCTGCAATGTCTCGGAATGTGCTGCTCTTGGATCATTGAATCATGGAAAAGCAGGAGTCACTGAGTCACTCTCCCAACATTCCTTTCCTCAAAAAGCAAGGCTTAAGAAGCCCCCCCTCACACACACACACACACACACACGCACGTGCGTACATGCACACACGCATGCACGCACGCACACACACGCACGCACGCACACACACACGCACGCACACACACACACGCACACATGCCCACACTGAGTTAAAAGTCATTTTATATATTTTGATCTGTCAGAAATAGAAACAAGAGACAATATTTATGGAGACAGTTGATAAAAGTGTTGTTATTGAGCATATTCACATGGCCATTTTGATCATATGTCATGTACTCAGGGGTGAGGGGGATTGGGAGCAGGATTTCCCGTATTTACAATGGCCGCCATTTGAATATGGTCAATAATCTCCCTCTAACTGATGAAAATGAAGTTAGTGTTTCAACCTCTGTACCACCAGGTGCCCCCTCACTTCACTAACTCTTAATACTTATTCTATTATTATTCTATTAAAATTATTTTTGTCTTTGCCAGACTAACACTCACACACGCCGCACGCACGCACGCACGCACGCACGCACGCACGCACGCACGCACACACACACACACACACACACACACCAACACCACTGTCCCAACCTTTAAATCCTCTGATGTTCCAGTTGTCAGAGGGTGATTATAGAATAGAACAGCTCTCCTCTATTCTGTGATTCATTGACAGACAAGCCCTGCAAATATAACATATTATATATTATTATATTGCAACATAGTATATCTGTAAATGAAAGTTATAGGATTACATTCATTCCAAATTCCAACCAATTTGACCTTGAACGCAAGAACATTAGTGACTCTTCTTATCTATAAGGATGGAATAAACCCTATTGGAGAGATGTTTATTTATTTTAGTGAATGTGCATCCCGCTCCTCCCACCTGAGTAGTTTAAAATGTCTTCTTTTGACCATGTGTCGTTGAGTGTATTTGTGTAAGAGTTTAGGTGACCTTCTGCAATGACAACCAGCACAGACCCCATCTCACCAACTCTCTTGTTTTCCATCTAATAGATCTTTCTCTTCTGCCTTTCCCCATTCAGTTCTCTAGAGTCAGCAGGGAGTCCGGAGGAACATAAAGTGGTCAGACTCTTAATTTATTTTATGCTTTCCCTCCGTTTTTGAGCCTCGTCTTCCTCTTTTCTCTCCTCCTCTTCCTGGCCTTGCTCTACTTTCCTCCCGAAGACCTTGTCCTCTTCACTGTCAATATGTTCTCTCTCTCATCTCTGTCCCTCCTTTCATTTGGCAGTATATATTCAGCGACTGTTTATAAACATAGTGAGACTCCACTGGATACCGTGTGGATGTGTGTCGGGGAGACATGGCTCTGAAAACTATTTCAAGTCCCTCCAGCAGTCAAACCACCTCATAACACATAAATCACTCTAGTCTAGTGCATAAGCCCCCCTGTGACTAATAGTCCATTAGTCTGCAGTCGTGTGCATGCATGTGAGGTCATCACTATACCATCATGTGTATAAATGAGCCAAACAACAAGGAAATTGACCATATTTATATGGCGGCCAACCCACCCCTCCCCGACTGATTTAATAGCAAGATGGTCACCGTTCAAATATGGTCAATGACTTTGTGTGTCCGTGCCGAGGCTTGTGCAAGCTGACTGTAGTCAGTCCAAAGACCCGGTCTGTGTTGCACAAAACCCTGAGCAGATAAACTGTACTTCTAAAGTGGGACTATGTTTTTTTATGCCAATGTCTCTTCCTTGTACACAGAACAAGCAGTTAGTATAGATGTAGGGAAATCTATATATTTTAGGGATGAGGGGAGTGCGGACTGTGAGGTATTTTCCTTGGAAAGATTCCAAGAGGAAGTGAGGCTGGGCCATTGCAGTGCCAATAAGCCTGCGCTTTATTGCAATGATGATGACTTCATCTAATGGCATGCACCAGCTCTGACCCTCTTTATAGACTTCTACTTGCACTCGGTGACGCAATGAGAGCTGCCGAGGACAGAGAGGGAGGGATGGAGAGAGCTGGTCCACAGTCTGTGGTGCCCTTATAGGATAGGATAGGATAGGATAGGTTAGGTTAGGATAGGATAGGATAGGATAGGATAGGATAGGATAGGATAGGATAGGATAGGATAGGATAGGATAGGACATAAGAACCTCAAAATGCAATACAGACATGCAACATGTGTATACTGCATAGGAGCTATAGAGATGATTAGACCTGGGGTAGTGTCATGGCATTTGAAGTGGTGTTCTGTTCCCACAGCATCTAAATAAGTACTGCTGTTACTGACCATGACCATGTATGGGGGTGAGCGGGGAACACAGAGCACTGTGTGCATGACTGTCTCCTAACCATCTCTGTGGTAGAGAAAGACCACCTCACACCACAGACCGCAAGAGGGTCGTCTCTCTGTCTTTCGGTTGATCTCTCTCACTTTTATATTTGTCTGTGTGTGCGTGCATGTCTGTGTGTTGCATACAAGAGCAAGATAGGCTAGCCAGATAAACCCTACTGTTCTTATAGTCAATATAGCAAACATGAACGCAGAGCTACAGGAGTGTTCTGACTAAACTAAAAGAATGGCTGACCTCAAAATACAAGTGAGCATAGTTTAACTCCTCCTTGGTAGCAGCATCCTCTGCCCCCACCCCACCCCTCCTTCCTCTGTAAATATACCTGTTGATGTTACTGTATTGTATTGTATGTATTATATGTACTATATTACTGATGAATTGAGTACAATGGACCACAATGGAAACAAGCCCCCTGGGGCTTTTTGTGTCATCCTTTTAACATAACCTCTGACTGTACTACCTGTACTGTTAACAATCTTGCTAATAAAGTATTCATTCAATCAATCAATCAATCAATCAATCAATCAATCAATCAATCAATCAATCAATCAATCAATCAATCAATCAATTCTAATCTAAACCAATGTGAGAATATGAAAAATAGTGGTTGGGATTCATTGTTATTATCTTCTAGCAGCATCAGCAGAACAGGTTTGTCACAATGGTGAGACATTTAGACTGACCCCTGGCTGATGTGATACAGGTTCCAATTAAAAACAACATTGATTGATTGATTGAATACTTTATTAACAGTTTGCAAAGACAAGCACAGGGAAGTACAGTTCAATACAAGGTCTGTTAAGAGGATTTTAAACCCAAGAAAGCGCTATGGCTTGTTTCCATTGGGGTCCTTTGTACTCAATTCATCGAAAAATAACAGACTGCTAGTAGTCACACAGGTTGGGTAATGGGTGTGCATCTCAGACCATCCGGATTACAGTGAGAATTCTGAGCACAATACAGAATTCTTAATCATTCTGTTTCGTTGAGGACCTTCATTGTTCTCCCCCCACCTTCATTGTTCTCCCCCCATCTACTTATGTGACTACCTTGTTTGTTGTTTTTTGTACGTCGATCTGGATGATCGTCTGCTAAATGCCTAAATTGTAAATTGTAAACTGTAAACTGTACATTGCAGGATGTAGGAAATTTGTGAAAATAGCACTGAAAATTTAAGGATGTGTAACGTCTTCAGTGATCAGATTACCAATCTGACTGATATACGTTGTTCAATACACGTGAAGGAACGTCCACACGCACGCACGCACGCGCACAGTCGCACACACGCACAGTCGCACACACGCACAGTCGCACACACACGAGGCATTTGCACAAGCAAGCAAGCTTATATGCATTCATGCACTGCTAACATGCTGGTTGCGATCCATATGGCGATCCAGCTGTTGCTGTGTGGGAAAAAGGTTCATTACATAAGCACCTCAAACAAACACCATGAGCCATGAGTCGCTCACCATGTTTCTTCAGCACCGCTTTGCACGTCACAGTGACCATTAAGCACCATTAAGAGCCGGTTCATAGAGAATGTTGCTGTGTTTGTGGAAAACCTTGCTCCATTTCCACAGCAGAGGTACCTGTCCTGCTGTGTCACCTCACTTCACTAGATGGTTAAGATGGCTGTTAGTGGCATTATATGACCAGACACTAAAAGCGTCGTCACAAATATAACGAGAAAGGCCTAGAGGAGAACATTACAGCCGCTGGCCCGTTGTGATAAAAGAGATATTTGTACTGTAGGCATCTGAACATACGTGCTTAGAGGTTATCGGATATATTGGACTGACCAATATAGGCTACCATATCAGAATCAGCGACTCCAGTATGGCAGACTTTTTTACTTTTATTTTTCAACATTTTAGCATTAATTATGCACATTGTTGATGATGTTAATTATCCAGGGTAATTTATTTTTTCTTTTAAAATTTTTGAATGCATAGAAAGGTACATTTTTTCAACCACTACAAGTGCTTAAAGAGCTTGAAATGTAACATAGAGTAAACAAAAAACATGTGACGACAGTGGAATCAGATACCTTCTATATACATTACATATGAATATTGGAATCTTGGAGAGAGATGTTGATATCTGCCTTCCTTTTCTCCAATATATCTGAATTGGTATTGGCCTTGACAAATCCAGACAACATCTAGCTTAAATTAATACCATTTCATTTTGGTCAAGTCAAGTGGTTGGAATATTGGTGGAATCAGTTGTTGGTATTTGTTCTGACATTGTTAAAATAAGGTTATTGTCATGGTGGCTTTGTTCCCAGTGTAGAGTGAATGTAAGGATTGCCACTAAAATATTCAAGGACATTTTGACATATTTGGGCACACAGGCTATTATGTAAAAAACCTGTGTTATTATCAGTCAGCATTCTATTTAATGGCTTCATAGTTCAATTCACAAAGTTGCTACACATGCCTTCAGTGGACCACCCACACCCACAACATGCCACCAACAACACCCACCACTGTGCCACCACACACTCCCACCATCCTACCACCACCCACTTATCCCACAGCCCTACCACCACCCACTCCCACCATCCTACCACCACCCACTCCCATCACCCTACCACCACCCAGTCCCACCGCAGCCACTAAACCCATCCAGTCCCTCCCCCCATAATCCGCTTGCTGTTCTACACATCCCATTACAGAAATGAGTTTGTGTTGCTCACATGGACAACAGCAAAGTAACGAATGATTTACTTTAACCAGAGTAGCTCGTTTGACTGCAGTCCACTAGCGACAACTGCAGTGTTGTGAAGGAGACCGATAGTGTGACCCAAGGTATCTGCATAGTAGCATGTGATAGCATGTTCATAGTACACATGATAATCAAATCATCATTCACTACTGATGTCCATTGCAGTGAGGAAATTCATTCAGTGGAATTCTGGAACTGGTTTTCGGGATAAAACGAGAGGAGAACTGAGGTGATCATACAGTGGAGAGAAAGGGCCATATTTTTTACTGTCTATCATGTGCTGCCTCCTTGAACAATTGCAATTGGACAATTTGGCCAAATATCTGTCTCAGCTTTTCTCCAGGGCCCTCAGCTTTTTTTCCCTTTTTTTTTGTATAAAAGTGCTGACAGAAAATATGGGCTTCTGGGGGGTGGCCAGAGTGACAACATAGGATTCCTGAAACGGTTTGCTTCACTTGGATCAGCAGAATGTAATGAAATGTTAATGTCAGGGTATTTAATTAGAACAGTATGTTTGAGGTTGTTGTACCCATTTCACATAATCCACAGGCTTAGACTGAAAGCTGAATCGTTCTGTGGTGTAAACGAGTGACAGCTCATGCAGGAGCCCATGCTGAGTTGCATGAAGCGAACGTTATAGCGGATAGGACATGACAGGTCAATCAGGAATACCTTTGGATCACACAGTTCAGGAAATGTCTGAGATGTGCTGAATCTGATCCCTCTCTGGCTGGCTTGATGATTCTTTTTATGCTTTTCTCATCATCCACATTCTATTAGAAGATAATATGCTGTAATATAGTAAGTTCAAATGTATCAGATATAAAGGCATCCTCTATAAACCTAGAATAAATTCTAATCAGGTTATGGTGCCTTCAGTCACTAGTTTCCAGTAGGGTGTCATCAGTTCTGCAGATTCAGACTTCTAATAGACAGTGCATTCTTATTACCTGATTTGTTAGGCCTACTGATGCACATATGAGTTCATATAATGTAAATGTAGTATTTTTATTTTAAAATCTCCCAAATTGTTGACCCTTTTAAAAGTTTTCCAGAAAAAACACTGACTGAACCTGCAGCATTCATCATCACAAACATCTTTTTCAGCTTCACATTCAAACATAAATATTATAAAAGAAAATATTGGCTAAAACCGATATATTATTTTGATATCGGTTCGATACCGCTATTGCATTTTACCGATACTGATATGATGATCGATTAGTCGTGCATCCCTAGTTCCTATTTTCTTATATGTTTTGTCATGGTTGATTTTGAAGCACATTGAAACTCCATGTGAAATATATCATACGACAGAAATATATCATATATGTATATGTATGTAAGTTAAAGATATTAACCCATTAAGACCTGAGACCGATTCTAAAAATGTTTTCTAAATCCAAACAGTTTAAAAATATATATATATTTGTTCACAATTTTTCAAAAATAGCAGATCTACAAGCTCATAGCGTGGCACTCAGTGCCGCGCTATGACCTTGCATATCTGCTATTTTTGAATAGCCAAAGAAATCTTAAAATGACACCGATGCGTTCCCGGTCTTAATGGGTGAGATACAGTGCAGTAGTGTAGTGGGTTCAGATAAGGCATATTCACACATGTCTGAAGATTGGCTTGTCGTGGTATGAGAGGAGATCATTATAGACTATCGGCTAAGGCTTCATTCTAGTTGTTTTAAAAGCCCAGAGTGCCAATGACGTCGCCGACGTCATGAAAAAAAAAAAAAGATTTGCTGCTCCATTCACTTCTTGTTTAACTTCTTACTGAAAAAGGCTGTATCTCGGCTCCTAAGCATTTTTTTTTTACAATGTATTTTTGGCCTTGGCACAGGGGTGATAAAGCCAGAAATAAGTTTGGCACTGAATGAGCTCGCCGATATTACAGCACATCTCCTAACACAGACGTTGGTTGTTGCCACCAAAAGTTTCAAGACACTTGAAAATGGGACAACTTGCCTCTTTGCTCCTTTGATATACCAGCTGTTACCCATCAGAGCAATATTCCCTCCGTGTTGTTAATCATTCAGGCCTGGCAGGCACAGTAACTGCAGTTGCCGAAGTTACAGTTAGGGCTTAAAGCAGGAAATTGAACTACATTTTTGTACGGAGATCCACAGTCTACTCTACAGTATCTGACCTAAGAGAATTTCTATACCCTATAATTAGCTATTTCACTTTTTACCCACCCTCATAGAATTTCACATGATCTTTTTCCATCTGCTTCTCTCTCCCACTTGGGTAGAATCCTACTCTGCAGCAGGGAGTGAGGGTAGCATCCCTCCCACATTCGGCCCTATGCCTCTCCAGGCCTCAGGCGCCTCCAGCTCGCAGTCCTCACCGGGAGGGTCACGGCACGCCGTCAGTGCCCTGAAGAAGTGGCTCACCAACCCAGTCCGCAAGCTTAGCTCTGAAGCCAGAGGAGGAGGAGGAGGAGGAGGGGGTAAGGGTGACAAGCTAATGACCAAGGCAGAAGGGAAGTCTACCTCTGCCCTCTCTCCCGATGGACAGACTCAGGGAAGGACCATAGAACAGCCTGACTATACCATCCTCCCCGTAACACAGACAGACACGGTGAGAGTCGGTGAATCCATTTCAAAACCTATTTAAAGATGCATGAAGAGGGTTCACTTTGTTGTGTATATATTTATCTTTGTCGCTCATGTCTGCCATCAATTTTGTCTTGTACAGGAGAGGAATGATGGTCCGCTGACTCCTACAGCGCTTTCTCCAGTGCAACCACTCAGGCAAACACCCTTATCTGACCTTCTGCACGATTCACACAGTCAGGTAAGGAATGGAACAACTTCTCTTTCTTTCTTTCTTTCAGCCTGGCCAGCTCGCTTGCACATGAATGGGCATGCATACACAGTACACATGTTGACTGATTTTCTTCTATCTATCTATCTATCTATCTATCTATCTATCTATCTATCTATCTATCTATCTATCTATCTATCTATCTATCTATCTATCTATCTATCTATCTATCTATCTATCTATCTATCTATCTATCTATCTATCTATCTATCTATCTATCTATCTATCTATCTATCTATCTACGTACTGTATATACCTGCCTCCATATTAATCACAGTTTTAGTATCATATTTTCACATAATTATATTTGGATACTTCATGAAATATTTAACTATTTAAAACTTTAATAATTTGATACTGGAATAATAATAATAATAATAAATGCTTGGGGTGTTTTTTGTCACAGTATATTTGCATATACGGGGCGGCAGTGGCTCAGGGGTAGAGTGGCCAGATGGCAACCGTGAGGTTCCCAGTTCGATCCTGGGCTCCCCCAGAGTTAGTGTCGAAATGTCCTTTAGCAAGACGCTGAACCCCATCGACACATTGCTGGAATCGTACCTGGGACAACCAGGGCCTCTGGCTCCCCAGGCGGGCTCACTAACCAGCTATGGTTGCCTGGGGAAGTCAATGGAGGTTGGATTGGGCCACAATGACTGAGGTCATAGTGCTGATGTCATAGTTTGGCTACTAACATCTGGATCTTCTTCAAGATCCACAGCGGATCAAAACGTTGTCAGCCTTTTTGTAATAAAGAAGTACCTTTTACCTGCTTTTACTAAAGCAGGTAAAAGGGCTCTATCTTTTTAACTGAAGCCTCTTTAGCCCAGCACCCACCAGTCGATGTGCGTTAGCTAAGAAAATCGAATACTATCATTAGGCTATACACTATGGCAAATGCCTAAATGACTAAACAGCATAGACCTGTCAAACTTATACGTTGTTACACCTTTCAAGCATCTGTGTCACATCATTTATTTTAACATTTTTTTATTACAAGTTTTTCAGAAAACTTATGTTAGGATTTAGAAGGCGTTTCTTTAATCAGCCTCAGGTGTAAATGGGTTAAAATGTATGCATGTCGGCAGTCATTTCTTGAAAATGTATTAATGTATTTATGGGTGGCAACATCCAATATCCTGATTGTTGGTTTTACTTACTGATACATTTTTTATGTAAATGGATTCAATTACAAAACAAAACTTGAGCAGTTTTGCAATTCAATCTGCAATTAATTAGGTTACTCACACAATGTACTGTATGTGTACTGTAAGTAACCTTCCAAACACTTTAAAGACCACACACATTCAGGCATAAACACGCATGCATGCACACACACACACACACACACACACACAGGCACACACGCACACACACACACACACACACACACACACACACACACACACACACACACACACACACACACACACACACACACACACACACACACACACACACACACACGCTACACCACCTTTCTCTGAAAACTCTTTACAGTGCTGATTAGCTTTCAAAAGCTCTGTGTGGTGGAATCAATCCTGTGGGCTTTTCCAGACAGCATCTGGAAGTGATCACGCAGCCAGGCAGGCAGAAACAGGGTCAGAGCTGGGGGGTGGTGGGGGTTGTGTGGGGGTGCTGCTGGGGGTTTGAAGGGATGCAAAGGAAGACACCAAAATTGGAAGGAGAACAGGAGAAGCCTTGGGGCTGGGTGAGGAAGGGGCCAGTGGAGTTTGGACAATAGGTTCATGTGCCTTCAAGATTGAGGGGGGAAGGTTGAGAGTGAAAAGGGGGCTCTGAGGGAGAACTTAAGGATTCATTCCAGCTAGCAAGGCAGCAAGTAAAGAGTCCTGCGCCGAAAGTAGCAGCTCTGCAAGCTCACAACATATCGCACTGACGCTTTGGGAGCTTGTATATTGTCTATTTTCAGTGCGGGACACCATTGTACGACGAGTATAAATTAAGCATAACAATTAAATCAATGAATGAGTAAAGTAAGTTATTTGGGCAGACATACTGTATATTTAGAACAAACCTTAAATCTAGCAGAAAAGAGCTGATACACATTTTACAGATCAAAATCTGTTATTTCTATGAATGACATATATTCGTTGCTGTCCGGCAGACAGCAATTTTTTTCCGCTTTTGCATTTTTTCCCCCATAAATCAGTGCTATTGAACACCCTTTACGTCTGTGTTGATTAAAAAAATATTGAACCAATGAAAAGTATTAAAAAGCGCTTCTGACAAAACCAGCTAAATCCATTGGATCCTCAAACTTTCTGCTAAACCAGCTAACTCCACCAAAGGGGGGTGGAGTTAGCTGGTTTTGCTGACTCCAGGCTCCACCCCCTTTTGACCTCACGATGAGGTTTAGCTGTTCTTATCAATGATGAACAAAACCTCCTAACTCCACGTTTTGTTTTGTTTTTGTCATTTCCTGAAAATGTTCAAATATGCAAATTCTCAGAAATCTCAGGATTTACAGTAGTGCATGCTCTCAGCTGTTATGTTAAGTGTATTTTACATCGTATAGTGGAAGGATTTACAGTAGTGCAAAATCTCAGCAAATGCAAGTAGGAGAGGAGGAGTCAAGCGTTTTAGTAGTAACAAGTAACACGTTTGTGAACCTTTACGGGTCCATTCTTACACTCAAAACTCATGACATTACTGTGTACACAGTATGTACAGTGTGTCTAGAGGTGCGTGGTCAGTCAGTTAAGCCTGTATAGTAAGGGTAAGATGGGGTGAAATCAACATTTTACATGCAATGCGTGAGAAGAAAACACAGAGTGAGTTGTGACCTACAAACTGACTGAATAGAAGGATTATCCTTCAGTGCACTAAGGGAGGGAATGAAAGGTAGCGCAGATAGGGGAGACTATGGGAGGAGGATTACATTTTCACATTCATATTAGGAGATTACACTGAGCTATAGGTGACGACTAATATATTCAGCATATAATAACTCTCTCTCAACCATAGTCTGTCAGCTTAGACCTTTTCACACAGCCTCAGCTATCTCATTGTTTGCTTCAGTGCGGCTCATAATTCGACTCCATCAATCACAACTAATACTCCACTTTCTTTATATGCACGGTACGAGCCTCAGCCGAACAGAAACACGCGAAGACGTCCTTATTGCTATACAGTAGGGTTACTTGGGGTTTGGAGCGGCAGCATTTTTCCGAAGGGGGATAAATGATAAATGATGGATTACCCAACAGACTGGTTAATAGCCCACAAGTTCCTCGCCTGGCTTGTCCCTCTCATTTCCTCACCCTGGCGTGGCCGTCTGCTTCCTGGATCAGAAGTTGCCGTATAGCTGCTGATGCAGCCTAATTATTTCAGCGACTGTCTGAGCCGTGCCCACTGGCTGCACCGCAGACCACTACTGTCTCATACCGCAGGTCTGAGGAGGCCATTCGCCGAGGTTTCTCATGTTAGACATCCATCCATCCAACACTGCGTTGTTGATACAGTCCTGCTGCAGAACGTATTATGTACTGCACCACTGCATGTATTATATGTCCTTCCTCTTTTGCAGAGCGACCAATCCGAATCCAACGTTATCCCAGGAGAAGACTGCTGCACCTTTAACGATGCTACAGTGGACAGCGAAGAGGACCGAAAATTAGCCTTAGAGAAGAGCATGTAGGTGTTTAACCTTTACATGAACACAGATTTAAGACCATTACTGGAGATCCAGACCTCCAATAATTGACCATATTCACATTCACACAAGCAATTTATCTCAGGTCATATTCAGGGGGTGGGAAACCCTATGCTGTCCGGGTGTACGATGCGTTCGATGAATTCACCCTTTTTACGGCGTGGCATCTATAAGAGGGTCTGTCTGTTGGTCTGTGTGCCTGAAGCGAATCCCGCAAGCCGATGAATATTCTTTCAAATAGGTTTTAGACTTTTTGAAATATTTAACTTCGTAATTTTATCGGGTGAAACCTTGCCCAGATTTGGATTCACACCACATACTGTAGATATGTTATACAATCCATGCACACATGAAGTCTGAGATACACATTGGAGACACACAAGTTTGAAGTCAATCGGTTGGAAGATCCTCAAGTTATGTGCGAGACAGACACACACACACAGATTTCATGCATTTATAGATAGATTAATTATTATGTTAATATTTATTTCCTTCCACTATTTTTCATGCAGCTTATCGTCTCTCTCTCTCCCTCATTCTCTTTCTCTTCTCAGATACGTGCTGACAGAGCTGATAGAGACAGAACGGTTGTATGTGGAAGACCTGGGGCTCATAGTAGAGGTATATGTCATTCTTCACTGAAAAAGTTGCAACTGCAAATCTGTACGATTTATGTCCCACCCGGGATTCGAACTCGGGTCTCTCATGCTATGCTTTGAGCTTCATGCAATACCTCTTATAAACCAGTAGTGATCTACCCATTTATCCTACATTTCTCAATAGAAGAGCAGGGAGACCAACTACAACCACCACAGTTGTGTTATAGTTATATTGTATTACAGGGGTCTTCAACAGGGGGTCCGTGCCCCCTAGGGGGTCCTCAGAGATACTGCACGGGGGCTGCCAAATATTTGTGTGATAGGGAATTTATTATTTTATTTTTACATTAACCACTTGAACCCTTGCATCCCTATTCTGGGGCGGAACATTAGCCGAAAAGTTGTGATCGGCTATTTTCGGTGAAGAGGTGTACAGGGCAGACCAAGCACCGAGTCACGGTCAACTTCACAAAGAATTGAGGGTTTAAGTCGTTAAATGTCTGAAAATACACATTTAACATGAATCCAATATGTAGTCTCTCTCAGCTAAGTGGTCCTTGGCCTGAAAAACGTTGAAGACCCCTGTTGTATTAACATACTCTCTAATATACAGATTGGTTATAATAATGTTTTATTCACTAGAAGTGGATTGCAGCTTATGATAACCCTTGGGGTGTGCATCGGCCTCCTTCACAAAAGCTTATGATAAGCAACATTTAGAAGCTGGTTTCTAGTATATACCTGCTGCTATGCTCATGCACCTTATGTCTAACTAATGTCATACTGTACAGGATGGATATGTCAGCCTATGTTTAAATATATAGATAGCCTTGTTTTAGATTATTATTTTTTTCCCCCTTTGCTTTCCTCCCTTTTCTTTTTTTTTTTCTGGAAACAATAGAAACAATGGAGCATAAACAAATTTCACCCACTGTTTTACACCTGTAAGCCTGTGATGTGACAATTAAAGGTGATTGTGATTGTGATCTGACAGGGCTACATGGGCACCATGGCCAACCAAGGGGTTCCAGAAGACATGAAAGGGAGGGACAAAATAGTGTTTGGAAACATCCACCAGATTTATGACTGGCATAAGGAGTGAGTCACACGCCTCCGCCCCACTTCCCTTATCTCATGTTCTGTCTCCTTTTTCACTTGCATTTTTCTGTGTGTGTTTTCATAAGAACAAAGTGTATGTGAAGCGTTTTCCTGTTCCACCAAGACGTGTGTGTGAGTACACATTAGTGGTCCAGCATGTGTGTCAAGTCCCATGCGACTCTTTGCTACTTCCTGTGTGTGTGTGTGTGTGTGTGTGTGTGTGTGTGTGTGTGTGTGTGTGTGTGTGTGTGTGTGTGTGTGTGTGTGTGTGTGTGTGTGTGTGTGTGTGTGTGTGTGTGTGTGTGTGTGCGTGCGTGCGTGCGTGCGTGCGTGCGTGCGTGCGTGCGTGCGTGCGTGCGTGCGTGCGTGCGTGCGTGCGTGCGTGCGTGCGTGCGTGCGTGCGTGCGTGCGTGCGTGCGTGCGTGCGTGCGTGCGTGCGTGCGTGCGTGCGTGCGTGCGTGTGTGTGCGTGCGCGCGTGTGCAGGCATGCGTGCATGTGTGTGTGTGTAGTTGAATTACTATACTTGTGAGGACCATTTCCCTGGTCCTCACAAGAGAAATGTTTATTTTATTTTATTTTAGGCTTACAAATAGGAAAATATTCATGTTGGAGTTATAGGGTTAGGATTAGGCATTTAGAGGTTATGTTTAGGGCTTGAAGTTAGAGTTTTCCCTGTATTATACATAGCTGTGGGCGATGTTTCACACCGACAAAAAGCCTACAAGCTCACAACGCGCGGCTATTTTTCTGCTATTTCCGGCTACTTTCAATGCCCTCCTAAAATTATGATCACAATACCTCACAAGTATAGTAATACAAACCTACGTGTGTGTGTATGTGTGTGCGTGTGTGCGTGTGTGCGTGCGTGGCTGCGTGCGTGGCTGCGTGCGTGCGTGCGTGTGTGCGTGCGTGCGTGCGTGTGTATGTGCACGTGTGCATGTGTGTGTGCGTGTGAGATCATACAGTACAGTAGCCTATGAGTTTAGCTGAGTGATAATTCCTGCCTGACATTTGGCCGTGCGTGTGTGCACGTGTGCGTGTGCGTGTGCGTGTGCGTGTGCGTGTGCGTGTGCGTGTGCGTGCGTGTGTGTGTGTGTGTGTGTGTGTGTGTGTGTGTGTGTGAGATCATACAGTACAGTAGCCTGTGTGTTTAGCTGAGTGATAATTCCTGCCTGACATTCGGCCCTCTGTGTCACACAGCTACTTCCTGGGAGAGCTGGAGAAATGTGTGGGTGAACCAGAACGACTGGCCCAACTCTTCATCAAGCATGTGAGTCAGTGTGCATGTAGCTGCATGATAACCTGGCTTTGGTTCTTCTCTCTGGGTGTTTTGGGCTTGAGGCAGTGGTGGAAAAAGTACTCAATTGTTTAAAAGAAAGTAAAAGTCCTGTATTTGAAATTTTACTGGAGTAAAAGTGCAAAGGTATTGACATCGAAATATACCTGTTGTACCAAAAGCAAAAGTAGCCCTTAATACAGAATGTCCCATTTAATATGTTTTCAAAAGTTCTCAAAATCTTTCGAAAATAGCAGATCTACAAGCTCACAACGAGTTGTGGTGTAATGGAGTAGAATTAATTACTGTACAAAGTAGGCCTATTGAAAAATGGACATGCTCAAATAAAGTAAAAGTACCTCAAAATTGCACTTAAGTACTGTACTTGAGTAAATGTACCTTGTTGCTTTCCACCATCGGTTTGGTTTGAGGTCACAGCCTTTCCAGGGACTTCTGACTGAGTGTAAAAGTCTTCTTGGCCCGCTGCCATCCAGATGCATGTTGTTCTTTCAGCAGCAGGATCATACTGGAGGTCCAAGTCATTACAGTAGCAGAGCTTCCACTAATGCAGGGCCTCCCAAACCTTTCAGCTCCAGACCCAAAAGATACATTTGGTGTCTACATTTTCGGGTATAATATGTGACAAAGAGTACCCATTCATCAGCTTCATTTTTATAGTGTTCCAGTTCCAATTTTGTCTGCTCATTTCTTTGTGTCATTTCCACTTCCAATTTCACTTGTTTAATCTGTATCCTGTCTGAGTTCTCTATCCCGATTGGATAAATTGGTATCGTGACCTGAAAATGCATTTTCTGTTTAATGAAGAGCTGGAGAGGCATGGAGACTCCTGTTACTGAACAAACACTCAATAGCAATGAGAATTATGGGCAGAGTACTATTATTACTATTATTTTAACCAAAGAAAATCACTTTAAAATTACTTTTAAGCCTTATTTCTGAAATAGTGAGAACAACCAACCGATCTGCTATTTTCACAATTTCTTAAAAGTTTTTTTTTCCTGAAACACACACAAAACATACACAAAACATTTTCCATAGGAAACAAAAAGGGATATACTCATGACCCATACGAATGGGTCCGCGACCCAAAAATAGGTCCCGATCTATTGTTTGAGAAACACTGTACTAATGTCTACAGCAGAGCTGCAGCAGCCTGCGTTAAGGGTCAGAGCTCAAGATGCAGTCAACTCAGCAGTCTCTCTGAAAACAGCCAGAGGAAATCACTAGCTGAGGGTCATATTTGGTACACTGTAAAGTCCCCATTGTTAATTTAACTCTGACAGTTATGAGTGCATTTTTTAACCGATCCCACTGCAGATTGTATATTAAGATAAAAGATGGAGAAGATAGATAGACCTTTATTGATCCCACAAGGGAAATTCAGTTGCCAGAGGCAGCACATCAGTTAAAGTACAGTTGCAGATAAATACTGTAAGATACAGCAAGGGTAGCGACACAAAACTATGAAGAACAACATCACGAAAACACCATCAACAATGAAAGCTAGCTCCGCTCTGCTCACTGTGGCTGTAGTCCAGCCTCCAGTATGTTTAATTTCCCCGTGGCAGATTAAATCATTCTTTCTCAGCCACTGGAACTATTTAAGGAGTCAAATCTCCTGCTCCTATTTAACAGACTTCAAACGTTTTTGTTTTAGGGGGACATGCAGAGCACAGTCACAATGAGAGGAAAACAAAAGGCTTTAGCAACCCTGCTGTCTCTCTTTTCACTCTCTGTCCTCCCTTGATCAATGTCACTCTGTTTTGCTTTTTATATCACCCACACAGACACACACAAGCACGCACATGATCACACACACACACACACACACAGACACACACACACACACGCACGCGTGCACGCACGTACGCACGCACGTGGCCGTCTGCTGAGTGGGTAGGGAGGCTATCTGGCTATCTAGAAGGTCACTGGTTCGCCCCCTTGCCCAGTCTACAGTATGTATTACTTTACTTGAGTATTTCCAATTTTCAATACTTTTACTTCTACTCCACTACATCTCAGAGGCAAATATTGTACTTTTACGCCACTACAATTATTTGAAAACTTTAGTTAAGGATAGGGTAAGTGATATTTTTTGGTTAAAACAAAAAGTATTTTGTTAAAAGGTTAAAGCACTATATTCTGATAGTAATCATTGCTATATAGTCCAGGGGCCAAGCCAGATTTTGGTACCACCTAAGGTGACCGTAATTTTTTTGTATTTTTGTCTTCGTACATGTCTCTAGTTTATGTTTTGATATGATAACCCTTCCAATCTTGTAGCTTAATGGCAGTTATCACTACCTACCCCTATAGGAAAATGTGATGTATGTGAATCATTTATATGACTTCTAAACAATACTTTTTGGAAAGCAGTGGTCTTATAAACAGTTGGCCCTAAGGTGATTTCACCAGTAGAATCCATTTCTGCTGAGGAAATGTTGGTGCAAATTTAAAGAGATCATTTGCATATTGGAACACATTTTGTGGAAATAATTACATGAAAAATACAATTACAGCTAGATATTTCAAAAATTGTGATATATATGTGAGATAAAAATAGTGGAGATACATCTGTGACCTACTGGCAATGTGCACAAGCAATTTGGTGCGGATCGGCCCAATGGTTTGCGAGATTAGCTAAGACAAACTGCTACAAGCTGTAGTTGTAATAGCTGGAAGGGAATGTAACATCATAAAGATTGTGCAATTAGTGACAAGTTTTAGATTTTTGGCATGGTGTTAGGTGAGGGTGTAAGGTTTTCAAAAACCACTGCATACAAGTTGGGCTGGCCCACTAGTGGCCGGTATGCAGAAACTCCAATATTAGACGGGTCAGTATGGTTGAACCCCCAAATAATTGATTTGGGGGTTGAATTAAATAGCATACTAACAATCTAGGAAAATGTACATTTCGGAAAGGCGTCATTTTCAAGATGCCGTCCACGATGGAGGATGGTTATATTACTATTCAACTTAGAAAGGGGGACGTAAGATAAGATATATCTATTACTACTTACACAATTACTTAAATAACCACACTGTTGTCAAGTAATCCAGTAAGGTTAAACAGACTACAATCACTATTCATCATCATCCTCTGATTCCTTTTTTTCTGGGGAGCAGTTAGGGGTTAACACATTGGGTGCCAGAGGTTTATTAAAATATTATACGTTGAGTGCCAGCATTTCTTCCATCCACTTGCGTTATACGTTGAGTGCTGTGAGAAGCCCCGACGCGGAAATGCATGTAAACAAAGCGTGCGTGCGAGACGGCGGAGGGTCCCGACTAACGCCTGGAACAATAATATTTCTAACGCGACCCTCCATTGCAGCGTGATCGCCGATCGGAAACGGCTCGTTTCCACCACATTAAAAAGAAATGGAGATATTAAGCTTTTAATCAAGGAGATAACATTGAAAACGCCGACCGGAAGGATTTTTGACATGGAGCCAGATCCAGCCTCTTCTTCTCAGAAACTCATTGGGTGATGTCAAAGTTTCGTTTTAGCGCCCCACGTGGCCCACATGTATAAAAATAGAATTGGGTCAAAAACGGTCCGGACCGTTTTCGGCACTTCTCGTTTGGACCGGACCGTTTTTGGCATTCAATGTGTTAAGTGTCTTGCTCATGGACAACTCAACACATAGCTGGGGCCAGGAATCAAACCTGGGACCTTAAGTTTCCCAGGGGGACTCTCTACCCATTCAGCTATGATCACCCTAGACCGAAGGAGGGTCAACTTTTACAAGCTTATGGAAAGCAGTCTTTTTCTCAGAAAAAAATCTCAGAAGTTGTGTCACAACCAGTCACAGCATGGATGAATATCCCCTGAGAACACTTGATATGTCTGAGGATTTCTTTTAAATGGTCCATGTTATACACTTTAAAACTGCCATCAGCTGGTCTTTGGACACAACTTCTCTGAATTGCACACCGTCTGTGGACTGTGTCAACTTAAGGAATGTGACGATTCCACAATAGTTTCTTCCAGAGGAGTCAGAGAATGATGATAAATAGTGACTGCATGACACAAGTGCTTACTGCATAATGGGCTGGTTAACTTGGCTTACTGGATTACTTTGTGGTTAGTAATAGAAATATGCTTCCAAAAACATTTACCTTTACTTGACTATATTAAATTTGAGTTATAATGTTCATTTTCAATAACAAAATACAAATAAGAAAGGTTAATTTGTTGTTTTTGAGTAATTTAGTAGAATGGGACACCACCTTAGGACGCCACCTTGGATTTGGCTATAAATAATTAACTGTTGGTAATTTCACAGATTCAGTTGCATTCCTTGAGTCCTAAACCCTGGGTTAGACATCAAAACCACCTTTTTACGTTGAATAGTAATTGAGATATAGCCATTTTAAGCTCCCGGCAGCCGTCTTGAAAATGGCGCCATCTTGAAAATGGCGCCTTTCCGGAATAAAAATGTTCCTAGATTGTTAGTATGCTATTTAGCATGCCCAATAGTAACATAATCAATTGAAAAAAGACATTTGTATCAAATATTTGGGGTTCAACCATACTGACCCGTCTAATATTGGAGTTTCTGCATACCGGCCACTAGTGGGCCAGCCCAACTTGTATGCGGTGGTTTTTGAAAACCTTACACCCTCACCTAACACCATGCCAAAAATCTAAAACTTGTCACTAATTGCACAATCTTTATGATGTTACATATTCCCTTCCAGCTATTACAACTACAGCTTGTAGCAGTTTGTCCTAGCTAATCTCGCAAACCATTGGGCCGATCCGGAATTATTTCCACAAATGTGCAAATTATCTCATTAAATATGCACAATACCAACATTTCCTCAGCAGAAATGGATTCTACTGGTAAAATCACCTTAGGGCCAACTGTTTATAAGACCATTGCTTTCCAAAAAGTATTGTCTAGAACTAGACTAGAAGTCATATAAATGATTCACATACATCACATTTTCCTATAGGGGTAGGTAGTGATAACTGCCATTAAGCTACACGATTGGAAGGGTTATCATACCAAAATATAAACTAGAGACATGTACGAAGACAAAAATACAAAAACTTTACGGTCACCTTAGGTGGTACCAATTTGTGAAAATATCAGTGTTGGCCCCTGGACTAATAGAGTGTTTGTTCAGTAACAGGAGTCTCCCCGTCTCTCCAGCTCTTTAATAAACAGAAAATACATTTTCCGGTAGGTGTCAAAATCTCAGCCAATCAGGAGAAAGTACCCATTTTTAAGCTTCATTTTTATAGTGTTCCAGTTCCAATTTTGCCTGCTCATTTTGCCTGGTCATCACTTCCAATTTCACTTGTTTAATCTATATCCTGATTGAGTTCTCTATCCTGATTGGATAAAATTGGAAATTAAACTTTCTGTTTTATAAAGAGCTGGAGAGACAAGGAGACTCCTTTTACTGAACAAACACTCTATAGCAATGAGTACTATCAGAATAAAGAGCTATTTGACACTTATTTTAACCAAAGAAAATCACTTACCCTACCTTTACTACTAGTTACTTTGCAGATATAAATGATTGTATTATAAAGGCGGCCATAGCTGAGTGGTTAGTGAGCCCGCCTAGGGAGCCAGAGGCCCTGGTTGCCCCAGGTACGATTCCAGGCCACGCCAGCATTTGTCGATGAAATTAAATTTGTCCCTGAGCAAGACTCTTAACCCCTAATTGCTCACAGGCCCTCATTGGAAACAAGCCCGCAACGACTTTCATGAACGTCCTGTTAAAAGGAATTATCCTTATCCTTATCCATTATGAAACATACATTGAACCACTTCAGCCCTATTTTATACATAGGCTATTTGAAAATAGCCGATCTACAAGCTCACAACGCGTCGCGATGCGACGTGTTGTGAGCTTGTAGATCTGCTATTTTCAAACATTTTAGTACTTTTACTTTTGGTACTTTAAGTATATTTTGATGCCAATACTTCTGTACTTTTGCTCAAGTAACATTTCGAACACAGGCCTTTTACTTGTAACAGAGTATTTTTATATCATGGTAATGCTACTTTTACTTAAGTAAAATGTCCGAGTACTTCTTCCACCACTGACAACGACTAAAGGGGACTAAATAATGACATTATTATTATTTCACTGACATCTCCTCTTGAACCTGCAGGAGCGGCGTCTTCACATGTATGTGGTGTACTGTCAGAACAAACCCAAGTCAGAGCACATTGTCTCAGAGTATATTGAGAACTACTTTGAGGTGAGGGCTCAACATCTGTTCTTCATAATAATAGAATGAGTGTTTAGTTTTTGCTTTATCACTATCTGTTTTAGTTGGTATAGTTAAAATGATATAACAATACTCGGTGTTTAGTGAGTTTTCTTAAATTTTCCGTGTTTGCCTTCTGTCTGCTTAATGCTTTCCTTTGACCTGATAGGAGCTCAGACAGCAGTTAGGCCACAGACTGCAGCTCAATGACCTGCTCATCAAACCTGTACAGAGGATCATGAAGTACCAGCTCCTGCTAAAGGTACATTATAATAGATTATAACCGTGATCATAATACACTATAAAGTAGTATAATGTTTTACAACTATGATAATTATGATACACTATAATAGATTATAACCGTGATCATAATACACTATAAAGTAGTATAATGTTTTACAACTATGATAATTATGATACACTATAATAGATTATAACAGTGATTATAATACAATATAATCTATTATCAATCATATATTACAACTATATCCTGTTCTAAATCAAAAGTCGGTGAGTGATCGATCAGTCATTATGAAGTGTTTGGCCCCGTTTGGCCTAGCTCAGACCTACCCAGGACTGGGTACTTTTTAGGCACCAGTTTAGTACCACTTACACATGCACCACGCTACCCACTTCATTGTAGTGGAAACCGTGGCACAAGTGGGCGGTGTGGTGTGGGGTAGGGTGAGGCCATGCATATGGAAAGTTGCCTCTGCAGTACATTAATCTCTTTTTGATTGGCCCTCTAAGGACTTTCTAAAGTACTACACCAAAGGAGGAATGGATGTTGACGAGTTAGAGGTGAGAGGCCTCTTAAGTCCTCAATTTAACACATAGATATTCTGTATGAATATAAGATTAGAGTTGCTGTTTATCTGTCATAATCCTTCCCATTTCTTTCAACCAGAGAGCGGTGGAGGTTATGTGTTTTGTGCCTAAACGTTGCAATGATATGATGAATGTGGGCAGACTCCAAGGCTTTGAGGTGAGGCATGTTAACTCATTCAAAATGTCTATTATCATAAAGACAATAAATGAACAATGCACCTGTTCATATCTCTTCTGATCAATATTCATATGTTACTGGTACAGGGTAAAATCACAGCTCAGGGGAAGCTGCTACAGCAGGATACGTTTTCTGTCAGTGATCAGGAAGGCGGTGTCCTGTCCAGAGCCAAGGAGAGGAGGGTCTTCCTGTTCGAGCAGCTGTGCATTTTCAGTGAACCGATTGAGAAGAAGAAGGGCTTCTCTCTGCCGGGGTACACTTTTAAAAACAGCATCAAGGTGCGAGAAACATTGGCATTTTAAACCTTACTGTGGACATGTCATTATAGGTGAAATCCCCCCCAAAACAACAACAACAACAACAAAGTTTTAATTAATAGCTAAAATAGCAGATCTGTCAACTCACAATGCGACGTGTTGTGAGCTGAGATCTTGTAGATTGGCTATTTTTGCTATTTGTCATGCAATGAAGTATACAGGGCTTAACCACTTGGACGCTAGCGTCCCTTTTCTGGGCATGTCATAACAGGCAAATATTCAGCAAAAATAGCAGATCTGTCAGCAAGTAGATTGACTATTTTCGTAAAGAGATGTGGTGTAGAGGGAAAAAAGGAGGGGGTCAGGTATAGACCCTTGGGGGACCCTGGTCAATGACGTATATAGGGTTTAAGTGATTAATGAGTCAAAGTGTATGTACGTGGCCATCGGTCAGTTTATCTATAAAGCTCCTCGACTCCTCTGTGTTACAGGTCAGCTGCCTGGGCATGGAGGAACATTCGGATGAAGATCCATATCGTCTGGTCCTAACCTCTCGGAAGACTAACGGGAGCATCATACGTTTCATCATGCAGGCCGAATCCACGGAGAAACGTCTGGCTTGGGCCAATGATGTGGTCCAGATCTTGGACTCCCAGAGGAACTTCCTTAACGGTACCACAGACTAGAAGGGGCTTTGTTTCTCTGTGAAAACGAGGTTCAAAGGTTGAGAAACAACGTTAATTCTGTCTCTTCCCTCTTCTGCACCACCACAGCCCTGCAGTCCCCAATAGAGTACCAACGTAGGGAAAGCAAGTCACATAGCCTTGGCAGAGCCATCAGACCTCCCACAGCAGCAAGCTCAGGCCTACGGCCGCATTCCTCTGCATCCATGGACAGAAACCAAACGCCCTGTCTGCTGTCTTACAACACCTCCCTGCCCTCCCTGCATCTCCCCAGCCAAGGCCAGCCCTCAAGCACGGTTAGGAAGGTATGTGTACACACTAAAAACAACCCTCCAGTACAAAATGCTATTATTTTTGCATGAAGAACGAAGAACAAATTCTCTTTAGCCACTTCAACCCAAGCGACCCTATTCTAGTCAATGCCGTATATTGGGTTTAAGTGGTAAAACCCCCCCACCTTTCATTATTAATTATTCATCTTTATTTTATTCACTTCGTCCCTTCAAAGGTCTCCAACTCCGGCTGCCCGCCGCCCCGCCCAAATCGCCTGCCACTGTCCATCCCTGATCAGCTCAGTTTGTCCCTAGAGATGGGACACCGCCATGGGATGCCCAATGGCCTCAGCCAGCACAGCATACAGGTACTGTAATTGTAGTCGAACGATTACTGTATAGAAATAGTGATGATGAATGTATTTTTATAGCGCTTTTCCAAACAGGGTTACAAAGTGCTTTACAGAACAAGGTAAAAGAGCAGCATGATAACCATAAGAGATAAAACTACAACATATCAGTGGATAAAATAAGATAATATTTTTAAAAATCCACAGAAACAGAGTATATAAGTATAGAGAATAAAATAAACAGAATAAATCTATAAGAACACTAAACTGGCAAGAATACTAAGAAAATGACTTAACATAGAGTTTTCAGAAGCTCTGTAGAGCATTCCATAGGAAGCACAGGGGCCCGGAGGTGATATTAATACTACCTACTCTACTAATAATACAGAAATAGGACTTTTGATATGATTAGCCAGTGTATCTTAATGACTAAATACTGCTTTATTGTTGAGAGCTGAACATCTGTCGTCCACAGTAAGATTCTGCTTATCTTATCATATTGTCAGTGGAAGATGGAATACTGCTTTAGACAGTTTAGACGAGATCTGTGTTGTTTAGTGTCGACCAGAAGCTGTTACCATCATCACTGATAATGAGGGGAAGTACCGTAACTTTGGCAGTTCTCACTGCCTCATCCTGTTGTTGTTTCCAAGTAGATTTACAAACCCGGTCAAACTGATCTCTCTTGCCTGTGTCCACAAAGACCATTCAGTTTATGGACCTACTGTTTTATCTTATTTGCTCAGACTTCCCCCATCAGGAGGAAATGGCTTCTCCTATCAAACAAGTGTATCAGGTCTCTTTATAAGAGCACTTTCCATCCTGTACAGTAGAAGATTAATTCTTTATCTTTTTGCAACAAGTGTTTTGAGTGGGTTAGAATAGAGGATTTTTGTTTTGTTGATGCACCAAACATAACAGCACATTTTATGTTTCAGGTGTAGGCCAGATACTTAGTTACAGAACAAATAGATTTGTAGATCCTCCCCACACACATTTCTGTGTTGTCACTGCTGTTGTATCCTACTGACTCACCTACCAGCGCCTTAGTTTTTTTTTTCCCCATTTCATGAGGTATAGGTGTCTGTGCAATTACACACAGGTCTTAACCATTTTCAACCTGGCGTCGCTATTTTTGGCACGTCATGAAGTTTGAAAAACATTACAAAATGTTCTGAAATCATCAAAGATTATCATGCATCTGGTTTGGCCCAGCGTCTATGTATAGGAACACTTTCGGCACCGTGTTTGTGGGAGGTAAGCCGGGCGGGGAGGGTGATCTTTGTCAATGTACATTACATACTCCTACAGGCTGGGGGCGGCACCTGTCAGCGGGGGATGTTGAACAGGAGGTGTAGGATGGAGGCTCTACGTCCTCCTGGTGGGGGCTCCTCACTGGCAGGTGAGCCAGTTGGGTACAACAGCGGTGACAACACAGAAGTGTGTGGGGCAAACCGACTAAATTGGGAGGAAAAAACTGATAGAAATATCTGGCTACTCTTAAAAAAAAAAAGGGAGAGAGGGCAAAAATAGCAGATTTACATGCTGATATTTTCGCTATCTTCATATGACCAAGTATATTGGTCATGAGTGGTTAACAGGTTAAAAAGGTAATGTCAATGCATTCACACTGTTAGCAACTTTCTAAACCAAACACTGCTCCTACTCAGGGTGTGAGTGACAGTTTCCATGGATCCCCAACGAGTGATGGTGGAGGTTACGCAACGCATCGCCTGAGCAACTTGGATAAGCTGACAGAGCATGAGCAGTGAGATGACCTGCAATGATCCCCTGAACTCACTTATCCATTCTGTCTCAGAAGCACGTCAGCCCTGGGGCTGGGCAATTCACCAAAAATGTATTGGTTAGAAGTTAGAACCAATAACCAATAACCGACTTAATCTTGGGATCGAATAATTGAGAAGCAGGTTTTTTCCCTTATATCAACAAATCTTCCTGAAAACATACGAAGAGATCTTTTTGGGGTCGATTTGTCCTCTTAACCTCTTAATATGATACTTTGTTGTACAATGGTGGTGTACAAAAATAGCTAAAATAGCCCTTCTACAAGCTCACAACGTGTCGCATCGCAACGCATTGTGATTTCCCAACCCTAGTCAGCCCTGTCAACGAGCTGAGATGGAGCTGAATGTGCTCTGCGTTGATAGAATTATAATGTACATCATTTCTATACAGCTATCGTTGTGATATCATTGTTATATATGTTTATGTCTGTCAGGTATTTTGTACTGAATTTCAGATGAAACCTTTATTTACCACTGTAGTGCAGAATCTGCAGACTATGAATCGAGATTTCAACCATTCATATTGTGTCATATGTGTGTGCATGCGTGGTGTGTGCGTGCGTGCATGTGTGCGTCTTTGTTTGTGCACATGCAGACATGAGCATGTGTGCAGTGTATGTTTGCAACATATGTTTGTCTGTGAAAGACGGTAATCTATCTGTGATAATCAGACAAAATGTGTGAAAAAGAGATTCCCCTTCATACTGTACATGTACAATTTTCTTATATTTTTTCCACTGAAAATTACTTGGATATATTTTTCCTGTCACATAATTCTGTAGTGTGTGCTGTTTGCTCATAAGGGACCATACAGTGATTTTATTCAGCTTTTTGTTTTCTTCCACTTAATGTATTAGTACAGTAGCTACGCTAAACCCAGTGTACTCAGTAGTATTCTGTGTATACTACGACTACAGTACTACAGTTATGTCTATGTCCCTGAATACTTGCTCACCACTAGGTTGGCATGACAGAACGTCACTGTTGTGCATGGACTCAAGCCTAATACCCGAATTATGCTCAGCTGTATGATGGTGTTGTGCACCGAGAATAGACGATCGTCGCGGATGCAGCACATTGTGAGCTTGTAGATCTGTTATTTTCGGCGAAGTATAAAATCATGCTTAATGTATACACGTATGTTGCATGATGTTGTTGAAAATAATGAATTTTCAAGCTGACAATGCAATGTTTCAGCAAAGTATTAAGCTTTAGTGTAGATTACAGAGTAACCACTTAAACCCTAAACTTAGTGAAACAGACCTGAGTTGGCTCTGTACTTGGTCTGCTCTTGTTTCCTTCTACAAATGTCTTCGCCAGAAATTATACAAGCTATTATTAGTATTACTAGTATTATACAAGCTTGTGTGCTTGTAGATTGGTTATTTCTGACGAATGTTCTCCCCAGAATACGGGGCATTGGGGTTCAAGTGGTTAAGTGTGGGATCTGAATCACGTGCACGTCTGAGAAAACAGTAAAACCTTTCAGTGTTAATTTAACTCTTGACAGTGCACTCTCAAAAGTTAAATGAACACACTGGATTTTACAGTGCCTGCAATAAATATGGTTTCCCTCTCAGGGTTTATTTTAACCCTGCCATTGTTCAAATGTTATCTGAAGAAAACACGCTTGCAATCTCAGACAAAGCACTCTTCACTATGGAGTAGAAAGAGGAAAAGGGCAACAAAGATAAAGAGAGGTGTTCATCTGTCAATGTCATCTTGAATGTAAATAATGTGCAGTGGATCATACAGTATCAATAAAATAGTGTGTCGTTATGAGTTATGTTGTCCGTATATACACCAAGAGAAACACACATTGTTCAAATAAAGAGAATGTCCATTGAAAAAAAACATTGAAAAGCTACAGAAAGTAGGTTATTTTGCAAATATAAATGATGATGTATAAATATAAATGCTGCATTGTGTGATATTTGTGATAGTCACAACAAGACAAGACAAGACAATTACCCGGAGTTAAATGAATACAAACAGCCTGCGGATGAATTGTATACTGTATGAGATCATCTGCCCCAAATATCCAAATACAGATCTTCAGGTTTTCTACCCACGTGACCAGACCACACAAACAGTTGGAGCAAAATTGGTCTTCAGCTTAACAATGCCAATAGAAATATGTTGTAGCCTTGTTGACATCAAACACATTCTCCTCCATTCATTCGTGTATTTATTCATGCATCATAAGAGGAGATGTTAATGGGATGGATTGTAACACTTTAGGCCAGTATTATGATGTAGTAACGATAGTTAGTACAAGTACAAAGCAGCAGAAAGAGGTGATTTGACATAACTAGTAGACTACACATAACAAATTGGGATTCAATAAAAAAAAAACAGATGCATCCTTGGTCAATCTACTATAATAACGATAATTGAATAATGATAAAATAATTATATTTTACCAGAGGTTAGTGCCACTACGCTGCCCTCACACCTGCTACGTCGCACCGCCGATCTGACCGATATGCCCATATATGGAGATCTCTGTATCTGTCAGTCCTTGTCCCTTCTATGACCATATATGGAGATCCCTGATGTCATCAGTATATGCCCATATATGGGCATGTCCCCTTTTGTGCCCATATATGGAGCTGACTGATTATGCCATGAGGACACATTGAGGTTTGACAACACACTCCATATTTGGGCGTAGCTGCATTGGGAACTCCTTACCGTATATGGTTATGGCTGAGTCATAGGGACATGAGCGTGATGACGTGGTCCGCCGGCCCGCCGGTCCTCCCTTAAGCCTTAAAGGGATAGTTCACCCAAAAAATATATTTTTTCTATTGATTTTGAATTCATGGACTTTTTTTGTTTTTGTCGCATTCCTTAGCCAATAATTTGATGACTAGCGGACCGGTAGGCAGTGGTTCCGGTTGAAGACTCAAAGGAGACTCTTTGTGTCTCCTACCGGAACCGCTGCCGGTCATCAAATTATTTAAATAATTCAAGTCTCCATGGGGTGACTTATCGATATAAAAGATTTTTGGGGGTGAACTATCCCTTTAATATAGGAGGATGTGGGAAATTGGAACAGAACAGGGACATTATACTGAAAACATTTCTCTTCAGTAATAATTACCATTCGTTTCAGAAAGCACGGCCACAAATTACATTATATTTCACATGATTTATTAAAAACATATCTAAAACTTACTTTCTTATGTTCTTATGCACAAAACATATCGATCTGATGGAATCTGAGCATGCTGCAATTATGGAAAGGGCCTTTTTTTGGCAACTCCATAAATTGTATACAGTAAATGTTATTGGTCCATCAAAAATAATTGCTGAAATGTTCAGGAATTTTGTTTATGTCCATCCAATACCATGAACAATATTTGATGTCAAACATGCTTCTGTAGTCCTTGTACAATAATAAACAAGCAGATGGTTCAGTATTCAGTATACACACATGCCTCTTAAGGAGGTGTTATGAAACAATACCTGGTCATTAAAATTGTTGAAATCAACACTTTGTTATATCATTGTGTTCATGAAACGGAAGAAACCTGCTTCCTATTTTGTCTGGTAATGACGTCAGCCAAGTGATTAAGAAATGCTGACATGTTATAACCAGTCACCTATAGTCCTCCTAATGTTGTTTGAATGATTCACCTCAAATCTTTTCCACATTACAGTCCAAGAAGAGACTTGGCAAGAGACAACATACTTCTTTTTTTTGTGTTTGTACTATACATAACGTTTGCAGGATTGGTGATGGTTGTATGTGATCAACTGTCCTCTTGTATTTGCTAGGGGCCATATTTGGAAGCTTTCCCCATTATGTAGGCTGCAGCATGTGCTTTAGTATTTTTAAATGGTTAGTAGGCCTGCTCTCTGTCTTCTTAAAGCAGGGCTTCAAATTGAGGATCTTTTGAGATATTTTTGTATTTACCAGCCATTCAGATAGACTAGTGTTTTTTTTTTTTTTTTCCCTTTATTTCCCCCCCAAAAAAATTAACTTTTACATCTGCACTCTTCCTCTTTTTCTCAGTTATTTGACTGGGACAACAAAGCCATATCAAATATCTCCACACTGCCTAATTTGCCTAACCAGTGTGTTAGAGAACAATAGCTGTTACTGTTTGTAAAGTAGCACACAGTCCATTCATTCTACCACAGACCCCAAAGACATGCAGCGTTGGAGCAAACCAAAATAGTTGTATTAGTAGGCTACATGTCATGACATTGTGTTCCTGGAAATTGTAGGATTATGACTATGAGAATTGATGGTTCAGCCCATGTCAGCCAGATGCAGTGATATTTAAAACTTGATTCGTCACCCGCCAACTTCACATCATCACCGACCACTTCACTTTAACCCTACAAGAACATAGGAATTTGTCTTCTTTTTGAGTGATTGAGCAAGAAATTCCTTAAAGCAGGTTCAGAATTTCCTACAGGAGGAGATGGTCTACAACGTCAATTTCCAACTGATATTATGCTAGTTTATAGCGACCTCTAGTGCAGGAAAAGGTGATGGTCATCATGCTCAGGACCATGTCTTGATCAACATCATTCAGAACAATTGACACACAATTTAAGACTCATTTGAATTTATTGTGTGTGTGTGTGTGTGTGTGTGTGTGTGTGTGTGTGTGTGTGTGTGTGTGTGTGTGTGTGTGTGTGTGTGTGTGTGTGTGTGTGTGTGTGTGTGTGTGTGTGTGTGTGTGTGTGTGTGTGTGTGTGTGTGTGTGTGCAGGGTTGATGCCCTGATGTTTGTTTAGTCTTTGTTTTTTGTCTTTTGAATGTCATGTGTATTAATTGTTGAAAAATCAATAAATACTTTAATGACAAAAAACAAATAAATAGAGCAGGATGTTGTGTGCAACTGTGTGCTCTTGGTGCAGAGAGTAGGCTACAGTATGTAAATTATCCTTTCACTGTCATCACACACCCTCACCCTCCCTCCACCTTCGCTGCATGGGAGGCTTTGAAGTGTCAATAATGCCCTGCTTTCACCTTGAACTGTGAAATATACCATGGCCCACTCATCATCTCCTGTTCATCTCTCTTATTACTGTATAATGCTGCACAACATATCAGAACAGCTGGAACTCGCTGGATCACACCACCTGCAGCACTTTCCCAGGAATTAGGACCAGCTGACAAATAACATGTCCCTATTTGCCCTAATTTATGTTTTCCTTCTTTGCACCTCAAATATGGTCACATTATTCATACAAGGTGCTGCACAAGTGCAAAACATTTGCCATGACTGTGTAACGGTGCAAATATTGAAGGGATAGTTCACCCCCAAAATGACTTATACAGTGTACACACACACACACACACACACACACACACACACACACACACACACACACACACACACACACACACACACACACACACACACACACACACACACACACACACACACACACACTGTATAGCATAGACCATACGAAGACAATTCCTTTACATAATGTGCACACAAGATACTTTAATTTAAACAAACCCATCGGTTCATTATTTTGAGTGCAGAGCTAGCATCCCAATTTTGGGATGAAAAAATTAAAGCAAAAGATGTTCATAGCAGACAGCAATATCACACAAAATAGTTTCAAAATATCCTTCTCAAGATTTAAAAATGAAAAAAATAATTTCAATTTGTTTTCTCCTCTGGCTCATAACAAATGACGGTTTAAAAATTGATTAGTGTTAACTTGACATAGGAAACAATATTCTGATACAAGGGAGCCATCTAAAGGCCATGATATAAAAGAACAGCATAATCATATTACCAGGTATGAGTGTGTATAGCAAACACTTGATAGAGGAAATGCCAGTATAAAACATGTTTTTTCCCGGCCTTAGTACTTGCCAGTCCGTACTAATTGACTCATTTAGATCATCTCTAGGTGTCACTCACAGGTAACCTTCCATTTACAGTTTTCATCTCTCACAAACGTAATCAAACTACCATTCATATTTTCCATTCCATTGCTATCCTTTTTTTTTTTTTTTATGATGAGGAAATATATACATGCACTTTGGTCAATCCAACTCTTCTGTTATGCAGCATATAAAAATGCGATGACTTTCAACATCATACATTGGCGTGCATTGACAGAAACACTCCTCCACTTTGCTGAAGAAACTGGACAGGCAGCAGACATGACAGGCAGCGGAAGACAAGTACAAAAACAAGGCTATTCTGAGATCAGCTAATACCAGGTCCAGATGGGTGTGATAAGGTTTCTCCTCCTTAAACATAAAACACTCATGGATGACACAAAGGATTCTGGGTAAGGGGCAGCAAAACCATATCACAAACAAATCAGAGGGAAAAAAAACAACAACCCCAATCTACCAGCAAAACCTTTGGCACATCCATCCACAGAGCTTAGGTCCCATACATTATGTTTTGAATGCGTTCTTCATATGGCATTGGTAAAAAGGATACCTATGCTCTGTCACTTGCAGATTGTCACTTGGTGGGACGCGTCCCTTGTCCGAGTAGATGGTCAGTCCACATTCTGAGACCCCGCCTCTGTTGCTTTTACCAGCTAAGTCTTTTTATATAGTGCAAACTGCATGAGGGAGGACCTACTATACCCAACTCTGATCTCTTCCAAATAGTATTCAAGTGACTATGATTCCTTTTCCAAAATGTCAATGGACTGGCCGTCTGTTGGGCTTTAGCTTTTCTCCATTCTCGGTCTCTATAAGAAAATTACTCAGTACAGTCTAGAAAGATATGATTTGAGGCACACAACGCATAATCTCCTTACAATCTTGAGTACTGTATGGGGAGCTATTGCATTAATACACAGGGGGTAGAGGAGGGGGGTGATGACATCATTTAACAGTTAATTAGATCTATGTAAATGACACAATGTTTGCACTTTACAGTGGCTTGTACCATGATCTTCTTCATTTTTATAATTGTTTGTACATCCAAGGGTTTACAGTCCACTCCTCTGACATTTGGGGAATTGTTGGAAGGGTTGTTTTGACAAGCTCTGCGGAGCTGCTTCACTAATGATGACTATATCTCTCAAGTAATACCTGCAAGGCCGTTGTCAAAGAGAGACATAATAACATGGTTGTATGAAATCGTATCTGACTGGACACACTGGAAGAGAGCTTCTTTGGCAACTCAGCAACAGCAGGAATCTTAAAGATAAAGTGTGGTGATAAAAATAGTAAAGAGGCAATGCCACAATCTTGGAACTTTTTCTGCTTTTAATTTTTCTATGGAGTCTATATGTCGGTGTATTTCCGCTGTCTTTTTGTAAGCTGCAAGCTTCTCTGTCAAACGGGTGAATAGAAACAGACTGGACTTCTGACGTATCAGGGCCATGTACCTCCCATCATATTAAAGGAGCACTTCATCCATTTTCAACATTATCTTCATATAATTGGCCCTCACTAATGTCCATTATAAGATGCCACAATTTCTGTCTACTCGCTCTGCGTCTCAGATGTGGGCATCATTGATGGGATTCCAATCTAATAGAAACTACAGCCTTTCTCTTCCTGGAATGTTATCATGCTGAAATAGAAGTACCACTAGTTCCATTCATTAATAAAAAAATATAAAAAAGTTTTAAATCTCGTTTGAAATGACCAAACCTGCCTACCGATGATCACTGGTAGGCAGGTTTCTGAATTGTCCAGAGCCCTCGAGTGAGTAGACAGAAATGGTGGCATCTTGTACTGAGCATTAGTGAGGATCAATTATATAAAGATAGGTTGAAAATGGGTGAGGTGATCCATAAATAAATAAATAAATAAATAAATAAATAAATAAATAAATAAATAAATAAATAAATAAATAAATAAATAAATAAATAAATAAATAAATAAATAATGGCCTCCAGTGTGTTGTGCAAGTAGCAGCAGATATCAAATATGTATGAAGTGGGTGGTCCTAGGGTCCCAACATGGAATGCTTAATGAACTGTTGGGTGTGTCCACAGAAGAACAGCATTTTATCATTTACTGTACACTTTTTTTTTAACAATTCTTAAATAAAAATGTAGTTAAAAACAATTCTTCCTCCATATAATAAATGTAATAATAATAATGATAATAATAATAATAATAATAATAATAATAATAATAATAATAATAATAATAATAATAATAATAATAATAATAATAATAATAATAATAATAATAATAATAATAATAGGACTGTGGCACTGCCTCTTTAATTATGAGTCAAACACTGAAATCGATTCTTGAAGAACAGGAGACCATTTTTAGTATGTGTGGCATCAGAGGAGGCTGGTGGGTAACGAAACTTTGCGTAAGTCTTGTCGCTTTCTGACTGGCTGACCCATGGGAGTTTGATTTTGGTTGCATGATTCACTATGACATCATCACAGGATCCCACGTGCAGCGAACCAAGGCCATCAATGAAAAACTCTATGAATTAAACAAGAAACACAACAGTTTAGCTAAAGATGTTACAAATTATACTTTAATTTAGTTAATTTCATCTTCATCGTAGTGCTTCATAACTGAATAATGTTCTATGGTTTTATCCATCACATGCACATTGACTGTGGAGTGTTTGGTTGATGATTACAATGTAGCCAGATCAGTTCTGCTCTACTCACCCAGGTGTGCCACCCTGGCCAAACGCGGATCAAAGCCGACCTGTTGGACCTTATCAGTACGAGCCAGGAAGAAGTTAATGACCCCGTCAGTGACGACACAATTTGGAAAGCCCTCGATGACATGGTGAAATCCTCTCCTCATGTGTAAACAGTCCCCATCCTCTTCCCCTGGTTCAATGGATAAAGTCTGCCTGTAGGTGGCAGTGTATCCTGTTGCCTCCCGCACTGCACCTCCCACCTGCCACACAGGTAAAAAAAATAAGTGTTGGGTAAGTTACTTTCAAAATATCATGTTTTATAATTGATGTATTAATTTCAATTACATGTAATAAGTTACATTACAACATCACTTTCTCAGCCAAGAAATGTTATATTACTTTTGCGTTACTTACACAAGACACCCTCAAATGAAGCACAAAAGCACTACAGTATGCATAATATTAAATGGAAGAAGGTACAGTACGGTAAATGGAATGGATAGTAATTGGTATTATAATGCTACTTTAATTGCCTAAATGTCCATATCATGATGAAACACATAACATAGTTGCAGGATTGGTTATGGTATGTAAAAACAATTATGTTAGTGTGCATTCATTTGTTAGAATCTTAAAAACTATAAGTAACAGTTTCTCAAATAATAAGTTACTTTACATAGTAATTGTAACATTTCCCAATTTGTAGTAGGCTACATTAATTTGTCACTCATGAAAGAAATGTTATTATGTAATGTGTGTATCTTATGGGTTGCAATTGATAGTCAGTGACATTTGCTGAGATGTTAATGACAGTGTTGGGGGGTAATACACTCAAATCTGCCACGCTGTTAAATGTTTGTCATGGGGTCGGTGGTTCACATTTTGAGGTAAAATCAAATAGCTTGTTCCCCTGTCCCTCACCAGATCGAGAGTGGTCCTTTCCAAAACATCCACCAGTTTCTCCAACTTGGTGTTGGATGTGAAGATGAAATCATCATCCACCCAAAGTACATACTTTGTGGTCACCTGGGAAACTGCCAGGTTTCGTCCTGCAAACCAGCCCTAGGACACAGGAGATTGATCTTGAGACAGGCAACATAAAGAGCCACAGCAGGTATAATAAGGCCTTTAAAGTCTTACTGTATAACATCCATTAGTGTCACCTCTGGTAGCTCCGCTGTCTGTTAAAACTTTGATTCCCAGAATTCAGTTTGAAACAAAATCAGAGCACTTCCATGATTTTGCTCCAAAACAAATGCTGCAAGGGTCCTACGCCAAGGAATTATTTTCAGAAACGGTATGTATTAACTTTAAAATAGATAAATGCATATTTTTGGCACAATTGTCAGGGCAGACACTCACAACTAAAAATAGTGTTTAGATAAGTTTAATTGAAAATGTATGACACAGTATGACATTAAGCTCACTGTGAGCTTGTAGATCCATTATTTTCGTACGCGACACTGGCGCACAACTAAGTATAAATCAGGCTTTACCCTGACGTGAATTAACGTCTTTAAGTTTCACGACACGGCGAGCTTTGTGATTACACATCTATACACTATAAAATCCTGAGTGTTAGTTTACTGAGCTCTGAGCTGGCACCTTTACCTGACAGCATTGACAATAGCATAAATCCTCACTATATCTAAACAGTTTTTTGGGGATTGCAAACTTTCTTCTTTTCTGCAAACTATCACGTATTTTGGACTACACTATTATGTACTGTACAGTCACTAACATACCTTTCCAAAAGGCATTATGTAATGCTCAATGTAGGGTCCAGAGACAGCTTGGGGATATTCACTGTCATCAGCAATGACAATGGTGACTGTTGGATAGTATCTTCTCACGCTGTCGATGAGATCTTGGAGCTTGTTGTAACGGAGAAATGTTTTAGTAGCTATGGTAACAAGGGCACTGACATTGTATTCTAAAAAGAAAGAGGGTCAGAAAACAAAACATAGTTATGTCTTTGAGTGAAGAGCAGCAGAATTTCAATGAAAAAATGTGTTGTTTTATGTGGCACTTTGCTGAGGTAAACATTTCTGTGCTGTTTTGTACCTCCTGTGGGTCCTGTGTTGTACAGTTTGGGGGTCACACCATGACGGATCTTGATGACAAAGGTGGCTTGATGTCCCTCTGTCTCAATCTGCACTACAAGACAGCAAAACATACTTTCAGTAACTTTCATTACTCAATGGATAGTGATGGATCAATCATTACTTTAAATCTGATCTTTTCTGAAAAGAAAACAACCACTTCTTTGTTGTTGGATACAGCTGCTTAAAAATGGGAGGCTCATAAGTTATTATTCTTTGAAAAGGGATTAGTTGGAACTGATATTCTTTGCCAGTAGAGAAAGCATGAATTTGCTGCAATCAAAAAAGGGCTAAGGTGTGAGGCCTCACCTGTATCAGCGGTGCTGGGGTGAAAGAGTGTGTTGGTATAGGTGACAAACTGCAGCTGCCGGTTCAGGTTGGGCAGGAGACTGCTGGTTAGGGTCATGTGCATCTCACCGTCACCTTTGACCTTCACCCCCTCGACTTCGGCGGCCACATTCAGCGTTCCTAACGTGGCATTGATGTTTAACTATAATACAGAGAAACAATTATTGGGATGCAAGCGCAGTCACAAACACTTCAATTCATATTTTACACAGCAAACACACTGACATACAGTACAGTAAATTACAAATATTGATTTTACTTACTGAGTAGTGTTCTCTGGGAAGGTCTTGTAAGGACAACCCTAAAAGCATATGAGAATAATTCTTTAGTATGGCTACTAGAAAATTGTAATTCCACGTAAGTAAGCAGTTCATGATTTGTTTAGTTTTTTGAAAATGGTCCCCTCACACAAACTTTGAAAGCCAATAGTATGCAAAGCGGGCTGGTATAGCGTTGCATGAGGCCGATTAGAAAATTTGAAAAAACATCCTTGGTCTATTGGCAGCGTGCACAAGACAGTTGGCATTGATCTGTCTCATGTTTTAGAGTTAAGTTTGTAGACCTCACTGTCCATGAAAAGATGGTCGGGAGTCCTGACCGCGGGACTCCCGACGCAAAAGCGGTCGTATATTTTGAAAATAGCAGATCTACAAGCTCACAATGCGTCGCGATGCAACGCTTGTGAGCTTGTAGATCTGCTATTTTCAATGCAGCCAGATCTGCAATCTTATCTGAATGACTGTTAAAGCAGTTTGTTTAAATTACTTTATAAAATGTTTCACAGGGATTATTTATTAGTGTAGATATACATTTAGGAGTGGATTATGTGTCTAGATGCCTGTCAGACAGTCAGACAATGTTGCTCCGCAGGTCTAGAATGGAATAAACGGGCGCAGCCAAAGTCAACAACTGGTCCGACCAGATGTGAGATTTCAGCCTACGGTAGGATGAAGCCCACGTCAGGATATATTGATAAATGCCGAAAGGTGCGGTGATCTCGCCGTACGCCCATTATTTGGGCTGCACCACGTTGATAAATGAGGGCCACTGTCTTTAACAGTTCCTCTCTGGAATCATACCTGGGATGAGGATTGTTTTCAGCGGCCGCACCTCTACTCCCTGTGTTGGATACTGCAAGGGATTGTTGGCTTCTGCAACTATGAGTACGTCTGCAGGGGTCTGAGACCTTAAGGGAAGGCATTTACAGAAGAGAGAGTCAGTCAACACTGCAGGACTAAGAGTCAACAACAGCCCAAAATAGTCTTCTCTTCATCTTTGATTAGATTAAAAAATATAAAAAATCAAGGAGAATCATCGCTCGCAGTTACTGTATCTGGTGCAGATACAGCAACATTATAACCATAATATGGTTGCTGAGAAGATAATGATGTTTTCCAGATCAACATCTACAGAGAACAAATCAAGATTCATCGTTCAATTACCATTCTATTCTACCAAGAGTGATCCACCGATCAGCTTCATATGATGCCTGAACCACTTCACTTTGGGCTCATAATTCTATTTACCTCATCTGAAAGCTTTGATACTCCTTAGCCCGTCTTCTCTTCATTTCCTCCAGTTCAGAAGCCTCGAAGGCAGTGTGCAGAGGATGAGCCGACACCCGTGGAAAAAACAGTTGGGCAAAGGGTAGATTAACGCCGCTGTTCTCACCCTCACATATGCATCCATTACGTGCCAGCAGACTGGAGGATTAATCGGAAACAAAGGAGAGAATTTAGTATAGACTAGATGGAAATCATTAAGTAAGTTAATATTTCAGCAAAGTTCTATTTGCAGAGTAGAACCTTGGTTTGCACAGCTGGCCATGATATAAGTGAAAATATTATTGATTGTCTGTATCTGTTGCCTCTGTGTTTTGTGAGCAAGCAACTGGAAGCAGCAATTCCATTCACTTTCATTGTACTGTATGGTGAAATTACAATCAAAGAGAATCGATAATCAAGAACAATCAAGAAGGTTTATTTGTCATTATACATGTAGGTACAAGAAGTGTAATGCAATTTTGTGGTCCTCAAAATACTGTGCTACAACACTTACATTGTTTCATTGTCTCAAAATCACATTATTAGCACATAAACAAACATCATGTGAATCAATAAAGAAACAATATGTATGTATAAGAGAACTTCCGTCAAGGATAATAACATTAATGTTACTTTACCAAAATTAAGTACCACGATAAGAAGTATATTTTGGCAATATCCACTTTGATTTTGAGACCTGTTTCACCATGCTGTGAGAGTGAATGAAATTGCTGGCTCCAGTTCCTCGATTCGCAAAGCACAGAAGAAAGAGATAAAGATGATTGACCATGATCATGGCCAGGTAGCTATATAATCCAAGGTTTTAAGAAAGTTCAACACTGCTTTAAAAGCTATTTCTTATTAAGCCTTACCCTGCCACACTCTCCCTCAAGCGATATGGGATGTTGCCTAATCTGTGGTCTGTGGTTTCTGGGAGCCTCTCCTCTAGATGACGCTCTACTATTGGCCCTGGTCGCTGTCGCACATCCACCGTTGGGTACGCCCGGGTGGACCATGAGTGGAGGAGGGCCAGTACCAGTACCACTGACACCAAGATGGCTAACAACAACGTCTTTCTCAGGGAGCGCATCCTGAAAGCTATCCCATAAACACAAAAGCAAACAAGATATAACATCACTACCTGTGTAATATTACTGTACACGTGTTCTGTGATAAATATAGGAACATCACTTTATTCAGACTCTGTTACAGAACCTCGATAATGTGATTAAATGATTGCAGAACCATTTATAGAATAGAGCATTATAGGCCAGTGGTCCTGGGACCCTCAGGGGCGCTTGAAGTGGTTCCAGGTGATTTTTAGCCAAATAAGAGCAGTTCAATTTCACCATAATTCAATTCACTTGAAATTATTATAATATCAATAAAAAGATTATGAATAATTATTTTAACTATTTTGTAGGCCCTACTCGTGTAGGGCCTACAATTATACGATTTAGACAATTCAATTAAATGGCAGGACACTTAACCCCTAAGTGCTCCCTGGGTTTTGTATTAATGGCAGCCACTGTGCTCCTAATATTTAGGATAGGTAATTGTAGAGAACAAATTCTACGTACAGTATGTGCAAATGTACTGTGACCAACTGTACCTCAACAACAACCACAAAACATGTACTCAACATAGGCCTATTTCGTATTAGGGTCCCTATATAGAACTAAATTAATTGGTTCCATGGCCTAATGGAAGTCAATTTGGAGGTCTGTGTCATGACATTTTTGAAAAGCTCTGTATGCAGCATCCATGTGAATGAAATGAATCAGTAAAAAGTTGCAAAATCTGAATAGTTCAAAACACATGCAGTGGAAAAGTGAATATAGACAAAAGTTCTGAATCAATAACATAATGACTTGTTTTGCATGATGTAATAGGTTATTACATTACTGCTATCTGAGTAGCTTCCATTAAAGAAGATTCTCTGCTATCTATTTACCAGATAGCTTTCGATCTAGGCAGTATGGTCTAAATAACACTCAAGCTTTCCAATTAGGAGCTTGTGGTCTATGTCAAATGCTGGTGAAAAAATCTAATAGGACTGCTCCACAGATCATTTTGTTGTCCGGATCTCTGTCATTAGCTTCATGTGCATGTGCATTTCTGTAAGCATGCTGGAAGTTCCGAATGATGATTTACTGTTCTTCTTCTTTTATCAAATTCTCCCTTCTCAGATATCGTACTTAGCGCTGGTAAAAAGCTTATATGATGACTTAGGACCACTAAATGATGTTTTCCTATCTATTGCTTTTTTCCAACCCTGCGGTAGGTAGCAGCCTATAATGTAATAATTGATTTTTGTTGTCGTCAATAATCTAATAACTGACCAAAATTTCTGAATCGATAACATAATGACTTGTTTTGCCTAATGTAATAGGTTATTACATATTACATATACTCGATGATTATTGGATAATTACAATAATGTAACACTTGCCAATAATAATACATTTCAATTCTTAGTCTAATAAAAGCTGATAATCTAATAATGTCACTATCACTATCACCCATATCACTATGTAAGTTTTATATATTGGCTAAGTGTCAGACTTCCATGACACTTTGATGGTTAGACTTAACTCCAGCCCTGTATTCTGCTCCTTAGCCATTTGAATACCAAATGAAGCGCTAGCTCACATTTGCAAACACAGTTGGATAATATTGAATATGAAATGTTATTTGCTTCATACTGTACATTAATTATTGGCATTTGTTACATTATTGCCACTTATTACATTATTGGTTGATCCAGTGATGTATCATATTTTTTAAATTTGGTGTTTACACATTTAAAAAAAAAAATAACAGTATACATATACTGTACATATAAACTCCTTGATCACATTGGGCCTACAGAAATAACAACATTATTCATGCAACGTCATCATGGGCATAACAATGTTTATTGGAATATATTTACCCAACTGCCTCTATCCAGTCAGTGAAAGGGCATCATCTGTAGGGAGCTCCATAATCCATGTAGTTGATATCCGGGTATAGTGGACACTTTCCCCATCTGTAAACAGAAAGGTCATAGCAGTGAATAAAACCAACATAGCCTACTTCATAAGCCTGTCTTTTATGACATTTGTGTATGGTGAAACTGGTAAACTTGTGATGTCAAATATAATGAGGTTGTTGTAGACCCAAACTTTTTAGTTGGAGACCCAAAAGAGACATTTTGTGTCTGCCCAGGACCCAAATTAGTGAAAATAGCCGATCTGCAAGCTCACAATAGTGAAAATAGCAGATCTACAAGCTCACAAAGGCCTTAAAAACAAGGCTTCAGACATCCCAAAACAAACTGGTAAGGCTACTTCTTGGCCTTACATCTACAACTCATTTAACCCCTGCTCACTTTGCTTGGGTGGGATGGCTCAGGGTAGGACAGAGTAGCCTACAGCAACTTGCAATGGACCTGGTCTACTAAGATACACACCACAAAGACATCCACAATCACAACACCCGAGGGAGCTTCACTAATCACGTTCAACCCAGATTTGGCTCTAACAAGGGGTTAAATTCGTTCTCCTGCTATGCCATAAAAATGTGGAACGCCCTAGCAACAGTCATAAAGGAGTGTAGCACTTACAGGTGGCTGCAATTCGAAACTGGCCCCTGTAAAAGTCAAAGCCCCCCCCCCCCCCCCCCCCCAAAAAAAACTGTTTAGATTATGTTTTGCAGAGTAGGCCTAGTGTATATTTGTCTGTCATTAAATATTTCAATTAAGTGAGTACAAAGGACCCCAATGGAAACTTTCTTGGGTTTAAAATCCTCTTAGCAGACCTTGTATATATATATTTTTGCAAGCTGCTAATAAAGTATTCAATCAATCAAACAAACAAACAAACAACATCACATCGCGACGCTTTGTGAGCTTGTAGATTGGCTATTGCAACATTTGTTTTCTAATTTATGGATTTTAAAATATTCATGAAATTCTTTTGAAAAATCAATGAATTTGTCTTTAATTCATGAAACATTTTGGGATTAAATAAAGGCATATTTTCTCGTGACCCATAAAGATGTGTCCGCGACCCAAACATGGGTCCCGACCCACTGTTTAAGAAACAGTGCTTGTGTATAACGACAATGAATGAGGTGCAGACATGGTGTGGTAGTTTATTTTTGATTCCCTCCGCAGACCTGCCCTGGTGGGATGCTAGAAATAATGATCTTCTCTGAACTCAGATCATCACACAGTGCTAAACAGGACCCACCTAGACATGGCTATGAGGTGAAGAAGTGATGAAGATGAAGGCATGCAATGCAACGCCCGGCGAGTCCCTCCCAAACCCAAAGTGCGTGATGATTTCACAGCCCCCAGATCTGTCCATTCTGGGACAGTCAAAAAGCCGCAGTTGCTAGGTCATTTAGCTACCATCACTCTAAAAAAACATACAGTGGCAATGTTATGGAATCCAATGCCAGCGATCTGTCTGGAAGCAAATTTATTATTATGATTCATTCTGGCCCGTGATGAGATAGGCCTACATACGCCGGGTGGTGCACTGATGTGCATAAGATTGCAGACAAATAATGCCCCCCAAAAACAATGGCTAAACCAGTTAGGAATTAAACAACACTCGATCATCTTTTTTTTAAAACCAGCAGCATATTATGATCAATTAAGCTAATAATCGAAAAAAATCACAAACGCTCCGATGAAGAATTGCCTGAAATAGAGTAGCCTAAATGACGCTAAAACACATTGCCTAGAATATAGGCCTATTACGGACATATGATGTTCTTAACAGGCAGCGACTCACCTCAAATGAAAGACGCATCAAACGTAATTCACCTACCGTCTCCAATGAGGTCGCTCTCCGGGAATCAGATTTAGCAGCAAACTGAACAAATCAACAGCCGCACATCATGATGATCACTGAGAGGGAGAGAGCTCCAACGGCTCCATACATGCAGCCCTACAGCCGCTGTGTGTGTGTGTGTGTGTGTGTGTGTGTGTGTGTGTGTGTGTGTGTGTGTGAGCATCGTGCACCTCATCAGGACCCGTGCTTCCTGCGGTCATTGGCTCACACGCAGCATCATGTAGCTTCTGCGTCGAATCATCATGAGAGGCTTGCATGCAGATGCATTGACATTCCACCAGACCAGACTCAATCATATCACACACATGCATGATGACAGCGCCATTCCCAAACACACAGACATAGGTCGTGCGTGCATGTAGAATAGAGTAGTCCCCATTCCTTGTCTGGGTTTTTTTTTGTCACTGTATCACTATATATGTATATATGTGAAATTCGTCCTCTGCATTTACCCATCCCATAACAACTAGGAGCAGTGAGCAGCCATTCTATGGCACTCTGGGAGCAATTAGGGGTTAAGAGTCTTGCTCAGGGACACACATCGACACATTGCTGGCCTGACCTGGAATCGTACCTGGGACGACCAGGGGCTCTGGCCCCCCAGGCGGGCTCAAAACCACTCAGCTATGGCCGCCCTGTATGAATGTATACAGTATGTACGCATACACTGGAAGCGCGCTTGCGCGTGTGTAAGGTGGGTGATAAATTGAAAACTATGACGACGCTATCAGTTGCTATAGTGAGCGTGTGAGTGTGCGTGGGTGTGTGTTTCATGTAGGATATTTGGGGAGGGGTCGTCTGTCTGCCTCTGTTCCCATTTTCATGTCATTTGTCTGTAGCCAACAACACTAAAAGGTGTGCTCAGTGGAGCGCAAATCCCCGTCATCCAGGGCTATTATAGGCCATTCACAAAGGCAATGATAAGGCAGTTGGGTTTCCATGAATTCGTTTTTTAAGAAAATTATTTATTTGCGCATAAAAACCCTGAATGAAAACACAGAAATTTCGAAAGAATTTCACCCACATTTTTGGGCCGATCTATAAAACCAACAAAATCCACCTCCCTCAAGTGTGCAAAAGGTTTGTTTGTTTGTTTTTGGGCCAAATCAAACAAACAAACAAACAAACGTTTTTACACTAGATTTTGTTGGTTTTATAGATAGTGAAATGTGCAAAAGGGACATAAACACTTTTGTAGAATAAGTGCTGATGCAGTAGGCCAGGGGTGCACTGGTCGCTTCATGCGACACCACAGCGTTCCCCAGTTTTTTTGGCAGGATCACACGCACGCACATGCATGGATGTGCGCACGCATGCACGCTTGAACACGTTCCCCTCTTTTCACAAGCCAAGTACCCAAATGGTTACTTTGCATAACAGGTTTACAGGTGAGTGTGCAAATGTATCCTCACATCTGACATACACGGTATAACACAGCATTTTGGCTACAGTACTGTTGCTGCCAGTATCCTATCTGCAAGCAAGCAACAAGAATGCCTCAGCTATCATCGAAGAAGAGAAAGATACTCGTTCAACGCTAAGTTTTGCTACTGCAGCGCCTCCTAGACCTACACCAGCAGTGACAGTGGATGCTCAGCTCGGCAACATGTTTCCTACTATTTATACAACCGTAAACCTAAGTGAAATTAAGCACACATTAAGGTAAAATAAAATGCATGTTTCCTAATGTTTCTGTTTCCTTGTTCTCCTTGACTTGAGCGCTGAGTTCGATACTATCGATCATGGAATACTCCTGAATAGATTTGAAACCCGTATTGGCCTCTCAGGACCATGCACACAGATCTTGTTCCGCACCTACCTCAGGGATTATGTCTCAGAGAAGCAAAGTTCCCAATTTGGTGTCCCCCAGGCCTCAATCCTTGGTCCATTGTTGTTCTCCCTTTACCTGCTCCCACTTGGAGAAATTATCTGTAACCATGGGACCCATTTCCATAGCTACGCTGATGATACCTAGCTGTATCTATCTGTAGATCCAGACAGCAGTGACTCACTTCATCCTCTGATAAACTGCCTTTCCGGCATCGTGCAGTGTATAAACAGCAATTTTCTCAAATTAAACCAAGATAAAACTGAAATCCTTATCATTGGCACAGACGCTCAAAGGCTGCAACTTACTCAAAATGCAGCAGCCAGAATCCTAACCAACACCAGGAAAAGGGACCACATTACCCCTGTACTTGCGTCCTTACACTGCAAGTAAAATAACTTTAAAATCTATCCTAAACTTCACAGGGATCCACCCTGTGAAGTTTAGGATAGGTTTTAAAGTTATTTTACTTGTTTTTAAAGTCTTGAATGGTCTAGCACCAGGGACTCTAGCACCTCCCTATTTAACGGATTGCCTGTTGAAATATATGTCCCAGGCCGCCCCCTCAGTTTACTTGGTGCTGGACTGCTGACGGAGCCATCGACAAATGGCAAGAAGAGACATGGTGATGCTGCATTTGGTAGCTATGCGCAGAGGATTTGGAACTTACTCCCCCTACATATCAGACATGCAGGCAACATCAGTTGATGGCTTTAAGAGGCAGCTAAAACCCCACTTCTATGCCTTTAACTGATCTCCTTTAAAAAAAATGTCCCCCTTTTAATTTCACTGTTTTAATTTGACTCTTGACTAAACTTTAACGTATTGCTTTGTTTAACCTGTGTTGTGCTTTTAACTTTTGTGATTGATTGATTGAATATTTTATTAGGCAAAAAATTTAAACATCACAATTACATTTATAATACGTTGCCTCCAGAAAGGTGAGTTTTTAAGGCCATTTTAAATGAGGGATGGGGTTAGGCTATTCCAAACCTCGGTGGCAGTGCTGTAGAAGGAGAATTTGCCCATGTTTGTTTTATGGGTGGGTGGTACCAGATCGTTGTTAACGCTCCCTCTAGTTTCGTGACTGTGGGTGTCACTAACTTTTTGGAGTTTGAACTTAAGCACTTTGAACTACACAAGATGCTCTATAAATAAAGATTATTATTATTATTATTAATGCTGGTTGGAGCTGTTCTGTGTGCATGTGCACATGTAGGCGCACGGCACGCATGCGGTGTGCGCATGACGTCATTAAAATAGCGCTCCGCCAGTAAAAAAATCACTAATAAACCACTGCACAGGCCTGCAATAGGCTATTTAACTCACATGACTATAACTTTTGCACAAAAGTATAAGTATATTAAGCCACATCAATTTGAATACTTTCCCATGTTTACAAACCCAAACACGCGTTTCCGAATTGACCACAGCACCGCACAGCAAGTTGCACCGTGTCCAGTGTGAATGGTCCATAAGTCGTAGGTTGCAGCCAAGGCTCCAGGACCATGGAGGATTACTGAAACTGCTGTGTCCTGATGGTCCAATCTGGTATTCCAAGACCTCCGCATTTAAAACGCTACTGCACATGCTTCTATCGTCTGAAACCCTAGAGCGCCTGCTCGGTGCTCAAGTATTCTGCATTTGGGAGGAAATGGCTCACCTCACTTTGTCTTTTACTACACATTACATTACTAGAACCGTGCCCGTTGGGCACCGGCCTACTCGGGAACGATAAAAAATATGGAATGCATACCCCACCCTGTTATGCAATACCCATTATACCCAACAGACCCGTCTGTCCCTTTTATGCCCATATATGGAGATCTCTATATCTGTCTGTCCTAATACCTTTCATGCCCATATATGGAGATCCTTGATGTTATCAATATATGGCCATATATGGCTACAGTATGCATATATGAGCATATCGAGGGGATCGGCGGTTCTGGAAAGTCCTTGTGCAGTGGTTAACGTCTGTGGAGAATGTGTGGAGAATGTCTGAAGACTGCACACTAACTGAGGAAAGTGGACTGACTGACTAAGGAAATGGCAGGTGTGGGGAATTTGACAGCTGTGGGGAATTAGCCAAATCAACCTTAGGTTGGGGTTGCCATGGCAATCAATTGGCTCATCTGGACCAGGGCCTTTTGTGGCTGTTCTGGACATCTGCCTATCTGACCGGCTCGGCGCCGGGCACTGCACTCCCTCGGGTCGTCTGCGACGTGTGTGCCGAATTGAAATACGTGGATTACAGACGTACAGAGATTCCTTGCATTTACTTGTAAAGATGTGCCACCCCTATGGTCTGAAGTGAAAGGAGGTACACACTATAGAGGCCCCTCAGCATGTAATTGAATTCCAACCTTTTTTTAATGTATTTTTTAATTCAAAATGAACTAAACGTGAGCTCCTTAGATTGCAGATCTCCGCCAGGCCGGGCTGACTACATAGGGCTGTGTCAGTTGTGGGGTGCAGCCGTCAGGCCACAAGGAAGCTGGGGGAGAAATAGACTTTGTACGACAGGCGGTGCAACAGAAGTGAAATCTCTTTTGGAGGTGCGCTCTATAGAGGCTCCTCAACATGTGATTCCAATTTGGGGATGATTGGGTGTTTTTCTAATTACAGGCAAACAATATGGAGTATGAAAACCTTGTATGCAGTTATTGTCACGTGATGCACAAGATCATTTGTACCTAATTTGGTGCTACAAATCACTGTTTCTGCAACAAACAGTGACTTGTAGCATTTGTGGGGACCTCTACGGGTGGAAGTGAAATTGCTTTTGGCTGTGCGTTGTTTAGAGGCCCCTCAATGTGTGATTAAGATCGAATCTGTTCATGATTTGTGCAATTTTTTTTCTAAATGGGCCCGGCGAACAGACTTTGGAAGTCAATCGTAGCCAATTGGAATGGAATATGAAATATCTGACTGATATATCTTCATCCCATGACTCCAGAGTGCCGATGTGTAGCAAAAAAATTGTTTTGAAGAAAATACAAAATCATGGAGAATCTACTCAGGTACAAATGGGCAATGGAGTTGCGTCATGTGATCCAAGGAATCCAGGGGGAAATGATTGTACGATACAGTTCAAAAGCCAATTAAAAGCGGGAAGTGGGCTGTTATAGGCTAACCTGACTACGTCAAATGGAAGAAGCTTGCGACACACATTTTGTTTCGCAGCCTACTTCCTGAAATCAAATGCAAATGAGATTTCCGGAGGGAGGGGGGTTTACCAGGCTAGTTATAGGCCACCATAAGGCCGATTTGAAAATTCGGGCTGGTGGTACTTCATGCACAGTTTCACACCACTTGGACGCTGCATTCATGATTTTTGGCATTTCTTGCTAAACGGAAACGTTGAAAACCAATTGTATTTGGCATTCAACCTACCTTTCAAGAGTTTTAGGCCGAAACATAAAGTGGGCTGGTATGAGGCTGATTAATGAAACTTTTAAAAGACTTTCTTGGTCTACTGGCAGTGTGCACATGATATTTGGCATTGATCAGTCTATTTGTGAGGTTAGTTCTGGACACACGCACACACACACACACACACACACACACACACACACGCACACACGCACGCACACGCACACGCACACGCACACGCACACACACGCACACGCACACACACACACACACACACACATACACATAGACACACACATACACACACACACACACACACACACACACACACACACACACACACACACACACACACACACACACACACACACACACACACACACACACACACACACACACAGAGATAAGATACAATGAATGTACCTGAGAAGCTGACCTTCAGTTTTTTTCCCACTTTTATAAAAAAAACTGAAATGATACACCAAATTGAATGTATGGCTGGCTATATTTAACTTGTAGATGGTAGACCTGATACGTTTCAGAAAGCTATGTTATTGCCAAATAATGCACCTCCACTGAACTGACCTGCTGCACTAATATGATTTGGTCAAACTGGCTGTTGCCACGCCTCATACATTTAGGCCAATGGAAGAGCACATCGTGTGTGGAAGCATGTGTGCCACAACAACCTTATGAGACATGCGGGGCGGGGCTCAGCTCAGCAGACTGAGGTCAATTCGCATCCGGTCTGGGTCTAGAACGGATACGGAAACGGTGCGTTCATGTAAGTGCAAAGTACCAGATTGGCGTTGCCATGTTGGCATATTATAAGCGACTTTGGGCTTCTTTTTCTGTTAAGTTGCTTGTAAAAATGGGTGGTTGCGGTTTTTTGGGCTTGTTTCTAAAGTGTAGACTAGTTACTTATTTAGGCTTGCTTACTTGCTTCCAAATGTTTTAATCATTTTTTAAACCAGTGGTTCTCAAATATGTCCCTAAATGCCAGGGAGCATTTGTGTTGTTATGTTTAATTATTACAAATATTTAATTTCAATAGTTTTTTTAAATAGCAGATCTACAAGCTTACAACGCGTCGCTTGTAGATCGGCTATTTCAAATAGGCTATGTATAAAATAGGGCTAAAGTGGTTAATGTATGTTTTATAATGTAATCATTTATATATGCAAAGCAACTAGTAACTGCCTCTTTTGGGCTTGTTTTTTCTAGACCTGGTTGCTTGTTTCTCTCGCAATATCTGGCAACGGTGATCATAGCAAAGCCAAGCTTTCCACCGGTGCTGCAGAAAACTACATGTAAATTGATTGACATGTGTATCAGCCTATGAGCGCACCTTGCTGCTCGTCTCGTCCAATCCGCGTCCACCATGTCAGGGCTTGTGTTTTTATCCTGCCTGTCAGTCAGATGATGGGGCTGTGAAAGAATCATGGCTGCTCCCTTCATTAGGTGGCTAAAGAGACTGTACGTTTTCTTGTTAATATCCCCCGTCTGCGTCCCAGCCTTCTTAAATCTAGAGGAACTCAATGAGATGAAATATGGCATCGAAATCCTTCCAGATCCCGTCATTTTGGGGCAGGTGAGTGGGTGGTATAGCTGACAAACGATAGCTATCGTTTGTAAATAACATATGCTAACATGAGCTCGTCGTTTACATTATTAAGACGGACGAACGATATGCTGGCTTGGATTGGTATCGGTTCTAATCTTAGTGTTAAAAGGTTCTAATCAATGCAATCAGCACTGCTGATATGCAAGGCTAGTCATATCATTACGACAGCTGTCACATGCTTGTTTTCAACGGTCTGTATATACAGTTGTATGTATCTTCGTTTTTACTTTTTACTTTTAAATGAATCGGCTGCATAAATGACTTGTTAGTTAGGTGGTGTAAAAGTACTCTTTTTTTTGTTTTAAGTACATTTATTTTATTTATTAAGTGAAAGTATCAATACTGCACTGTAGAAATACTCTGTTGCAAGTAAAAGTCCAGAATTTAAAATGTACTTGAGAAAAAGTACAAAAGTATTGGTATCAAAATGTAGTTAATGTTCCAAAATAGAAAGTACTCATTATACAGACTGTTCCATTTCACAAGTTTTCAAATGTATACAAATCTTTTGAAAATAGCAGATCTGCAAGCTCACAATGCGTTCGGCTTTTTTCAACTGGCCAAAATGTATAACTAAAAGTTTTCAAATAATTGTAGTGGAGTAAAAGTACTGGAAATTTGAAATACTCCAGTAAAGTAAAAAAATACCTCAAAATGTTACCAAGTACAGTACTTGAGTAAATGTACTTGAGGGATATGTCTTATATGAAGTTTCACAGGCAAAAGTTGTGTTGCAGGCCAAGACTGAGGAGGTTGTGATGGTTTCTAACAAGTACAAGCAGCTGTATGAGTGTCGACTTCCAGCCCAAGCTGTCAGATTTCACCAAGACCCAGCATCTGAAGGGGACCCGCACAGTTACACTGGACCTGGCATCCCAGAACTTCTCAGTCCCCTGCATAATGCTGCCTGCTTGGTGAAGGTTGGTGCTCCATTTCCATACATATAGACATCATCATGTTTACCGCTATAATGTGAGATCCCTTTTGAAATACAGAAATGTTGTTGTAGTTCATTTTATTACAATTACAATTTAGCAGACGCTTTTATCCAGAGTGACTTAACAAAGTGCAAGATGGCATGAATCCTAGTCAACAACGACAGGGTGAAAGGTAAATTGTGTGCAAAGGTAAATTGTGTGCAAAGAAAAGGATTAAGTGCTACAAAGTAACTAGGATACCAGGTAAACATCGAACCTAGCATCTGTGTAAAAACAACTATCAGTTGTTGTACAGCTACTGTATCTGAAACTATCTTAATACAGCCATCTTCTTTGACTTTCTGCATGCAAAGTCCTTCAGAATGTCTTTGTAATCACCTAGCCCAAAATAGGCAATAGGAAGTGATACAAGGTAGTGCTGCGGGGTGAGTGGGAGTCTGAAGAGGTGAGTTTTCAGACTGCGGCAGACAATTTGCAGTGAATCTGCAGTCAGGTGGAGGTCATTCCACAGCTTGGGAGCCAGGAGGAAGCTTGGAATGTTGGTCAGGGTTGTTGTAGGGAAGTACAGAGGTCCTGTGTTAGCTGATCTAAGTGAGTGGGAAGGGGTCTAGGGGTGTAAGATGTCCTGAAGGTAAAGGGGTGCCATGCCCTTCATTACCTTGTAAGTCATCTCCAGTGTTTTGAATTTGATGTGGGCAGCAACCGGAAGCCAGTGAAGGGACGACAAAAGGGGGATCGTGAAAATGTGCAGAGGTTGAAGACGAGGCGTGCTGCAGCGAGGCGATTGAGTAAGCATGCCTGCAGACTAGTCAGGACTCAGGAGAGAGTTTCAATAATCAAGCCTGGAGATGACTGAAATATGGATAAGGAGATGGGCAGACTCCTTGGGGAGGAAGGGTCTGATCCTCTAGGTCGGTGGTGTAATAATCTGAATGTCCACACATGTCGTTGAGGTTACAATAGACTCGGATGCTTTACTGGTGGTCACTCTTACATTACAGAGCATACATTCTGACATCTAACGCCACTCCCTCTATGGCTGCCTAGTGACGTCATCATGATTACTCTTAAAGTGGTGCACTACATCCCTTCCTTTCTTTTTAAGAAAAGAAACAAATCAAAACAACTTATCATCATCTGTCTGTGTAGATGACATTTTGAACATTCAAATAATAGCTGTAACTATTTCAAATATACATGTGTTACACAATACAGAAACACTGAACATACAGATACTGTTCCCACTTCCTTTTTATTTATTTTTTTAATACAGTTTGGTTCAGTCTGTTTTACACTTGAAACAACAGTCTCTGTGGCGCTTGTCTGTCAGGCCTCTGAGGGTATCTCCTCATAGCTTGGGGCATATGTCCTGGTTCAGCAGGACGTTGCGGATCAACCTGCGACTCGTCATCATGGTTACTCTTAAAGTGGTACACTACAGGTGGTTCCCAAAAGTTTTAGCTTGAGACCCAAAAGAGAAATATGATGTCTTCCTGGGAGCCAATCTAGTGAAAATAGCCTTTGTGAGCTTGTAGATCTGCTATTTTCACTACTTATTTTTAATTGATGGAAATTCTTATGTAATATGTTTTTATTTTATTTAGGTAGGAAATTATTTTGAAAAATATTTGAATTTGTTTTAATTTATGAAAAATTTAAGTATAATAATGATAATATTAATAATACTAATATTCGAATATATTTGAATATTAGCCAATTTTTAAGACCAATATTCGAATATAATTTCTGAGGAATGTTACCAGCCCTAGTGCATACATACAGGATCAAGTTCATTTGTTTTAGTGAATACAATATGTGTCTAGGTTGGACACTACTTTTGACATGCCCTGTTTCTGGTTTGACATGGATTTCGACCTGAAGGTCAACATTCAACTCCCCCCTCCCCCGCCAGCACTTGCGCAGGAGACACAGGTTCAAATCCAGGGTAGAACAGGGAAGTTACATAGCGCAGCTGACACACTATTACAAAATGATAAACATTCACACATGAATCTTTTACTTAGTTATAGCTACAGTATGTCGAATGTTAATGTGTTGAGTTGTGTAGAATTCTTTGAATAAGGTTAGAAAAGAGTCTGCAAAGTGCTCCCTTATGCCAGATTTATTGACATAGTGTTGACATGGTTTGAACAACCATGCTCAAAATCACAAAGACAAAACGCCTCTATTTGAGCCGTACAGATAGAGCACCTGACTGGGTTTGAGTAAATTACTCAAATGCAAATGTTAACCTCATTGAGACCCCTGGGGGCTTAGGTAAGCAGGGAGTTGACTTAAATACTGTTTGTTGTACAATAACCTGAAGGAAAAGAAAATGTATCAACAATTTAAAGGAAAACATTTAAAATTGTAATCTGTACTTTCTGCAGACCAAGGAATGGTGGACGTACGAATTCTGTCACGGACAGCATATCAGACAGTACCACCTTGAGGGTGAGTTATCATACTCATAGTATTTGTTTACATTTGTATTAGATAAGTATATTGGGCTGTTTATAGTCTGCAGTTCTGTGACTGTGATCACCAAATCATTACAATATAACCGACATTCCATTGTTGTCCACTGTCCAGCCTCACATATTGACGTTGACACTCAGACAATGTATGTCCGGTTTTATCTGTTACCGGACATTTGGCAGCTCTTCTGCTGTGAAGGAAAAGAGCACGCAAACAGATGCCGATCAGAGGAGGCATTCTAGAATTGTCATGACAACAGTGATCACTTAAGCTAAATGTGTTTACCAATGTCATCAAACCAAACCTGCTCATTGCATACGTAAATCGCCTGTCTATAAACAACACTTAAGGGATACTCTCGTTTCTTCAACAGACACAGACATCAAAGGGAATGTTCTCTTCCTTGGCTATTATGCATCTGAATTTGACTGGAGCAATGAAACTGCTAAGGTAAATGTATTAATTTATTAAAAACCCACCATGACTATTGGAGAGAACCAGGTCTGCTCCATGAATCTTACCAGCTGTAATGGTGACCTTGGCCTATAAATCTATTAATGAAATGAAAAGTATTTGATTTGTTCCTTCGTCTGAGGCAGTATATTACAGTCTCACAGGATATTGCCACCAATCAATTTATGTAACAAATTAATCGTATCCTCTCCCTGTTCAGGCCTCCAAGCAGCACAGACTGAAGCGCTACCACAGTCAGAGTTATGTAAATGGCTCAAAGTGCGACCTGAATGGAACTCCCAGGGAGACTGAAGTCAGGGTGCGTGAGTTGAACTCCTAATTTAGCTTCAAATAGCATTTCTGTTGCCTACACCCAGACAACTTGACCTTTTCGACGTTACATTTTTCAGTTTGTGTGCGAAGAAGGCTCCAGTGACTACATCGCCCGAGTGGATGAGCCGCAGTCTTGCCACTATGTGCTGACAGTCCACACAGGCCGCACCTGTCAGCACCCCTTCCTGCGGCCGCCCTCCACCGCCAAGCCCCAGAGTATTGTGTGCCAGCCTGCTCTTAGTGCCCAGCAGTACATGGACTACGTCAAGGCTCAAGTCTGTGAGTTGGCAGGAAATTAGTGTGTGTGGGAGCTGGGAGGATGCTTGTGTTGTCTGGTGCTGAAATCTTTTTAGGTTGACTATTTTTGGAAACCTACTGGAATTGTCTTTATTTTTTTAATTTTCTGCTTAAATTATCCTCTTCCTTTTCTCTCTTTCTTTCTCTACTGTATTCCCAGCGGACACTAAACGTAAAGTAGAGCAGATCTCAGAGGAATTGAAAAGTCTAGATGAGATGTTGGCTGGTAATGACGGGGCAGACGGTGCAGCAGAAGTCACAGAAGAGGAGTGGCCTGCACCAATTGATGATCCAGACCTCATGGCGTCGGACAGAAAAGGTGCTTTTTTTAAAACCACTTTCAACTAGTCCCTATTTTGGACATGTCATTACAGGCAAAATAAAAACTATAGAAATTCAAATTTGTGACAAGGAAATGTGACTTTTTCTTTTGCAAAAGTAGCTTATCTACAAGCTGACAACGCATTGCGATGTGATGGCTATTTTCACAATGTCATGACATGAGCTTGTAGATTGGTTCTTTATGAGTTTAAAGAGGCTAATGACCGCATAGACAAACTCTATTTATAATTTCCGCATTGGCACCCAATTTGCACCTGTTGTACAGAGAGTCTCAGAGACGTACTGATAATTGCATCTGAGATGATTGCATGGGTTTCTGTTGAAACAGGTGCTACTGTTACAGATGAGGATGCAGGCTCAGACGACACTGAGGATTCTGACTTTTGGGATGGTGTTACCAGGCCTGATGGATCAAAATCAACTGTCAAACAACAAGGGATTCCGGTACAGATTTTTTATACATTTTATTTATTTTGTGGTTTTCCTTAAAGGGAGAATGCCCATTTAAATGTTATTCCTGTTGTCCTTGGTTGCTCACACAGTATACAGTATATTAACGCAAACAACACAACAAAGGTGCACTTCTGGAATAGTTCTATTTACAATTAATGTTGGGGTGAATTTATGCATTCTGATTGGTTCGTAATTGTCCCATAGAAGATCTATTAAATAGTAGTATCAACCCCTAGGAAACCACAAACTGACTGTACCCATATACCCTGGAAAATATGTCACCCAACTACTTGCTTCCTGTTTATTTACCACAATGGTATACAATAATTGCTAGTTTAGTACAATATACTGTATGATATCAGTATCTCCTATGGAATTGGAACACAAGTATTCACAAAATTCTGTTAATCGAGACCAGTTCCATAAAAATGGTTCTGTATATTTATATTGTATAAAGTATAAAGAGATGGGTTTGTATACACATTACAGACCTCATGTCAAAGCTTTGTGTATTGGATAGTGTAGATTTGAGCTATTTCATAAGACTTAACAATATTTTTATTTCGCAGGCAACAAAAGATGACGATGATAATTCACTTGCAGACAACGAAGTTATAGATGAAGGTAATGCATTTTTATCAGCACCTTTTAGACAAAATATAGATAGACCACCTTGCAGTGAGGATTTGGAGAGATGAGAATTGAACCATTTACCATATGGTGTGCTGTTATTGTTATGTATAGTTGACATTAAAGCTGCACTATGTAACTTTCCTGTTCTACCCTGGATTTGAACCCGGGTCTACTGGAAATTATTTTACCACTGAGCTAATAGTAACTGCCTGCTTGCCTGGGGTGGGGGAGAAATTGAATTTGGATCTTCATAATTTGTGTCAAACCAGAAACGGGATTGTGTCAAAGGTCATGTCTAACCTAGACACAGGATCTAAATGTCTCAATAAAAGAGCAGAGAGATCAAATACAACCACCTCAACAAGTTATATTGTATTAACTCATATAGTGCCAATGACGTCTTTTGACGGCCGTTTTCAGTGTGCCATTAGTGCCAATGACGTCTTTTGAATCTCAAAGGAACTAGGAGAAAACGATTTTCAAAAAGTTAATTCTCCATCCACTTCAATGTTAAAATGTAAACGGAGAAAAAAAATTCTCCGTTTGACCCAAAATGCCTTTGGCATATGGATCAACTAGCTTGAAATAAGCCTGGCAGTTAATGTATTTATTCACACACACAAAAACCTTACATATTACAGATTTACGGTTCATAGCTTATACAAATGTTTTACTAGCCCTTTTTGTAACATTTGCCCAAGAGGTACAGCATTCTTTGTTATGGAATAACATTTCGATTTATGTTAATGTGAAGTAATCCTGAAATAACGCTATAGTATGTGCATAGGCAGAAAGTAATCACATTGATTGATTTATTGATTACATTATTAACAAGTTTGTTAACAGTACAGGTAGTACACTCAAAGGTTATGTTGTTTCCATTGTGGTCCATTGTACTCAATTTATCAGTAAAAGGTATATTTACAGAGAAAGGAGGGGTGGGGGCGGGGGACAGAGGATGCTACTACCAAGGCCTTTTTAACGTCGGCTATTCTTTCACACTGAGGACTGTCACTACAGTACATATTCAGCTGCTTCAAAAATGGCCAGGCAGAAAACAGTGCTAAACCCGCTATGTACCTGTGGAACTTTCATGGAGTCAAAACCGACGAGGAAAAAATGATTCTTACAAAAAAACATTGGTTTTGGTTTCATGAAGTTACAAGCTTAGCTGTGGCAGGAAGATATGCTACTTGCAAAAGACACTTGGAGTGAAAACCACATTTATGTTTTAAAATATACAAATATTAAATGTCTGGATGGGTGCAAACTGCAAAGTAATGCATTTATAGTATCTTCTGACACATCTTATGTCATCTGTTAGAAAAGAGTTCCAACAACATTCATGGACAAATTCCTTAAATCACAGGTTTCCCTTTCTGACAGCCACTGTTCCCCACAACCTGTAGTCTGCCAACTAGGTTTCCTAGTCTTGTTCAGTATTAGATTAATGACAACTTTATATATTTGCTGTCATTTTCTCTCCCTTGTCTGTCTCTACTTTTAGTTGAAAAGTTCAATTTTAAAATCATCACGGACCCAGCGGACCTGATGAAATTCGTCCAACACCTCAAAGAAAGCAACAGAAAGGTAAAGGTTTTTAAAGCAATTTAGGTTCCTCTGATTTATTTCACTTTGACAAAGTAATTTCTAAATTATATATTTTGTTTGTCTTTTTGTTTTAGAAAACACAAAACCAAGCTAAAAGTGAAGGAGAAAGGCAAAAGGCTGATGGGCTAAATGCTGATGGGATAAAGGACAAGCACAGTGAGGAAGAGAAGGATGAAGATGAACGCTTGCTACAAGAGTTTGAAGAAGAAATGGCTGACATCTCGGTGCCCTCTGCTAAAATTGAGGAAATAAAGGAGGAAATGCAGAAGGAGTTTGACAACATCATCAATGAGGTGTCATACCAAAAACTCCCTGTTAGCATGAAATTCTGTTGTATTAGCTGTTTTTAGCCGTGCTATCAGGGTGCCTGTTTCTGTCCGTCAGTCAGATGTACAATATTTTGGTCCCAAGCAAAATATCTTGAAAAACATAGCCTGGATTGCTATGGAATTTGGTGTGCACCTTCATGCTTCCTGGAGAATTACCCCTAATGAATTTGCTGACCCATATCGTTTCCTCTAATGTCCCCATTAGGACAGAATTTTCAATTTGCACAAAACAAATCTCTAAATCTGATGGTTTGCCACGAAACTTGATGGGTGAGCACTAACCGTTTGATGCAGCCTCTATCGCCACCCTGGGGTCAAAGTGATGACATTGCACACAAGATATCTCAAACTTTCCAGAAGAACCCATAGATATATTCACTTAGATACCGCATTGGCAGCTGCTGTTCATTGGAGCGATGCGTCATCGCAGCCGCCATAATGTGGAAGGCAAGACGGGCCCCCTAATGCATGCATGTATGTGGCAGGGTGACCATAGCTGAATGGTTAGAGAGCCCGCCTGGGAAGGCAAAGGTCCCAGGTTCGCAAGTCTACAATGTGTTGAAGTGTCAAACTGAGCAAGATACTTAACTCCTAACTGCTCCCCGAGCGCTTCACACCAACGGCTGCTCACTGCTCCTAGGATGGGTAAAATGATGGGACAAATTCCACGTATGTGCAAATATACAGTGACAAAAACACCCCAAGGAGTGGGGACAAAATTATTATTATTATACATGGGGCATGGAAGCAGGAGCTCTCTCCACAATTACAATTCTTATAACTCGCTGAATTCTTTGATACTTAAATTAGCAAATGTGCCAAAAATACCAAAAAACCTCATCTCACAAATATAATAACCGTAATGGCTATAAAACAGGAAAATATTTTAGTCTCAGGTACTTCTATAAGATTCAAGTATATTTCTTGTGGTGGAGTTGTGACAAGCTGCCAGTTCATAGTAGGGCAGCGACGTTGACATACGGCCACAGTGGCCAGTACAGCATCTACGTAGTTATGTCTATGGAAGAACTCTAATGATTTTGATGACCCATGGACTTCCCTCTAGCGCTTCCTTCAATTAATATATACAGTATGCCCTTGCCAAACACACAATTCTGCCACTGTGTGTGTGTGTGTGTGTACACACACACACACACACACACACACACACACACACACATTATATACATAAACTCACATACATATTTATATGTGTGTGTGTTGTGTATATGAATGTAAACCATTAAGAAGAAGAATACCAAAATGGATGCATGTAGATCATAACAGTACCTTTGCATTGGATCGATATCCTTATGAAAGTACATTGTTGACCTCTTTCCACATTCCAGTCCAACTGTTGCCTGCTGACAGTATTTAATCTTTTACTGCCTTGAAATCTATATAATGATATGATGGTATAATGTTTTTTAATTAACCTTTTGGTTTGCTCTTCTGCTGTTTAGGCCCAGCAGGAGATGGAGACGGAGGGACTGAAAGGAGAGTTTGATCGTACTCAGGCCACACAGACACTGGAGACCACTCTGGACAAACTGCTCGACCACTTGGAGGACAAAGAAGTCCAAGACCCAGAACAGCAAATGGGGGGAGGTCCGAGAGCCAGCGACCCGACCAGGGGAAGCCCTAGCTTGGCTCCGCAACAGCCAGGTACAAGGGCAGTGTGCCTGGACGTTCTTTCACCATGTATACTGTACATCTCCATTGTGTCTGATGTCACCGCTTCATATTGATCAACATGTGGATGTTTGTCATCATTTATTTTCTTTATTTCATATCAAGCAAGCAATCCAGCAACGATTTGTTTTAGATCCACAATTGACATATACACGCTCAATCTCATATAAACGGAACAGAATCCAGAGAGAGATCCAATTTTTTAATTCCTTTACTTAGTGAGTTATCTCTGCCTCCGCCGCCTTCTGTGCATCTGTGGGATAGTTTCATAGTGGTTTGATTTGTTATTCATCACAACAGTTGAAACCTGTTATAAGTTGAACACATTGGAACACGCATTCTTAACTCTCACCTCCTCCATCGTGCTGCCCTGCAGTGCATATGAGGTGACCTGTGCTATTTGTCCCCCTTTTGTCTTCGTCACCCCAGACCAAGTGGACGATGACCATGTTAAGATCAAAATTACTAAGTATAAGACGGGCAGCAGCTCTGATGGGGAGGTCAAAGTTGAGGAGATGGGAGAAGGCGACCCCCAATGGCAGCACATAAAGGACGTGGTAAAAGAGCAGCTAGAGAAGGCAGGACTGAAGGCCGAAGGTAGGAAAGGGGAGTGCACCAAAAGCACACAGCCCGTCTCTTTTCTATCTGTTCTCTTTTGAGTATACAGTCTCCTACTTCTCTTTCCATCTTTGTCCAGTGTATGACCGTCCGTTCAGGCTTTTGAGGGCTTCCTATTGGGGGACTATATGCCTCTTCTGTTATAATGCTGAATAATTAACCACATTAACTCTGGTGCAAAAATGGTTGTGAGTTTTACGTCGTGCCTCTGCAAGTGGCTAGCTGTCTATGAGACAGTCTGTGTGTGTGTGTGTGTGTGTGTCTGGAACTTTTTTGAGGTTATATATCGGCTATTTTCACTGTGTAACGCCGTCATATGACAAATCATAAAATAGGGCTTAGGTTAAAGACAGCAGCCCTGCATAGTATGCTTTGCTAGGCATGATCAGTTGTTGCATTCTTTCCCCATAAAACGGTTCAATCAAACCATACATGAACAAACTCCCACCATGTCAGCACAGTGTGCACCTGAAATATGCAAGCAAACCCAGTGAAAAATCCAGTTCAGTGGGGACGGGAACTGGGGAGGATAGCGCGAACATCCTTGTGCTTTGATTTCCCAGTGACACCCTCTCCAGGTCAACAGTGCAGAGTGGCGTGGGGGCCAGAGACAGGGAATGCAGTACACTTGGGCTGCTGTAGCTGAGGGAATAGAGAGGTCATCTGGGAATGAGAAGGTCACGGTTTGAATCTCGGCTCATCCAGTCTATGTTGGAAGTGTCCCTAGAGTAGAATAGAATACTTTTTTTGGCAACATTTAAAAACACACAGAAACACCATTTAAAAGTGCCAAAATGGGTAAAATCACAAAAAGCAGAACATTGTGTCCATTGTTTAAAACAATTAACACCAAACATACAAACAAAAAAACTGTAAATACTAATATATAAACAGTTAAAAATAGTATACTTAATACAAGAGACTTGACAACGGTACACAGAGAGAGTGAGCCGTCTGTAATCAAGGGGCTGGTCAGCCAGGGAACTAGTTTATCTAAGTCAAATTGATAATCAAGTGAAGCCATGAATTTAAGATCAGTTTAAACTTTAGTAGGGGATTTAGGGATTTAGGGATCTGCCGGAGTCTTCTTTGGCAGCATCTTTCCGCCGGTCATCAAATTATAGGCTTAGGCTTTTTCCTCATTAGAAATCTCCATAAATTCAAGGCTTCATGTGGTGTGTAATTGATATAAAATAAGTCATTTTTTGGGTGAACTACTCCTTCACAAGGGAACAAGGTCAATGGAACTCCCCCTAGTGGAGTGCCCATGAGCATCCCTCACCCTGGACAAGAAATTGAGCACACACTTATCATTTATATGATCACCCATCATTTTCACTCCACAAGACAAATGCTAAAGGAACAATGGCGACTTGATAAGATAAGATGAGATAAGATAAGATAAAGAGAAACTCATAGGCGGCACAGCAGTTACAGTTACAGGTGATGTTAGTCTGGCCATGCCAGGCTACTTGAGCCATCCAAGACTACTGAAGTGAATTATCCTGCCCAAGAATCTTGTTCTTTGTGATTGACTTTCGAAAGCACTTTCAATGCCATTGTTTCACCTCTAAGTTTGTTATCCAAAATACAACCCAATTAAGTGACCTTGTCCTTGCTTGTGACTACATTGTCACCGACTCAGTTTGCACAGGGACTTACCCTGTGCAAACTAAGCACTGCTCCCCAGCTGCCGTATTAATGGCAGCCAGAGGACAAATTGTACTGTAACAAAATACAACAAATAAAGGGGACACAATTGTTACATGAAGAATTGCGACTAATGTAAATGTTTTACTCTGTAGTACTATTTAGTATGATCTGAACAGAACTAAACAATTTTTGTTGTGCAATGGAATATAAATTAAACTGAAATGAGCTGAAAATGAGCACACAAATATTTCCTGTAATTTCTATTGTATGCGATAGTATGCATAATGTATTGTCAGTGTGTCATTTAAATTCAAATTGCTGAATTGGGACGGCAAAGTATGAATTTATTTAGAGCAGTGGCTGACAGAATAATGTATTCACACCACATTTGCAAAGCACTGATTTATTGATTGCATACTTTATTAGACAATTTTTTTTACGACACGAAGTACACTTGTCCTAAAAGAACACAAAAAGGTCCTGGGGACTTGTCTCCATTGTATTCCTATGTATTCAATTAATCTGGCCTAAAGGGTGATTTATACTTGGTTACATGCCAGTGGCATCCATAAAAATAGCTGTGAGACCTAGTGTATAAATCAGGCATAATAAGCTTATCTCTGCCAAAATGCACAAGAAAATGTATTTCATCCCTGTTGTCTGTCATGTTCATCAGCTCTCATGTTTCCATGTGTTTTTGCATCATGATTGTTGCTTTGGTGTGATACGTTTTCCTCAGTGTCATTTCCTGTAGCGTGTTACTTATTGGCTAGCCTCTCCCCTCCTATTGTGTTTCTAGGTAAAATTGAGGTGAAGATCTTAACACGAAAGAATGCAGAGGAGGCAGGGGACCAATGGCTGACTGAAGAAGATACTAAATCCTTCAGGGAGCTGCTCATAAATCTACTTGTAAGTTAAAGAGGATTTTAACAACATTAGAAATATACATGGGCAAAGGTCCCCCATATTTCTCATATGTCCAAGACGTTTATTTTTAATTTTTAGAAGAAATATTTAGAATTAATTACTGCATATTGATTGATTGATTGTATCTTAGTAATTAAACGTGTAGTGTCTATCGGCAAGCATTTTCTTGGTCAAATTCAATATTTTAAGAAGATTTACGGTATTTGTTATCGCTAGACGAATCCACAGAGTGCTGTGGTGTCAGACTCCTGCACAGTTCTGATTGCGCCGGGGAGCACTCTGTGGATTCGAACAGACTGGGCCAGTTCAACTTGTTTCTATAAGTACAGGATGTCCTCTTTTCTGTGTACACACTCAGCACTCTGCTTGTTTTGGAGTTATCATTTGTGATGAAGTTGGAATTAAAATGAATTAAGGAGATGTTCATTGTTTCTCCTTACCCCTCAGACTGGAGGCACAGAAGAAGTTTACAAGGAGCAAAAGAGGCAACAAGAACTGGAGAATAACTATAGGTTTGTGTGGGGAGAGTCACAAGAGGAACCTCCACCATCTAGCACCTCTGACTCGGATGATGTAGACATCTGAGCTGTTGAATGTCACTCACTTTTTGTGATGGTAAACCAAACTCCTGTGGAGACCAGTAGGCAGGGAGAGTGTCATCCGCCCTACAGAGCTTGCTATTAAACCTGACAGACGATATCCTGTGTCTACATTCAGAAAATGTGTCTGTTCCTCAGTAGGCACCACTGTTGCACGACAAACATCCCAACTGTAGCCCAACAGCAGTATGAAGTTATGCGTTTTCCTTTCTGATGGGATAATGACATTGATGGATAGCTAGAAAGCTGACCATGTCCTTTTTTTTGTTGCAACACACTGTAACCGTAGTCGTATAACGTCCTGTCTCTGCAGGGAAGCAACCAGAGGAAATCTTATGTGACTCAACAAGTGATATGTTGCAAAGGGTGGTCCGTTTTCTCTTTTACCCCTCTGAAGTGATACTGATATTTTAATATCAATAACTAAAAAGGCAAATACTCAAGAGAGGGGTACAGATGTATTCATGTTTTTGTTCTTGTAAAGCTTTTTGATAATGCACTGTTTGCTGATAGAAAAGAAAACATCAGTAAGCACATAAATCTTTTCAATTGTAGGTTATGTTAGTAATTCTACACTTTATACTGTGGCACTTTACATTTTTAGAAATTCAATTTTATGCATTAATTAGCTGATGGATTTCATTTAAGTTCTATTCCATAAAATGGTAAAAGGGATTCAAAATGCAACAAGAGTTAAGGATGTGTAGTCTGTAAGTCTGCAAAAAAGTTATTTTGTCTGATAAGATGATGCAATGCCAGATTTACCCTGTGGCTGTAAATGTACTAGCAAATGTCCAGTGTCAATCAAATGCAGTCAACCAAATGAAAGATTCCTCAAACACTTTTCTAAGGATTATTCAGAAGTGTACCACAAGGGCTGAATTTGTATAGTTTGTGAATAATTGTAGTTTGATGGATATTAATCTGTAAATAATTTGCTTGAATATAAAATTGACTTGACATGTTGGATATTACCACAAATCTAGTGTGGCTTGAGTTATTGAGTGAGGTTCTCAAATTTTGTCACAGCGCAATCTGGTACACTATACAAACCTTTGGTTTCAGACTGGGACCAATCTAGCCTGGTTATCTGACTGAAGCTGAAGCTTCAAGAGAGACGGTCCACTCAGTGAGTGGGCGGAGTCTATGGTCTGGAGCCAGGCTAGAACAATCCATATACTGCACAAATATATATATAAAGTCATATTTACTTGCTAACTGTCAAAACTGGTTTGGAATCCGGTTCAACAATCCCAAGAGGAAAGGGCAAAGTATTTTCACTGACACTGAGTATTTTTATTTAGCTAGCTGAGTCCTTAATCAATGGTATAAGTGTTTGTTAATTATTACTTACACCATAGCCTGGTTTAAATTGAATTAAAGAATGCATTTGTTGTTTCAAAATTGTAACTGCCCATTTCTAGCTCTATGGCACAACCCCTACCACCAAGTTACAGGACCCTATGGATTATGTACCATAGGAAATCGTTGTATGTACTGGCTCTGACTACTTATTTCTGTGCATTTCCTCAAATTCTGGTTTTTACACTTTTAACAAATCATGAAAACGTCAGGAAACAGGAAAGAAAGGCTTCCAGTGGGTGTGGGACCACTGAAGTAGAATGTGACTGACTGATGGCTTAAGGTGTTTCATCATCATATGGGACTCATAGTCTAAAAAGCAATGAAGTCACTTTAAGCTGCCTTTCAAAATTAGGTCTTTGCATGCTCATATACCTTCTTTATTGAAATAAAACATAAACACAATCACCATAGAAGTGTTCTGAATTGCTGAATGCTCTATTTCTTCTCATACAAAAAAATAATTGATATCTCAATACAATTAAATGTCAAATGTTAAAACTTAACTGTCTAAATCCAACGTGATTGGTGATTTGGAAGAAATATGCTTTTATTTCGGAATACACTGACCGGAAGTAAGGTTTTGTTGAGCAGTAGCAGGTTGCCACGTCTGCTTATTATAAGCGACTTCTGGACTTGTTTTTCTGGTAAGTTGCTTGTAAATATTTGGGCTTGTTTCTAAAGTGTGGTTGCTTATTTTGTCTTTCCACCTTTTGGGCTTGTTTCTTATGTTTTTTAAACCAGTGATTCTCAAAAAAAAAGATTCATGTCAAGGAACCCCAAATGAATATGTATTTATCCATGGACCCCCATCTGAACATATTTTATGCCAGGGACAAAATGTGTCTTTTTAAAATGTTTCAAAAATATATTCCACATTCTATAAAATGTCTTATATGAAAATAGCTGATCGGCTATTTTCAAATAGACACTGCATATAGGTTACTATTAGTCGCTTCTTTTGGGCTTGTTTTCATAGACCTGGTTGATCATTTCAATTCAAAGGAGCAGGATTGGCATGAGAAAACATACGTTTACATCGCCAAAGCAATGTAAAAGCAATGGTTGCTTATTTCTCTGGCTGAATCTGGCAACACTGAGCAGTAGTGCAAAAAGCATGAGATTTGTCAGACAACTTCAGGTCAGCTTGTTGTACGACCGAGTAGAGTAGATAACGCGTCATTACGTGTAATACATGTAGTTGAGTCAATTCTGTCAGTGGACACACAGGGACAGGCGTTTTTAGGTGACGTTCTATTAGTTAACGCGTACCCAGCAACGTCAAACGCAGTCTAGTTTAACGCTGAACTGGAGGCTAACGGCTAACCTGAAGTTAGCCATGAAGTTAGCAATTTTGTATCACAGAAGAACGAGCTAGCTTAACGTTTAACGACACTAGTGTCTCGTGACAGCTTCATGACACCAGGGGATCAGGAACTATTTGATACCTGTCCTGGATTTGTTATCATATAGTTATTTTTCTTAAATGTGTCTTATCTGTAGCTGCCTTATCTGGCTTTTGTTCAGTCAAGGCTTGTAAGCAAAGATAGTGGCTCAGTTCCTCAACTGGATTATCATTATAATGGACTGCTGGCTCAGTCAGGTTTAGTCAACAATAGAGTTCATGGTAAGTAAACCCACACCCAGTGGTGGAAGAAGTACTCAGATACTTAACTAAGTAAAAGCAGTACCACTATATAAAAAATACTCTGTTACAAGTAAAAGGCGTTAATTGTTCCAAATGTTACTTGAGCAAAGGAACAAAAGTATTGGCATCAAAATATACTTAAAGTACCAAAAGTAAAATTACAAACATGTTTGAAAATAGCAGATCTACTTAAGCTCAAGATGCGATGCGTTTAGGGCCAATACGTGGTTAATGTATGTTCTATAATGATTTATATCTGCAAAGTAACTAGTAACTAAAGTTTTATAATAGTGGATTAAAAGTACAATATTTGCCTCTGAGATGTAGTGGAGTAAAAGTATTGAAATTTGGAAATAGTCCAGGAAAGTAAAAATACCTAAAAATTGTACTTAAGTACAGTACCTGAGTAAATGTACTAGTTACTTTACACCACTGCCCAGTGCCCACACCCCGGCTGAAGGTGTGGCATCTCTTTGTGTGACCGTGGAATGCTTTACACCTGCTGCTAGTAAAGCCATTCACTCATGCCACGCCATCATTGTTGGCCTTTAATGTTGTCTCTTCCTCCTCGTTTACTCAGCCTGATCGCGACTGAAGGTGGGAAACCTGGTCCAGCATGAAGGCCGTGGCATCTAAAGTCTACTTTTATGTGGGTTTCCTCGTGGGAAGCATCACAGCCTATGTGTTCCTGCGGCAGGTGTGGTTTGAGAAGAGCTTTTCGGCACATCTGTCCAGTGGCTTGGACAATCCGCTCCATGAACTGGAGGAAGATGGGAAGAACTGGAAAAAGGAGAGATCCGCACTCTTCAACCTGAACCACCCTCACCACAAAGGTACAGATTATGGCAGTTATTGTTCCATAATGTAATAACTTTGTGTAGTAGTATGTCGCTTGAGCAAATCGCATGTACTGTAATGGCAGGGCAGTAGCTGTAGAATACAACTCTCGTAGACTTATGATTCTGACGTTTTCAATCTACGAGAGTTGTAGGGTTCACCCCCCATGGACACAGGGACATTCAGTACTCTACCCCGTAGACACTCCAAACATGTACAAATTGAAAATAAAGGTGCTTACCCCCACGCCCCAAATGTTAACTCTCGCTACGGGGTAGTAGTTTAATGTAATAATCCATATCTTTCAATAAAGAAGTGTTTTAATGCCGTCTCTGGACGATTCTGTTGGAAGTTCCCAATGGGCGGTAGTGACGCGCCCATCTGGTGAAACCCGGAATTACACTCAATGTAAACAGGAAGTAAACGAGGGTGAAAAAATGGCGTTCGGCCACCGATGGCATTAAAACACTTCCTTATTGAAAGATATGGATTATTACATTAAACTACTACCCCGTAGCGAGAGTTAACATTGGGGGCGTGGGGGTAAACACCTTTATTGTCAATTTGTACATGTTTGGAGTGTCTACGGGGTAGTGCTGAAAGTCCCTGTGTCCATGGGGGGTGAACCCTACAACTCTCGTAGATTGAAAACGTCAGAATCATAAATAGCCTACGTCTACGAGAGTTGTATTCTACAGCTAGCAGGGCAGCACTAACACACCTGCAGTGGTAGAAAAAATACTCAAATGTTTTACTTAAGTACAAGTATTGATACTGCAATGTAGAAATACTCTGTTACAAGTAAAAGTCCGGAATAAAAAATTTACTTGAGTAAAAGTACAAAAGTATTGGTATCAAAATATACTTAAAGTACCAAAAGTAGTCATTATGCAGAATGTCCCATTTGACATGTTTTCAAATGTATAAAATAAAAATAAATCTTTTGAAAATAGCAGATCAACTTGCCCTTGTCTTCTCGCCATTACACACAGATTATTGTGCAGGATATTGTGCAACCAATCTCCATCTACTGTATCAAGCTCACAGAGAAACAATTACATACTATTTGCTAAGATATGACACAAGAAGCACAATGATAAACAAACGCATTCAAATAGATAATCTTTTTCCACCAAAAAATTTTTAAAATATTTGTGATTACAATATTAAGTAAAATAATAGTGATTATCTTTTTTTTTGTTGTCATAATCGTGCAGCCATTTCATGGCTACCTATGTTCCATATCATGTACACATTTTAGGTACATGAAAATCAGTCGCAGTTAAGGGCAAAAAATTATGTGAGCAAGAGCAGTGTACAATGTAATAATATAGCAAGAAAACAACTGTAAAGGCAAATTACAGTAGAAGAAAGTAGAAAGTATCAGGTACTGTATTGGGTGAATCGGACATTTAAATGCTGCATATTTAAAATGTATTAACTCATCAGCTGCCAGAGTTATTTCAGATTTTTAGCTGTTGGCTGCCAGAGATTTTTAATTGAAAAACAAAAAGTACTCAGGAGCCGAGATACAGAATTTTTAAGTTTTAAGTTAACAAGGAAGTGGATAGGAGTCTAGATCTTCAAACAATCATATCTCCTAGGTCTTAGGGTCAAATTTAAAAAAAAAATGTTTAAAAAAAAAAAAAAATAGAACGCATTTATGCGTTATTGGCAGGCAAGTGATGTATTCAATAGAACGCATATATGCGTTATTGGCAGTAAATGAGTTAATAACCTCCAAAATAATTCAAGTATTGCATATAAGCAGAGTAGCAGACACATGCAGTATTAAAAGGGAGAGGCCAGTCATGCCACTCTGTTGTGACATTGTCTTTGTAGAAAAGATGCATGCCTACAGTACAATGTAAAGTCACGTGTTGTCAGTCCAGAGATACTGCCCTAACCTGCTGCGCATGCACCAGCTTCCTGCTTCCTGCTTTACAAAGTGTGGGTGTCTGAGCAAAACACAATTGAACATGGAAACCAGTTGGTTTCCCTCATACTTTGTTTTGAACGAGGTGTCTAGACGGAAACAGATGTAAAAAATTAGTTAGGGTAGAGTTATGTGTATATACTACGAACTACGGTAACTAACTACTCTATGTGTAACTGTATATGCAGCAATGGCACAAAATAAATATAAATTCTGTCATTCTCTTTGTCAGGTGAAGATAGCCGTATGGCAGATGAGTTGTACAAAAAGGTGCGCATTCTTTGCTGGGTAATGACTGGGCCCAGCAACTTGGAGAAGAAGGCTCGGCATGTGAAGGCTACGTGGAGTCGACACTGCAACGTTGTTGTCTTCATGAGCTCTGTCGATGACCCTGATTTCCCTACCGTGGGCTTGGGTACCAAGGAGGGGCGTGACCAGCTTTACTGGAAGACAATCCGGGCCTATCACTATGCATACGAGCATCACGCCCATGAGGCAGATTGGTTTCTTAAGGCAGATGATGACACCTACGTAATTGTGGACAACCTGCGCTGGGTTCTTTCCAACCGCACGCCCGAGGAGCCCATCTACTTCGGTCGAAGATTCAAGCCCTACACCAAGCAGGGCTACATGAGCGGTGGTGCAGGTTATGTACTAAGCAGAGAGGCTCTGAGGAGATTTGTTGAGGGATTCAAAAATAAGGTGTGCACTCACACTACCTCTGTGGAAGACTTGGCGATGGGGCAATGCCTGGAGAAAGTTGGGGTGAAAGCAGGTGACTCTAGAGACACTATCCACAGGGAGACCTTTCACCCCTTTGTCCCAGAGCAGCACCTCACAGCCACGTTTCCCAAGAGTTTCTGGTACTGGAGCTACTGCTACTACCCCATCTCAGAGGCAAGTCCAGCTAAAGCTTTCCTTGGTGTACTTCTGTATTTATTTATGCATGGGTTACTGATGCCTAACTTGTACTTTGTCACACAGCGGTGTTGCTCCCTGATGAAGCATAAATTAGGCTTTAAAGTTGTTTTGCCCCCTTCTCTTATGTTGATAATAAATGTATGCACATACAGTAGTCATTTAGCATAACCAAATGCCTTGACATGTTTTCATACTCTTCTTTTACATTGCCCCAGGGTCCAAAATGCTGCTCGGACCTGTCCGTGTCTTTCCACTATGTGGACGCTTCACTCATGTATTTATTGGAGTACTACGCCTACCACCTGCGTGCCTTTGGCTACAGTTACCGCTATCAGCCTCCTGCCCCTGCAGGATACAATATTGAGGAGTTAACTGGATCCTGGAATATTGCCGAAGGGGGAAGTGCCAAAGATCTGGCTTTTCCAGAAAAACCGAGGGCAAAGGTTGAACATCCACCCAGGACAGATGAAAAGCGGGATGTGAAACCTCCTCCCGCAGCTGATAACAACCCTGTTGCTGCTCCGCTTGGCAAGGAAGGATAATAATGTTGTAAATGTGAATGGGTGAGTTCAAGAGAGGTCGGGAGGATCTTGGTTGTGTTTTTCATTGTTCTTGTTCATGTGGATAATCTTAGTACAGATTTCTACATAAGTGAAATAAGCAAACAGAACATTTCGTGCCTCCATAGTTATGAAAGTGCGACGTTGAAGGATTGTTGTGTTGAAGGATTTCCCCTTCGTTTGTACAGTGAGATTATGCGAACTGGTTTAGAAATGGTTTAAACTTGATCAATCAATTGTCAGACTATGCTTTGTATGTTCTGGGCAGAAGTCTATCTTCATTTGAGTACTGTTAACTAAAAGCATATTAATACATTCTTGAGTGAACATAATAGCAGATTGCCTGCCTACGGTAAATTATGGCATCTTTCTAGCCACTGTATGGTACCAGCCTTTCTTTTGTTTTCCAGTTTGTTTTAAATTTCACCTCTGTCATTGTTCCAACTAAGCAAGCTGAGGTGATACCAAAAGGTGACGTGAAAACACTGTTTGCACTAACTGGTCAGAGAGAATTGTCGCTAAGGTCAGACTCCCTTATACCGTAAACAATCTTTTAAACTTGGCGTTGTAAATGTGAAATAAATCAATATTAGTAAACTGCATAGCCTATTTCTCACCAAATTGGCCTTTATTGGGGAAACATATTGTTTCCAGACAAGTTGCGATTGTTCTTTAGCGCTCTTTTACGCAGAGGGTAGGATGTTGTTATGATGACCAGCTACATTGAATGGGTACTATACTATCTGCAGTGCGTGATACTTGGTACCATGCAGTGGAAAAGTGCATTAGATTCATTTTCTTGTGGCTTTTCCTTTATTGATTTGCTTGCAGGTGGTGCTCTACCACATTTCATGGAAATGGAAAGTGTTTCCTAACTAATGGTTTGGCTGGGCTCATCATGAAATGTATTGATTGCATTCCAGCAGTTGTATGGTGTCCCCTGCTATAGTACTAGATAGACCTTTTATTGATCCTGCAGGGGAAGGGCATTTGTCAGGTTATGTTCAGTTGAGAGTATGTCTTCAGGCTATTTAGTTTTCACAGAATATTTTCACTATTTATTGCATGAAACTGTGCAAAGGAACAGACTTTGTAGACTGGCTGTGTGCAATGCTTCCCTATCCACTGAACACTGGCAGTGTCACTAACCTTCTCCTCTCATCTCTCTGAACCGGACTCATTAGCTTGTGCCTTGCAAATTGTGATTGTATGAACCGTCAGCTGCACATATGACTTTGCACTGTGACATACATATTTAAGAATGATAGTTACGAATGGAATTATTGCATTCTTCAGATGTAGGGACTATAACCTTTAGGCATACCACTAGGGAACTTGTTCATGATGACCTATTTGTGAGCAAACAAATCATACACCATTTGTACAATGTTTTGTATTTGTATCTTTATTTTATAAAATCAAATTAGGTCTGGGTTGATTACATTTTCCTGTATTAATGCATACGTAGATGATGATAAGTATTCATTACATTTCAAACCACATACTGTTTAGTTTATGAATTAATTATGTGACATTATTACCAAATACAGTATAGGGGAGGAGTTCTGGCATGCATCAGCATTGGATGATATCACTTGTCCCCCATCAATAAAACATGGCTGATCATTGTATTATATTGCATTATGTTGTTGAACATTCAAGAGCACTTTGGGGTGGTATTCATATTTTGTGTATTCTGTCCTTGATTTAACACTGCAATAAATTTCCTCTCCATGGTTATAATTGTATGTAACCAATGCCTATTAAGATGCCTTTTGTAAGTGTTTACACTTAAGTCTATGTATTTCCTCTGTACGTGAGCAAAGAGCACGTTCAGTCTTTTTTGGGGGATGATGTCCATTTATACCAAATTAGCATGTAATGCATATTGACTTCTTATAAATCGTTGTACATTTTTCCTTATTTGCAAGTGAATCCATTGCTTCAGTGATTAAGAGTTGCATGAGACTGACAGTCAGTCAGTGTTTTCTATGCAGCTTATGAGGATCGATGGATATCAGTTTTGCTGCCCAAATCATTTAAAATAACATGCATCCCCAAGTTAATATTTGTATAAAACACGCAGTTGCTGACAATCTCTTCCATTCCATAACCTAATTTTGTCAAAGGGAATGATGTACAGATATGTATTTATATTTGGGCTATATTGATATTTGTATCAATATATACAGTAGTGCATATATCAATTGGTGTTTTGAATCTGAGTGTATGTGGGAGTGCACATTATGATAACTGTGCAGTCTCAGTGAAAGGTACTTGAATCAGTATGAATAAATGCATATTTTGCTGTAGATATTGTCTTAATTTTAATTGGTTTACATTATTGTATATTGCATACATTTCACTTTTACAGTAAAAATGACAAATATGGCCTTGTATATGTGCTGTCAGTCAGTATATTAACATTAATCTCACCTCACTGAACACTAACCTGAGTTACTTAAATGCCCAATCTAGGAATGTTTTGAATACGAGTATGATTTGCAGATGAAAAATGTGCTATTTGATCATAATTCAAAATTTAGGTCTGTTTTTCACCAATGTTTCCAAACATAACCAATGTAAAGAAACCTAGTACCTCCCCAAATACAGCAAATAAAATAATTTAACTGGTGTCTGAAGAGTTGGTAGTCAATACCCTAGACTAGAGAATCGCTTTTCTGGTGGGCCATCTGTTTGTATCACTAACTGGGCCTTTAAATCACTTGCTATATACAGGATATTGAGTCTATTGGCAGCAGTACCATGATTGTTCAGATGTGCTGCTGAGCAGGAGTTTGACACGAAGAGAAGAGCCGTGCTGTGTTTATTTAGAAATGTTGATTTACATTAGACTAGGAACATGTAAATGTTAAAACCAGCAAACAGGATCAGTCATAATTTAGCCTTGGATTTTCTCCCTCTTCAAGTAGGACTTGTTACTTCAGCCGGCCATGCTTCATGAAAATGCCTCTTTGTTGTGAATATTCTTCTCTTGTCCAGGTTTGAGGGATTCCTATAAAGAAAGGAGAATTTGGCTGTGTGATGACCAGTCTCAGACAGTAATTTCATATAATGCCACTAGATGTCACACTAACAAAGTTATGTCCTTTTCATGATGGTAACTGACCTACAAGAAGCTGCTATTGTTGTACATTGTACATGTTCTTAAAGTTAGTGTAATGTTAATACAGTTTCCCAAAGAGGAACCTGCATTGCAAAACTAGCAATTAACAATGACATTTATAATGTTTGAGTCATGTGCCACTAGGAGTTATAAAGCTTACAGTAGGCCGACTAGAGAAATTCTTAGTCGACTAATATTCATAGGAATGTGTTTATTAATCGATTAGCTGATTTAATAGACAAATCTGTAAGTCCAGCCTGCTCGGGATGATGAAGTTGAGAACTGAACAATCAAATGTTGTTTTCACAATGACAACTGGATACTGAAAGTTATACACCGGTCTGGTAGAATTATATGGTTATATCTAGAGTTCACAAGAGCTGTGCTCATTTGTTAAAAGTTATTCATTCAGCATGCGAAAAAAGCAATGACTATAATCAACTTGAGCCTTGATAGACTAAGACCAAACTGACCAATTATTTGGACAAATATTGGACAGTCCTTGAATATCAACAAAAATGTTACCAAAAAGCTCTGAAAAGTACAGAATCATTGCGATGTTTCAATAAGATTAGTTGTAGGTTTTGACACTCACTTGATCCTCCTGAGCTCCGGCGTCGTAACTAAGAGACTAACAAAGATGTCATCCATGTCTCCTGCATAAAATGATGAGCAAAGAGCTTTTCATTGCATAATCAAGACAAGTCAAGATTAACAAGACAACCTCTTACTTTGTCTTGGTAGGGGAGGACCTCTTTGGTCTGAAAAGATACAAGTGGCCTAAAATGAGTCAAGTGATCAGAAACTAATATCTGTATAATAGACAGGATGATGTAGTCAGGAAGGAGGTAAGGTAAATGAGAGTATAGGGCAGGTGTTCCAATCACAATCTTAGATTTAACACAATCTGGATGACTAAGTGAAAGGCAATTACAATATTTACTTGCACTTCTCCTGCCCATCAGGCCCACAAATCTGCCATAGTCAATGTCACATAACCGCTTTGGATCTGTGCAGTCCACAGGGAAGTCTGGGGTATTCTGAGAACCAAAAAAGTGTGGAAGACATAGATGGTAGTATACGGTAGTAAAACAAAATCAAAAACTTCTATAAATCACTAGAGATAAATCAGGTCATACCTCTATCTGTGGTGTATCCTTTCACAAAGTGTTCATAAGGCATGAGTTGAAGATAACCAAGGCTGTCAGTGTTCCAATTCTCCCCATTATTCTAGAATTGTCATCAATCTGTCTGCCTGTCGGTCTGCTCCCTATCAGGTACACATATAAGAAAGTTATTTTCATAATGAATAACTGTTAATGATTTATTTTACCTCTGTAGCTTGTCTCTCAGTAAGTCTCGACAAATTGGCCACAGTGATATTATACATTTTTATTTATTTAGTCTATACTCAACAATGATGAAAATACATGAATCACTTACCTGTGATGAATCCAGCAGTATTAAATCTTGTTGTGATGGTCCAATAAACTATTAATATTCCCCTTTGAAATTGTTGGTAGCACAAGTCTTTCCCCTCCAGTTGTTACAGCCTACTTAAGTGTTCTTGTCATACCCCTGATAAACCCCACCCACCCCAACACAAGCAGCTTCCCTTTCATTAAGTTGTTGCATTTGTTTCATTAGGGCAAATCTCATATTGTTGAGTTGAGAAAGAATTGAAATAAAACAAAACAAAACACAACACAACAGTAATCCTATTTTCAATTAATTAGATATGAAATCAAAAGGACATTTATAAGGACAATGGCTTAAAAAATACAATTTCAACAGCAGTAGATAAGTATATTTTATTTCTTTGCATTCTTTATGTGATATAAGTTCATTTAATTTATAGTAGATACGTGAACTTGAACCAAATAAAAGTTTCTGTTTTATTCTGTGTCTCTGTACTCAAGTATTGTTTCTGACTATCATTGCCTGTGGCAGAGAATAGACTGCTCAGATTTACTGACAGATCATCAGCGATTCTTTACCATGAGACCGCAACAAAATAAAAAAAATTTACTATCATTGTACAGAGGTCCAGAAGAAGTGGGGCAGTATAAAGGCCTTTTAAATCCACTATTTATGAAACACTCATGAAACATATTACTGTTGGACAGGTTTATTACCTCAAAGGAAAAATGGGAATGGTCCTTCAATGACAAAGCTGAAAAGAAAAAATCGATGTGTAGCCTATGAAGTTCAACTGGAAAGCCATTCCTCTGTCCTGTACTTTTCCACTATATTCCTCACAGATATACTGTTCTGTTTGCTTTTTCTTAACTTTTATGTTCTGTTGCACTGCAGAGCACCCATAACTATAAAAGCTGTGTGAAACTAAAGTTTTCAAATCATTATAGTTAGGATTACACAATATTTGCCTCTGAAGGTGTGGCATCTATTTGTGTGACTGTGAAATGCTTCTGCGGCTATAAAGCCATTCACTCACGCCACGCCACGCCATCACTGTTGGCTTTTAATGTTGTCTCTTCCTCTTCGTTTACTCAGCCTGATCGCGACTGAAGGTGGGCAACCTGGTCCAGCATGAGGGCTGTGGCATCTAAAGTCTCCTTTTATATGGGTTTCCTCGTGGGAAGCATCACAGCATACGTGTTCCTGCGGCAGATGTGGTTTGAGAGGAGCTTTTCGGCACATCTGTCCAGTGGCTTGGACAATCCACTCCATGAACTGGAGGAAGATGGGAAGAACTGGAAAAAGGAGAGATTCGCACTCTTCAACCTGAACCACCCTCACCACAAAGGTACAGATTATGGCAGTTATTGTTCCATAATTTCATAACTTTGTGTAGTTGTATGTTGCTTGAGCAAATCACATGTACTGTAAAGGCAGGGCAGCACTAACACACCTGCAGTGGTAGAAAAAGTACTCATATTTTTCCACCAAAAATTCTAAAACATATTTGTGATCATTGTGATTACAATATTAAGTAAAATAAATAGTGATTATCATTAATTTTTGTCATAATTGTGCAGCCATTTCATGGCTACCTATGTTCCATATTATGTACACGTTTTAGGTACACGAAAATCAGTCGCAGTTAGGGGCAAAAAAAATTATGAGCAAGAGCAGTGTACAATGTAATAATACAGCAAGAAAACAACTGTAAAGGCAAATTACAGTAGAAGAAAGTAGAAAGTATCAGGTACTGTATTGGGTTAATCGGACATTTAAATGCTGCATATTTAAAATGTATTAATGACTTCCAAAATAATTCAAGTATTGTATATAAGTAGAGTAGCAGACACATGCAGTATTAAAAGGGAGAGGCCAGTCATGCCACTCTGGTTCTGTCTTGTTGTGACATTGTCTTTGTAGAAAAGATGCATGCCTACAGTACAGTGTAAAGTCAACACATGTTGTCAGTCCAGAGATACCGCCCTAACCTGCTGTGCAGTGTGCATGCTCCAGCTTCCTGCTTTGCAAAGTGTGGGTGTCTGAGCAAAATACAATAATTGAACATGGAAACCAGTTGGTTTCCATGTTCAAACCAACTGGTTTCCCTCATACTTTGTTTTGAACAAGGTGTCAAGACGGAAACAGATGTTAAAAATGAGTTAGGGTAGAGTTATGTGTATATACTAACTAACTACTCTATGTGTATATGCAGCAATGGCACAACATAAATATTAATTCAGTCATTCTCTTTGTCAGGTGAAGATAGCCGTATTGCAGATGAGTTGTACAAAAAGGTGCGCATTCTTTGCTGGGTAATGACTGGGCCCAGCAACTTGGAGACGAAGGCAAGGCATGTGAAGGCTACCTGGAGTCGACACTGCAATGTTGTTCTCTTCATGAGCTCTGTCGATGACCCTGATTTCCCTACCGTGGGCTTGGGTACCAAGGAGGGGCGTGACCAGCTTTACTGGAAGACAATCCGGGCCTTTCACTATGTGTACGAGCATCACGCCCATGAGGCAGATTGGTTTCTTAAGGCAGATGATGACACCTACGCAATTGTGGACAACCTGCGCTGGGTTCTTTCCAACCGCACGCCCGAGGAGCCCGTCTACTTCGGTCGAAGATTCAAGCCCTACATCAAGCAGGGCTACATGAGCGGTGGTGCAGGTTATGTACTGAGCAAAGAGGCTCTGAGGAGATTTGTTGAGGGATTCAAAAATAAGGTGTGCACTCACACTACCTCTGTGGAAGACTTGGCGATGGGGCAATGCATGGAGAAAGTTGGGGTGAAAGCAGGTGACTCTAGAGACACTATCCACAGGGAGACCTTTCACCCCTTTCACCCAGAGCACGACCTCACATCCACTGGAGGTCCAAAACCAGAGTACTGGTACTGGAGCTACAACTACTACCCCATCTCAGAGGTAAGTCCAGCTCAAGCTTTCCTTGGTGTACTTCTGTATTTATTTATGCATGTGTTACTGATGCCTAACTTGTACTTTGTCACACAGCGGTGTTGCTCCCCGATGAAGCATAAATTAGTCTTTAAAGTTGTTTTGCCCCCATCTCTTATGTTGATAATAAATGTATGCACATACAGTAGTCATTTAGCATAACCAAATGCCTTGACATGTTTTCATACTCTTCTTTTACATTGCCCCAGGGTCCAAAATGCTGCTCGGACCTGTCCGTGTCTTTCCACTATGTGGACGCTTCACTCATGTATTTATTGGAGTACTACGCCTACCACCTGCGTGCCTTTGGCTACAGGTACCGCTATCAGCCTCCTGCCCCTGCAGGATACAATATTGAGGAGTTAACAGGATCCTAGAATATTGCCGAAGGGGGAAGTGCCAAAGATCTGGCTTCTCCAGAAAAAACGAGGGCAAAGGTTGAACATCCACCCAGGACAGATGAAAAGCGGGATGTGAAACCTCCTCCTGCAGCTGATAACAACCCTGTTGCTGCTCCGCTTGGCAAGGAAGGATAATAATGTTGTAAATGTGAATGGGTGAGTTCAAGAGAGGTTGGGAAGATCTTGGTTGTGTTTTTCATTGTTCTTGTTCATGTGGATAATCTTAGTACAGATTTCTACATAAGTGAAATAAGCAAACAGAACATTTCGTGCCTCCATAGTTATGAAAGTGCGACGTTGAAGGATTGTTGTGTTGAAGGATTTTCCCTTAGTTTGTACAGTGTGATTATGCGAACTGGTTTAGAAATGGTTTAAACTTGATCAATCAATTGTCAGACTATGCTTTGTATGTTCTGGGCAGAAGTCTATCTTCATTTGAGTACTGTTAACTAAAAGCATATTAATACATTCTTGAGTGAACATAATAGCAGATTGCCTGCCTAAGGTAAATTATGGCATCTTTCTAGCCACTGTATGGTACCAGCCTTTCTTTTGTTTTCCAGTTTGTTTTAAATTTCACCTCTGTCATTGTTCCAACTAAGCAAGCTGAGGTGATACCAAAAGGTGACGTGAAAACACTATTTGCACTAACTGGTCAGAGAGAATTGTCGCTAAGGTCAGACTCCCTTATACTGCATGGAAGGAAGGTCCCAAATACTGTAAACAATCTTTTAAACTAGGCGTTGTAAATGTGAATTAAATAAATATTAGTAATATCAGTTTCATGAAACACAGGAAATGATGTTGTAATAAAACTGCACTTTGGATTACAACATCATTTCCTGTGTTTCATGAAACTGATATTAGTAAACTGCATAGCCTATTTCTCACCAAATTGGCCTTTATTGGGGAAACATATTGTTTCCAGACAAGTTGCGATTGTTCTTTAGCGCTCTTTTACGCAGTGGGTAGGATGTTGTTATGATGACCAGCTACATTGAATGGTTACTATACTATCTCTGCAGTGCGTGATACTTGGTACCGTGCAGTGGAAGAGTGCATTAGATTCATTTTCTTGTGGCTTTTCCTTTATTGATTTGCTTGCAGGTGGTGCTCTACCACATTTCATGGAAATGGAAAGTGTTTCCTAACTGTAATGGTTTGGCTGGGCTCATCATGAAATGTATTGATTGCATTCCAGCAGTTGTATGGTGTCCCCTGCTATAGTACTAGATAGACCTTTTATTGATCCTGCAGGGGAAGGGCATTTGTCAGGTTATGTTCAGTTGAGAGTATGTCTTCAGGCTATTTAGTTTTCACAGAATATTTTCACAATATTTCTTGCGTGAAACTGTGCAAAGGAACAGACTTTGTAGACTAGCTGTGTGCAATGCTTCCCTATCCACTGAACACTGGCAGTGTCACTAACCTTCTCCTCTCATCTCTCTGAACCGGACTCATTAACTTGTGCCTTGCAAATTGTGATTGTATGAACCGTCAGCTGCACATATGACTTTGCACTGTGACATACATATTTAAGAATGATAGTTGCGAATGGAATTATTGCATTCTTCAGATGTAGGGACTATAACCTTTAGGCATACCACTAGGGAACTTGATGAACTACCACATGATGACCTATTTGTGAGCAAACAAATCATACACCATTTGTACAATGTTTTGTATTTGTATCTTTATTTTATAAAATCAAATTAGGTCTGGGTTGATTACATTTTCCTGTATTAATGCATACGTAGATGATGATAAGTATTCATTACATTTCAAACCACATACTGTTTGGTTTATGAATTAATTATGTGACATTATTACCAAATACAGTATAGGGGAGGAGTTCTGGCATGCATCAGCATTGGATGATATCACTTGTCCCCATCAATAAAACATGGCTGATCATTGTATTATATTGCATTATGTTGTTGAACATTCAAGAGCACTTTGGGGTGGTATTCATATTTTGTGTATTCTGTCCTTGATTTAACACTGCAATAATTTTCCTCTCCATGGTTATAATTGTATGTAACCAATGCCTATTAAGATGCCTTTTGTAAGTGTTTACACTTAAATCTATGTATTTCCTCTGTACGTGAGCAAAGAGCACGTTCAGTCTTTTTGGGGGGATGATGTCCATTTATACCAAATTAGCATGTAATGCATATTGACTTCTTATAAATCGTTGTAAATGTTTCCTTATTTGCAAGTGAATCCATTGCTTCAGTGATTAAGAGTTGCATGAGACTGACAGTCAGTCAGTGTTTTCTATGCAGCTTATGAGGATCGATGGATATCAGTTTTGCTGCCCAAATCATTTAAAATAACATGCATCCCCAAGTTAATATTGGTATAAAACACGCAGTTGCTGACAATCTCTTCCATTCCATAACCTAATTTAGTCAAAGGGAATGATGTACAGATATGTATTTATATTTGGGCTATATTGATATTTGTATCAATATATACAGTAGTGCATATATCAATTGGTGTTTTGAGTCTGAGTGTATGTGGGAGTGCACATTATGATAACTGTGCAGTCTCAGTGAAAGGTACTTGAATCAGTATGAATAAATGCATATTTTGCTGTAGATATTGTCTTAATTTTAATTGGTTTACATTATTGTATATTGCATACATTTCACTTTTACAGTAAAAATGACAAATATGGCCGTGTATACGTGCTGTCAATCATTACATTACATTACATTACATTACAGTCATTTAGCAGACGCTTTTATCCAAAGCGACTTACAATAAGTGTATTCAACATAGGTAGGGAACGAAAACTACTAATCACCAGAAGTCTTTAGTGCATTTTCTGCAAAAACAAGCAACCAAGAGTATACCTAGCGCTAAGGTAAAAGTGCAATATATCAGCTATCAGTATATCAGTATATTAACATTAATCTCACCTCACTGAACACTAACCTGAGTTACTTAAATGCCCAATCTAGGAATGTTTTGAATATGAGTATGATTTGCAGATGAAAAATGTGCTATTTGACCATAATTCAAAATTTAGGTCTGTTTTTCGCCAATGTTTCCAAACATAACCAATGTAAAGAAACCTAGTACCGCCCCAAATACAGCAAATAAAATAATTTAACTGGTGTTTGAAGAGTTGGTAGTCAATACCCTAGATAGTAGGGGGTACTAAGCACAAAAAATGGCCAAATCGTTACGCGGCGGATAAAAGCATGAAATTTGATACAGATGTCCCTTGGGTCATCCTAAAACATCCTAGAAGGGGTGCCCAAAAAAATCTCAAACAGGAAGTGAGTTATGGTCTAAATTCAAAATGGCCACCTAAACTGTTGACCGTTGACTCAAAAGATACCGAAATAATCTCCAAAAAGCATAACATTTGGCACATATGTCCCTTGGGTCATCCTAAGACATCCTAGAAGGGGTGCCCAAAGGAATCTGAAACAGGAAGTGAGTTATGGACTAAATTGAAAATGGCCGCCTAGTGTTGTCGATTGACTCAAAAGACAACTAAAGAATCTCATAAAAGCATACAATTTGGCACACATGTCCTTTTGGTCATCCTAAGACATCCTAGAAGAGGTGCCCAAAAAAATCTTAAGCAGGAACTGAGTTATTGACAAAATTGAAAATGGCCGCCTACAGTGTTATCCATTGACTCAAAAGACAACTAAAGAATCTCATAAAAGCATACAATTTGGCATACATGTCCCTTGGGTCATCCCAAGACATCCCAGAAGGGGTGCCCAGAAAAATCTTAAACAGGAAGTGAGTCATTGACAAAATTGAAAATGACCGTCTACAGTGTTGTCGATTGACTCAAAAGACAACTAAAGAATCTCATAAAAGCATACAATTTGGCATACATGTCCCTTGGGTCATCATAAGACATCCTAGAAGGGGTGCCTGAAATGATCTGAAACAGGAAGTGAGTTATTGACTAAATTGAAAATGGCCGTGTACAGTGTTGACAGACGATGCAAAAGACGCTCATAAAAAATAATCTCATATAAAAGCATGAAATTTGGTACAAATGTCCCTTGGGTGATCTGAATGCATCCTAAGGGGTGCCAATTTTTTTTTTAATAGTCTCTCAATGGAAAACACTCCTCCCACACGGGCTGCACTGCTACAATATTCAAATCGAGCAGCCAATCTGGCATTTGGTCCAGAAGCCTGAAAGCTATGCAATCTCTACCATCTCCTGACAAATATGGATGGATTAAAGTCGCTGATTCGTGGACACCTTTATGGACACTCTTGCCAGAGGCTGCTTAAGTTTGTAGAGAACTCAAGTGTGGCTGCAAAGCTGAGCCCTTCTGTTCGAGAAAGTGTAGATGCCGGGATGCTGGGTTACCTTGCAGAGCATTATGCCAATGTGCTGGTAATTGCGAAATGGCACACATGAATACATGTACTAGTTACTAAACACTAATCACAAAAAAACAGTAATGATCAAGAAGAAAATACATGAGAAGATAGAGTGTAAAACAAGCAAGAAGATGTAGAGTGCAAAATAAATAAGATGCAGAGAGTAAAATAAGAATATGCAGAGTAAGATAAGATGCAGAGTAAAATAAATAAGAATATGCAGAGAGTTAGATAAATAAAGAAGATTCAAAGAGTACAATAAAAAAATAATGCAGAAAGTAAAATGAATAAGTGATGTAGAAATGAAAACAGAAGGTAGACTACAAAATACGGCAGGTTATGCACTGCATAACCTGTCGTATTGAGTCTGCATAATATGCAGACTGCCATGGTCAACTGTTTAAACAGCCATTTAGAATTTCTTCAACATGGTCCCTTCCTAAAAAGTTTAATAAACAAGCAAATAAATAACCTCTTCTAGGATATATTAAGAAGCACTCAATGTACGTACCAAATTATACACTTTTATGACGTCCCTTTATGTTTTCTTTTGTGTCAACTGCTTTAGGCGGTCACTTCCTGTTTAAAATCTTTTTGGGCACCCCTTGTAGGATGCGTTCAGATCACCCAAGGGACATTTGTACCACATTTCATGCTTTTATGAGATTCTTTAGGTATCTTGCATCATCTTTCAACACTGTAGGCGGCCATTTTCAATTTAGTCAATAACTCACTTCCTGTTTCAGATTATTTTGGGCACCCCTTCTAGGATGTGTTAGGATGACCCAAGGGACATATGTGCCAAATTGTATGCTTTTTGGAGATTCTGTAGGCTTTTTGAGTCAATCGCCAGCACTGTAGGCGGCCATTTTCAATTTAGTCAATAACTCACTTCCTGTTGAAGACTTTTTTGGGCACCCCTTCTAGGATGTCTTAGGATGACCCAAGGGACATGTGTGACACATTTTATACTTTTTGGAGATTCTTTAGTTGTCTTTTGAGTCAATCGACAACACTAGGCGGCCATTTTCAATTTGGTCAATAACTCACTTCCTGTTGCAGAATTTTTTGGGCACCCCTTCTAGGATGTCTTAGGATGACCCAAGGGACATGTGTGCCACATTTTATGCTTTTTGGAGATTATTTTGGTGTCTTTTGAGTCAACGGTCAACAGTTTAGGTGGCCATTTTGGATTTTGTCCATAACTCACTTCCTGTTTAAGATTTTTTTGGGCACCCCTTCTAGGATGTTTTAGGATGACCCAAGGGACATCTGTATCAAATTTCATGCTTTTATCCGCCGCGTAACGATTTTTCACTTAGTACCCCCTACTAAGACTAGAGAATCGCTTTTCTGGTGGGCCATCTGTTTGTATCACTAACTGGGCCTTTAAATCACTTGCTATATACAGGATATTGAGTCTATTGGCAGCAGTACCATGATTGTTCAGATGTGCTGCTGAGCAGGAGTTTGACACGAAGAGAAGAGCCGTGCTGTGTTTATTTAGAAATGTTGATTTACATTAGACTAGGAACATGTAAATGTTAAAACCAGCAAACAGGATCAGTCATAATTTAGCCTTGGATTTTCTCCCTCTTCAAGTAGGACTTGTTACTTCAGCCGGCCATGCTTCATGAAAATGCCTCTTTGTTGTGAATATTCTTCTCTTGTCCAGGTTTGAGGGATTCCTATAAAGAAAGGAGAATTTGGCTGTGTGATGACCAGTCTCAGACAGTAATTTCATATAATGCCACTAGATGTCACACTAACAAAGTTATGTCCTTTTCATGATGGTAACTGACCTACAAGAAGCTGCTATTGTTGTACATTGTACATGTTCTTAAAGTTAGTGTAATGTTAATACATTTTCCCAAAGAGGAACCTGCATTGCAAAACTAGCAATTAACAATGACATTTATAATGTTTGAGTCATGTGCCACTAGGAGTTATAAAGCTTACAGTAGGCCTAAAGATGTACATATGTACAATTAAATAAATACAATTAATCCATTCATATGGGTCAATAAATATTGGGACTGTGCTCGACTAGAGAAATTCTTAGTCGACTAATATTCATAGGAATGTGTTTATTAATCGATTAGCTGATTTAATAGACAAATCTGTAAGTCCAGCCTGCTCGGGATGATGAAGTTGAGAACTGAACAATCAAATGTTGATTTCACAATGACGACTGGATACTGAAAGTTATACACCGGTCTGGCAGAATTATATGGTTATATCTAGAGTTCACAAGAGCTGTGCTCATTTGTAAAAAGTTATTCATTCAGCATGCGAAAAAAGCAATGACTATAATCAACTTGAGCCTTGATAGACTAAGACCAAACTGACCAATTATTTGGACAGTCCTTGAATATCAACAAAAATGTTACCAAAAAGCTGTGAAAAGTACAGAATCATTGCAATGTTTCAATAAGATTAGTTGTAGGTTTTGACACTCACTTGATCCTCCTGAGCTCCGGCGTCATAACTAAGAGACTAACAAAGATGTCATCCATGTCTCCTGCATAAAATGATGAGCAAAGAGCTTTTCATTGCATAATCAAGACAAGTCAAGATTAACAAGAGTATTGATTACTTTGTCATAGGGGAGGACCTCTTTGGTCTGAAAAGATACAAGTGGCCTAAAATGAGTCAAGTGATCAGAAACAAATATCTGTATAATAGACAGGATGATGTAGTCAGGAAGGAGGTAAGGTAAATGAGAGTATAGGGCAGGTGTTCCAATCACAATCTTAGATTTAACACAATCTGGATGACTAAGTGAAAGGCAATTACAATCTTTACTTGCACTTCTCCTGCCCATCAGGCCCACAAAGCTGCCAAAGTCGATGTCACATAACCGCTTTGGATCTGTGCAGTCCACAGGGAAGTCTGGGGTATTCTGAGAACCAAAAAAGTGTGGAAGACATAGATGTAGTATACGGTAGTAAAATAAAAAACAAAAACTTCTATAAATCACTAGAGATAAATCAGGTCATACCTCTATCTGTGGTGTATCCTTTCACAAAGTGTTCATAAGGCATGAGTTGAAGATAACCAAGGCTGTCAGTGTTCCAATTCTCCCCATTATTCTAGAATTGGAACAAAGTCATCAATCTGTCTGCCTGTCTGTCTGCTACCTATCAGGTACACATATAAGAAAGCTATTTTCATAATGAACTAGAAAAAGTGCTCCTCGGAGCACAGGTCTCCGCCAGGTCAGGTACGTTACCAATTTGCATGAGGTTTGGATAGAATCTGTAGGGGTAATGTAAAAAAATGGGTTTTGCACAAATCGGCCTCCTGGTGGCGCTATAACAGGCCCATGTGAAAAATTCGGGGCAGAGGTTCTGAATTGGCATCGAGGGAGTGTGTGTGCACAGTTTCGCAGCGAGCGGGCCAACGGTGCCGGATATGATCTGGTAACACACGGACAGGACACACACACTCACACACACGCGGACGGACGGATGGACGGACAGGGGGTAAAACATACTCTCTCGCCATGCCTTTCGGCCTGGCGGAGACAATAACTGTTAATCATTTTTTACCTCTGTAGCTTGTCTCTCAGTAAGTCTCGACAAATTGGCCACAGTGATATTATACATTTTTATTTATTTAGTCTATACTCAACAATGATGAAAATACATGAATCACTTACTTGTGATTAATCCAGCAGTATTAAATCTTGTTGTGATGGTCCAATAAACTATTAATATTCCCCTTTGAAATTTTTGGTAGCACAAGTCTTTCCCCTCAGTCTCCTCCAGTTGTTACAGCCTACTTAAAGGGATATTTCACTTTCAAATAAAATAAACATTAAAAAAAAAAAAAATGAAAAAATGAAAGAAGTTATGGCAAAATCACGGCCCCCTCACACATTAGTAGGACACTCTAATGCGTGAGGGGGCCGTGATTTTTCCATTACTTTTTTCATTTATTTTTAATATATTTTTTAAATGTTTATTTTATTTGAAAGTGGAGTATCCCTTTAAGTGTTCTTGTCATACCCCTGATAAACCCCACCCACCCCAACACAAGCAGCTTCCCTTTCATTAAGTTGTTGCATTTGTTTCATTAGGGCAAATCTCATATTGTTGAGTTGAGAAAGAATTGATATAAAACAAAACAAAACAAAACAACACAACAGTAATCCTATTTTCAATTAATTAGATATGAAATCAAAAGGACATTTATAAGGACAATGGCTTAAAAAAATACAATTTCAACAGCAGTAGATAAGTATATTTTATTTCTTTGCATTCTTTATGTGAGATAAGTTCATTTAATTTATAGTAGATACGTGAACTTGAACCAAATAAAAGTTTCTGTTTTATTCTGTGTCTCTGTACTCAAGTATTGTTTCTGACTATCATTGCCTGTGGCAGAGAATAGACTGCTCAGATTTACTGACAGATCATCAGCGATTCTTTACCATGAGACCGCAACACAATAAAAAAAATCACACCCAGTGTGAGTAAGCGGTGCCTACTCTGTTTGATGTGTGGGCGCTGGCATTCATTTTTAATCACTTTATTAACTTTAAAGTATTTTTTACTAATTTGTACAACTTTTAAGTATTTGTACTCTTTTTATCAACTTTTAGGTATTTTTACTGTTTTTATCAACTTTTAAGTATTTTTACTATTTTTTTCAACCTTTAAGTATTTTTACTCATTTTGAGTAATTTTAAGTATTTTTACTCAATTTAAGAACTCTGAAGTATTTTTACTCAAGGTATTTACTTTTTAATATTTGTAATCACTTTATTTACTTTTAATAATTGTTACTCTCATTGTAGATCGGTCGTTTTAGTGTGTGTGTGTGTGTGTGTGTGTGTGTGTGTGTGGTTGTGTGTGTGTGTGTGTGTGTTTGTGTGTGCGTGCACACGTGCAGGCCAGTCTGTGTGCGTGTGTGTGTGTGGGTGTGTGCATGTCTTTAAGTGGTGCATGTGTTGCAAAGGTGCGCCTCGCAGGACCGCATATTCTCTGTGTGTGTGTGTGTGTGTGTGTGTGTGTATGTGTGTGTGTGTGTGTGTGTGTGTGTGTGTGTGTGTGTGTGTGTGTGTGTGTGTGTGTGTTTGTGTGTGTGTGTGTGTGTGTGTGTGTGTGTGTGTGTGTGTGTGTGCACGTGTGCAGTGCTGGCTTGTGTGTGTGTGTTTGTGTGCATGTCTTGAAGTGGCGCATGTGTTGCATCTTTGCCGTCCGCAAACATACGGACGGACGGACACACAGACATAGTCAAATGTAGAGCGGCTGGCACCGCTAAAAAGCTACTATCATTGTACAGAGGTCCAGAAGAAGTGGGGCAGTATAAAGGCCTTTTAAATCCACTATTTATGAAACACTTACGAAACATATTACTGTTGGACAGGTTTATTACCTCAAAGGAAAAATGGGAATGGTCCTTCAATGACAAAGCTGAAAAGAAAAAATCGATGTGTAGCCTATGAAGTTCAACTGGAAAGCCATTCCTCTGTCCTGTACTTTTCCACTATATTCCTCACAGATATACTGTTCTGTTTGCTTTTTCTCTTAAATCTTTATCCCACGATTTTGTAACCCTATTTTTTACACCCAGTGCCAATTGTCTATGTAATCCTGGGCACTACCTTCCCTCTGGCAACCTAGGGAGGCCAGGGCCGAGCTCATGCCTCCTTCAATGCATGAGAGCCAACTGACCTTCTTGTCACCTGACAGGGGAGAGTTTCCCTGGTTGGACGTAGCGCGTGGAAGGAACACGTTATTCCAACCAGTTCCCTTCCCCTCCATCAGGCGCCCTGGCTGGCCATGGGGAGGCAGTATAGTGACCAGGATTACTGCATGTTTTTTTGTGAGGGTACCTGAGACACGGGGAGAACATGCAAACTCCACACAGAAAGGCCCTTTCGCCAACCCCACCTAGGGTATGGGCACTGATGACGCGGAGGAGAGAACACGCCCCCAGCGCCCACAGCGTCCCCTGCGGGAATCGAACCCAGGACCTTCTAGCTGTGAGGCGACAGCACTACCGACTGTGCCACCGTGCCCCCCTGTTTGCTTTTTCTTAACTTTTATGTTCTGTTGCACTGAGCACCACCCATAACTATAAAATCTGTGTGAAACAAAAGTTTTCAAATAATTATAGTGGATTAAATCATATTTGCCTCTGAGAAGGTGTGGCATCTATTTGTGTGACTGTGGAATGCTTCTGCGGCTATAAAGCCATTCACTCACGCCACGCCATCACTGTTCGTTTACTCAGCCTGATCGCGACTGAAAGTGGGCAACCTGGTCCAGCATGAGGGCCGTGGCATCTAAAGTCTCCTTTTATGTGGGTTTCCTCGTGGGAAGCATCACAGCATACGTATTCCTGCGGCAGATGTGGTTTGAGAGGAGCTTTTCGGCACATCTGTCCAGTGGCTTGGACAATCCACTCCATGAACTGGAGGAAGATGGGAAGAACTGGAAAAAGGAGAGATTCGCACTCTTCAACCTGAACCACCCTCACCACAAAGGTACAGATTATGGCAGTTATTGTTCCATAATTTCATAACTTCGTGTGGTAGTATGTTGCTTGAGCAAATCACATGTACTGTAAAGGCAGGGCAGCACTAACACACCTGCAGTGGTAGAATAAGTACTCAAATGTTTTACTTAAGTAAAAGTATTGATACTGCAATGTAGAAATACTCTGTTACAAGTAAAAGTCCGGAATTAAAAAATTACTTGAGTAAAAGTACAAAAGTATTGGTTTCAAAATAGTACCAAAAGAAGTCATTCTGCAGAATGTCCCATTGTACATGTTTTCAAATGTATAAAATATACACAAAAACAAAATAGCGATCAACTTGCCCTTGTCTTCTCACCATTACACACAGATTATTGTGCAGGATATTGTGCAACCAATCTCCATCTACTGTATCAAGCTCACAGAGAAACAATTACATACTATTTGCTAAGATATGACACAAGAAGCACAATCACATTAAAGAAGCACATTAAAATAGATAATCTTTTTCCACCAAAAATTCTAAAAAATATTTGTGATCATTGTGATTACAATATTAAGTAAAATAATAGTGATTATCATTATTTTTGTCATAATTGTGCAGCCATTTCATGGCTACCTATGTTCCATATTATGTACACGTTTTAGGTACACGAAAATCAGTCGCAGTTAGGGGCAAAAAAAATTGAGAGCAAGAGCAGTGTACAATGTAATAATACAGCAAGAAAACAACTGTAAAGGAAAATTACAGTAGAAGAAAGTAGAAAGTATCAGGTACTGTATTGGGTGAATCGGACATTTAAATGCTGCATATTTAAAATTTATTAATGACTTCCAAAATAATTCAAGTATTGTATATAAGTAGAGTAGCAGACACATGCAGTATTAAAAGGGAGAGGCCAGTCATGCCACTCTGGTTCTGTCTTGTTGTGACATTGTCTTTGTAGAAAAGATGCATGCCTACAGTACAGTGTAAAGTCAACACATGTTGTCAGTCCAGAGATACCGCCCTAACCTGCTGTGCAGTGTGCATGCTCCAGCTTCCTGCTTTGCAAAGTGTGGGTGACTGAGCAAAATACAAGAATTGAACATGGAAACCAGTTGGTTTCCATGTTCAAACCAACTGGTTTCCCTCATACTTTGTTTTGAACAAGGTGTCAAGACGGAAACAGATGTTAAAAATGAGTTAGGATAGAGTTATGTGTATATACTAACTAACTACTCTATGTGTAACTGTATATGCAGCAATGGCACAACATAAATATTAATTCTGTCATTCTCTTTGTCAGGTGAAGATAGCCGTATTGCAGATGAGTTGTACAAAAAGGTGCGCATTCTTTGCTGGGTAATGACTGGGCCCAGCAACTTGGAGACGAAGGCTCGGCATGTGAAGGCTACCTGGAGTCGACACTGCAACGTTGTTCTCTTCATGAGCTCTGTCGATGACCCTGATTTCCCTACCGTGGGCTTGGGTACCAAGGAGGGGCGTGACCAGCTTTACTGGAAGACAATCCGGGCCTTTCACTATGTGCACGAGCATCACGCCCATGAGGCAGATTGGTTTCTTAAGGCAGATGATGACACCTACGCAATTGTGGACAACCTGCGCTGGGTTCTTTCCAACCGCACGCCCGAGGAGCCCGTCTACTTCGGTCGAAGATTCAAGCCCTACATCAAGCAGGGCTACATGAGCGGTGGTGCAGGTTATGTACTGAGCAAAGAGGCTCTGAGGAGATTTGTTGAGGGATTCAAAAATAAGGTGTGCACTCACACTACCTCTGTGGAAGACTTGGCGATGGGGCAATGCATGGAGAAAGTTGGGGTGAAAGCAGGTGACTCTAGAGACACTATCCACAGGGAGACCTTTCACCCCTTTTACCCAGAGCACGACCTCACATCCACTGGAGGTCCAAAACCAGAGTACTGGTACTGGAGCTACAACTACTACCCCATCTCAGAGGTAAGTCCAGCTAAAGCTTTCCTTGGTGTACTTCTGTATTTATTTATGCATGTGTTACTGATGCCTAACTTGTACTTTGTCACACAGCGGTGTTGCTCCCCGATGAAGCATAAATTAGTCTTTAAAGTTGTTTTGCCCCCATCTCTTATGTTGATAATAAATGAATGCACATACAGTAGTCATTTAGCATAACCAAATGCCTTGACATGTTTTCATACTCTTCTTTTACATTGCCCCAGGGTCCAAAATGCTGCTCGGACCTGTCCGTGTCTTTCCACTATGTGGACGCTTCACTCATGTATTTATTGGAGTACTACGCCTACCACCTGCGTGCCTTTGGCTACAGGTACCGCTATCAGCCTCCTGCCCCTGCAGGATACAATATTGAGGAGTTAACAGGATCCTAGAATATTGCCGAAGGGGGAAGTGCCAAAGATCTGGCTTCTCCAGAAAAACCGAGGGCAAAGGTTGAACATCCACCCAGGACAGATGAAAAGCGGGATGTGAAACCTCCTCCTGCAGCTGATAACAACCCTGTTGCTGCTCCGCTTGGCAAGGAAGGATAATAATGTTGTAAATGTGAACGGGTGAGTTCAAGAGAGGTCGGGAGGATCTTGGTTGTTGTCCATAGTTATGAAAGTGCGACGTTGAAGGATTGTTGTGTTGAAGGATTTTCCCTTAGTTTGTACAGTGAGATTATGCGAACTGCGAACTGGTTTAGAAATGTTTTAAACAAGATCAATCAATTGTCAGACTATGCTTTGTATGTTCTGGGCAGAAGTCTATCTTCATTTGAGTACTGTTAACTAAAAGCATATTAATACATTCTTGAGTGAACATAATAGCAGACTGCCTGCCTACGGTAAATTATGGCATCTTTCTAGCCACTGTATGGTACCAGCATTTCTTTTGTTTTCCAGTTTGTTTTAAATTTCACCTCTGTCATTGTTCCAACTAAGCAAGCTGAGGTGATACCAAAAGGTGACGTGAAAACACTCCAGACCACTAACTGGTCAGAGAGAATTGTCGCTAAGGTCAGACTCCCTTATACTGCATGGAAGGAAGGTCCCAAATACTGTAAACAATCTTTTAAACTAGGCGTTGTAAACGTGGAATAAATCAATATTAGTAAACTGCATAGCCTATTTCTCACCAAATTGGCCTTTATTGGGACAAGTTGTGATTGTTCTTTAGCGCTCTTTTACGCAGAGGGTAGGATGTTTTTATGATGACCAGCTACATTGAATGGGTACTATACTATCTGCAGTGTGTGATACTTGGTACCATGCAGTGGAAAAGTGCATTAGATTCATTTTCTTGTGGCTTTTCCTTTATTGATTTGCTTGCAGGTGGTGCTCTACCACATTTCATGGAAATGGAAAGTGTTTCCTAACTGTAATGGTTTGGCTGGGCTCATCATGAAATGTATTGATTGCATTCCAGCAGCTGTATGGTGTCCCCTGTTATAGTACTAGATAGACCTTTTATTGATCCTGCAGGGGAAGGGCATTTGTCAGGCTATGTTCAGTTGAGAGTATGTTGAGAACAGACATTGTAGACTAGCTGTGTGCAATGCTTCCCTATCCACTGAACACTGGCAGTGACACTAACCTTGATTGATTGATTGATTGATTGAATACTTTATTTAGAAAGACATGGTAAAAGTACATGGAAGTACAATTCACAATACAAGGTCCTCTAAACTGGATCGCTCATAAAAGCACTTCGCTTATTTAAAATGAGATCCCTGTGCACTCAAATCATGATGACATTTAAGAAGACATACAAATATACACTACTATGCAGAACGTCATACAATCAGCTTACAGGTTACTGGTATGAAAAACAAGAAATATGTACAATAGACAGTTTCAGGAGGAGGGGAGGGGGGGGGGGTAGGTTAAGACTTTGACAGGGGCCAATTTGGAATTGCAGCCTCCTGAAGGTGATTCTTTAGGGCAGTTGTGAAAGTGAGTAGGGTTTTACACCCTTTTACTCCTTTGGGTAGGGCATTCCACATTTTTGTTGAATAGCATGAGAAAGAGTTCATTCCCTTGTTGCCAAATCTGGGTTGAACATGATCAGTGGAGCTGCCTCTGGTGTTATGATTGTGGACTTCATTTACGTTTTGGAAGTATTTTGACAAATACAGGGGGATCCCAATGTTGTGTCGAATCTTGTAGACCAGGCCCATAGCAAGTTGCCGTACTCTGTCCTCAACCCTAGCAAAGTGAGCAGGGGTTAGATGGGTTGTATGATTGAGGCCAAGAAGTAGCCTTACCAGTTTGTTTTGGGATGTCTGGAGCCTTGTTTTTAAGGCCTTAGTGGTGTTGTGATACCATGAGAAGCATGCATAGTCGAAATGACAATGGATGAGGGACCCTGCGAGAATCTTCAGGGTATTCTTACTGACTAGAAAGTTGATCCTGTACAGAAAACGTGTTCTTTGATTGACCTTTTTGATGACTCTTTCTGCCATCTTATCACCGGAGAGGTTTGCCTCCAAGATGGAACCCAGGTAGGTATTTCCTTCTTTCTTGTGATAACATCGTCACCCGCTTTGATTGTGAAGCTCTCAGCCTTGTTAAGGTTAACACTAGACCCAAAGAGAATGGATTCGGTTTTACCCAGGTGTAATGATAGTTTGTTGTCAGATAGCCAGATGCGGATCGTATCGAGTTCAGAGCTGAGAGATTTTTCAACCTGCAGCCTGTCCCTGTCCGAGACCAGCAGAGCCGAGTCATCTTTTCCTTCTCCTCTCATCTCTCTGAACCGGCCTCATTAGCTTGTGCCTTGCAAATTGTGATTGTATGAACCGTCAGCTGCACATAATATGACTTTGCACTGTGACATACATATTTAAGAATGATAGTTGCTAATGGAATTATTGCATTCTTCAGATGTAGGGACTATAACCTTTAGGCATACCACAAGGGAACTTGTTCATGATGACCTATTTTTGAGCAAACAAATCATACACCATTTGTACAATTTTTTTTATTTGTATTTTTATTTTATAAAATCTAATTAGGTCTGGGTTGATTACATTTTCCTGTATTAATACATATGTAGATGATGATAAGTATTCATTACAGTTCAAACAAGCATACTGTTTGGTTTATGAATTAATTATGTGAGATTATTACCAAATACAGTATAGGGGAGGAGTTCTGGCATGCATCAGCATTGGATGATATCACTTGTCCCCCATCAATAAAACATGGCTGATCATTGTATTATATTGCATTATGTTGTTGAACATTCAAGAGCACTTTGGGGTGGTATTCATATGTTGTGTATTCTGTCCTTGATTTAACACTGCAATAATTTTCCTCTCCATGGTTATAATTGTATGTAACCAATGCCTATTAAGATGCCTAAGTGTTTACACTTAAATCTATGTATTTCCTCTGTACGTGAGCAAAGAGCACGTTCAGTCTTTTTGGGGGGATGATGTCCATTTATACCAAATTAGCATGTAATGCATATTGACTTCTTATAAATCGTTGTACATTTTTCCTTATTTGCAAGTGAATCCATTGCTTCAGTGATTAAGAGTTGCATGAGACTGACAGTCAGTCAGTGTTTTCTATGCAGCTTATGAGGATCGATGGATATCAGTTTTGCTGCCCAAATCATTTAAAATAACATGCATCCCCAAGTTAATATTGGTATAAAACACGCAGTTGCTGACAATGTCTTCCATTCCATAAACAAATTTTGTCAAAGGGAATGATGTACAGATATGTATTTATATTTGGGCTATATTGATATTGGTATCAATATATACAGTAGTGCATATATCAATTGGTGTTTTGAGTCTGAGTGTATGTGGGAGTGCACATTATGATCGCTGTGCAGTCTCAGTGAAAGGTACTTGAATCAGTATGAATAAATGCATATTTTGCTGTAGATATTGTCTTTATTTGAATTGGTTTACATTATTGTATATTGCATACATTTCACTTTACAGTAAAAATGACAAATATGGCCTTGGATACGTGCTGTCAGTCAGTATATTAACATTAATCTCACCTCACTGAACACTAACCTGAGTTACTTAAAGGCCCAATCTAGGATTGTTTTGAATATGAGTATGATTTGCAGATGAAAAATGTGCTATTTGGTCATAAATCAAAATGTAGGTCTCTTTTTCGCCTGTTTCCAAACATAACCAATGTAAAGAAACCTAGTACCGCCCCAAATACAGCAAATAAAATAATTGGTGTCTGAAGAGTTGGTAGCCTCTCTAGTCCCTAGACTAGAGAATCATTTTTCTGGTGGGCCATCTGTTTGTATCACTAACTGGGCCTTTAAATCACTTGCTATATACATGATATTGAGTTTATTGGCAGCAGTACTATGATTGTCCAGATGTGCTGCTGAGCAGGAGTTTGACACGAAGAGAAGAGCCTTGCTGTGTTTATTTAGAAATGTTGATTTACTTTAGACTAGGAACATTTTCTCCCTCTTCAAGTAGGACTTGTTACTTCAGCCGGCCATGCTTCATGAAAATGCCGCCTCTTTGTTGTGAATATTCTTCTCTTGTCCAGGTTTGAGGGATTCCTATAAAGAAAGGAGAATTTGGCTGTGTAGTCTCAGACAGTAATTTCGTATAATGCCACTAGATGTCACACTAACAAAGTTATGTTCTTTTCATGATGGTAACTGACCTACAAGAGGCTACTATTGTTGTACACTTTACATGTTCTTAAAGTTAGTGTAATGTTAATACATTTTCCCAAAGAGGAACCTGCATTGCAAAATTAGCAATTAACAATGACATTTACAATGTTTGAGTCCACTAGGAGTTATAAAGCTTACAGTAGGCCTAAAGATGTACGTATGTACAATTAAATAAATACAATTAATCCATTCATATGGGTCAATAAATATTGGGATATGCTCGACTACAGAAATTCTTAGTCGACTGATATTCATAGGAATTTGTTTGTTAATCGATTAGCTGATTTAATAGACAAATCTGTAAGTCCATTCTTCTCGGGATGATGAAGTTGAGAACTGAACAATCAAATTCTGATTTCACAATGACAACTGGATACTGAAAGTTATACACCGGTCTGGTAGAATTATATGGTTATATCTAGAGTTCACAAGAGCTGTGCTCATTTGTAAAACGTTATTCATTCAGCATGCAAAAAAAGCAATTACTATAATCAACTTGAGTCTTGATAGACTAAGACCAAACTGACCAATTATTTGGACAGATATTGGACAGTCCTTGAATATCAACACAAATTTTACTAAAAAGCTGTGAAAGGTACAGAATCATTGCAATGTTTCAATAAGATTAGTTGTAGGTTTTGACACTCACTTGATCCTCCTGAGCTCCTGCGTCCTAAGAGACTAAAAAAGATGTCATCCATGTCTCCTGCATAAACAGCAACCTCTTACTTTGTCTTGGTAGGGGAGGACCTCTTTGGTCTGAAAAGATACAAGTGGCCTAAAATGAGTCAAGTGATCAGAAACAAATATCTGTATAATAGACAGACAGGATGATGTAGTAAGGAAGGAGGTAAGGTAAATGAGAGTTTAGGGCAGGTGTTCCAATCACAATCTTAGATAACACAATCTGGATGACTAAGTGAACAATTACAATATTTACTTGCACTTCTCCTGCCCATCAGGCCCACAAAGCTGCCATAGTCGATGTCACATAACCGCTTTGGATCTGTGCAGTCCACAGGGACGTCTGGGGTATTCTGAGAACCAAAAAAGTGTAGAAGACGTGGATGGTAGTATACGGTAGTAAAAAAAAATAAGAAACGTCTATAAATCACTAGAGCTAAATCAGGTCATACCTCTATCTGTGGTGTATCCTTACACAAAGTCTTCATAAGGCATGAGTTGAAGATAACCAAGGCTGTCAGTGTTCCAATTCTCCCCATTATTCTAGAATTGGAACAAAGTCATCAATCTGTCTGCCTGTCTGTCTGCTACCTATCAGGTACACATATAAGAAAGTTCTTTTCATAATGAATAACTGTTAATGACTTTTTACCTCTGTAGCTTGTCTCTCAGCAAGTCTAGACAAATTGGCCGCAGTGATATTATATATTTTTTATTTATTTAGTCTATACTCAACAATGATGAGAATACATGAATCACTTACCTGTGGAATCCAGCAGTATTAAATCTGGTTGTGATGGTCCAATAAACTATTAATATTCCCCTTTGAAATTGTTGGTAGCACAAGTCTTTCCCCTCAGTCTCCTCCAGTTGTTACAGCCTACTTAAGTGTTCTTGTCATACCCCTGGCCCTGATAAACCCCACCCACCCCAACACAAGCAGCTTCCCTTTCATTAAGTTGTTGCATTTGTTTCATTAGGGCAAATCTCATATTGTTGAGTTGAGAAAGAACTGCAGAGCACCCATAACTATAAAAGTTGTGGATTAAATAATATTTGCCTCTGAGAAGGTGTGGCATCTATTTGTGTGACTGTGGAATGCTTCTGCTGCTATAAAGCCATTCACTCACGCCACACCATCACTGTTGGCTTTTAATGTTGTCTCTTCCTCTTCGTTTACTCAGCCTGATTGCGACTGAAAGTGGGCAACCTGGTCCAGCATGAGGGCCGTGGCATCTAAAGTCTCCTTTTATGTGGGTTTCCTTGTGGGAAGCATCACACTCTACGTGTTCCTGCGGCAGATGTGGTTTGAGAGGAGCTTTTCGGCACATCTGTCCAGTGGCTTGGACAATCCGCTCCATGAACTGGAGGAAGATGGGAAGAACTGGAAAAAGGAGAGATCTGCACTCTTCAACCTGAACCACCCTCACCACAAAGGTACAGATTATGGCAGTTATTGTTCCATAATTTCATAACTTTGTGTAATAGTATGTTGCTTGAGCAAATCACATGTACTGTAAAGGCAGGACAGCACTAACACACCTGCAGTGGTAGAAAAAGTACTCAAATGTTTTACTTTAAGCAAAAGTATTGATACTGCAATGTAGAAATACTCTGTTACAAGTAAAAGTCCGGAATTCAAAATTGACTTGTGTAAAAGTACAAAAGTATTGGTTTCAAAATAGTACCAAAAGAAGTCATTCTGCAGAATGTCCCATTGTACATGTTTTCAAATGTAAAAAATATATACAAATCTTTTGAAAAGAGCAGATCAACTTGCCCTTGTCTTCTCACCATTACACACAGATTATTGTGCAGGATATTGTGCAACCAATCTCAATCTACTGTATCAAGCACACAGAGAAACAATTACATACTATTTGCTAAGATATGACACAAGAAGCACAATGATAAACATACGCATTAAAATATATAATATTTTTCCACCAAAAATTATTAAAAATATTTATGATTACAATATTAAGTCAAATAATAGTGATTATCATATTTTTTTTCCATAATCGTGCAGCCATTTCATGGCTACCTATGTTCCATATCATGTACACGTTTTAGGTACAAAAATCAGTTGCAGTTAGGTACAAAAAATGATGCGAGCAAGAGCAGTGTAGGCTACAATGTAACAATACAGCAAGAAAACAACTGTAAAGGCAAATTACAGTAGAAGAAAGTAGAAAGTATCAGGTACTGTATTGGGTGAATTGGACATTTAAATGCTGGATATTTAAATTTTATTAATAACCACCAAAATAATTCAAGTATTGTATATAAGTAGAGTAGCAGACACATGCAGTATTAAAAGGGAGAGGCCAGTCATGCCACTCTGGTTCTGTCTTGTTGTGACATTGTCTTTGTAGAAAAGATGCATGCCTACAGTACAGTGTAAAGTCAGCACATGCTGTCAGTCCATAGATACTGCCCTAACCTGCTGCGCATACTCCAGCTTCCTGCTTTGCAAAGTGTGGATGTCTGAGCAAAACACAATAATTGAACATGGGAACCAGTTGGTTTCCATGTTCAAACCAACTGGTTTCCCTAATACTTTGTTTTGAACAAGGTTAGGCGGAAACGGATGTTAAAATTAGTTAGGGTAGAGTTATGTATATATACTAACTAACTACTCTACTGTATGTGTAACTGTATATGCAGCAATGGCACAAAATAAATATTAATTCAGTCATTCTCTTTGTCAGGTGAAGATAGCCGTATGGCAGATGAGTTGTACAAAAAGGTGCGAATTCTTTGCTGGGTAATGACTGGGCCCAGCAACTTGGAGACGAAGGCTCGGCATGTGAAGGCTACCTGGAGTCGACACTGCAACGTTGTTCTCTTCATGAGCTCTGTCGATGACCCTGATTTCCCTACCGTGGGCTTGGGTACCAAGGAGGGGCGTGACCAGCTTTACTGGAAGACAATCCGGGCCTATCACTATGCATACGAGCATCACGCCCATGAGGCAGATTGGTTTCTTAAGGCAGATGATGACACCTACGTAATTGTGGACAACCTGCGCTGGGTTCTTTCCAACCGCACACCCGAGGAGCCCGTCTACTTCGGTCGAAGATTCAAGCCCTACATCAAGCAGGGCTACATGAGCGGTGGTGCAGGTTATGTACTAAGCAAAGAGGCTCTGAGGAGATTTGTTGAGGGATTCAAAAATAAGGTGTGCACTCACACTACCTCTGTGGAAGACGTGGCGATGGGGCAATGCATGGAGAAAGTTGGGGTGAAAGCAGGTGACTCTAGAGACACTATCCACAGGGAGACCTTTCACCCCTTTATCATAGACGATCACCTCACATCCATGTTTCCGGGCTGGTACTGGAGCTGGTGCTACTACCCCATCTTAGAGGCAAGTCCAGCTACTGAAGCTTTCCTTGGTGTACTTCTGTATTTATTTATGCATGTGTTACTGATGCCTAACTTGTACTTGAAGCATAAATTAGGCTTTAAAGTTGTTTTGCCCCCATCTCTTATGTTGATAATAAATGTATGCACATACAGTAGTCATTTAGCATAACCAAATGCCTTGACATGTTTTCATACGCTTCTTTGCCTTGACATGTTTTCATACGCTTCTTTTACATTGCCCCAGGGTCCAAAATGCTGCTCGGACCTGTCCGTGTCTTTCCACTATGTGGACGCTTCACTCATGTATTTATTGGAGTACTACGTCTACCACCTGCGTGCCTTTGGCTACAGTTACCGCTATCAGCCTCCTGCCCCTGCAGGATACAATATTGAGGAGTTAACATGATCCTGGAATGTTGCTGAACAGGGAAGTGCCAAAGATCTGGCTTTTCCAGAAAAACCGAGGGCAAAGGTTGAACATCCACCCAGGACAGATGAAAAGCGGGATGTGAAACCTCCTCCCGCAGCTGATAACAATGCAAATTAATACAAATTTGACCCAGAAGTTCACTCAAATTACAAACCCATCTCCAACCTGCCCTTCCTCTCCAAGGTGCTGGTCAGGGTCACTAATGACCTTTTGATGGCGGCTGATGATGGCCCCCCCTCCCTCCTCATCCTCCTGGACCTCTCGGCGGCCTTCGATAGAGTCGACCACAACATCCTCCTCGACCATCTGCACTCCACCATAGGTCTCTCCAACTCTGCACTAAACTGGTTCACCTCCTACCTCACAGACAGAACCGAGCGTGTCTCCCTGGGAGGTTCAAGTTCCCGGACACAGCCTGTCACCTGTGGCGTCCCCCAAGGTTCTGTTCTCGACCCCACCCTCTTCACGCTCTGCATACTCCCCCTTGGTCGTGTCATCAGCCGGCATGGGATACCTTCCATTGCTATGCTGATGACTTTTTTCTCACTTCGTTTCTCAGTCTGGAAAAGCTCCTGACTTGTTTTGCAGAACTACACTTGAACTACATATGTTACGTAGGCAACGTTGTTGCTGATTGGATGTTGTTCAAACGAATCACGAATCACAACGATCACACTGGTGTTTTTGTCCCGCCCCGCACCACAGACCAATCAGAAGCCACGGCTCCCTCGGAGATAGGAGGCTTTCCAGACTGAGAAACGAAGTGAGAAAAAAATATCCGCCAAACGTAGTGAAGCAGGCTGGATCCCAGGCTAGCTGATGACACCCAACTATCTCAGGACCAACCCAACCCCCTCTGCCTCCCTGCCTTAACCACCTTCAACACCATCATCCACACTGACCACATGCCTTGAGGAGATAAAGGCGTGGATCACTCACAATTTCCTGCAGCTTAACAGTTCAAAGACAGAACTGGCACCCCACACCAGGTCAAATCATCCCCATTAACCAGCATCACGTTCTCCAGCCAGAACCTCCCCCTCTCTCCTGTAGTCACCAACCTGGGTGTTAAAATGGACCCCCACCTACCTTTGATTCCCACATTAAACAGCTAATGTTCAATTGGAAACTGGAAAGCTATTCCTCTGTCCTGTACTTTTCCACTATATTCCTCATAGATATACTGTTCTGTTTGCTTTTTCTTAACTTTTATGTTCTGTTGCACTGCAGAGCATATAACTGTAAAAGCTGTGTGAAATATGTTATTAAAGTCGGTAAATAATGGGAATACAAATTAAATTAACAATTTAATTTAACCATAACATTGTACAACTCCCCATCCATCCTATACAGCATATATACAGTATATTTGAACTAGATACACATATATTTATATATTTCAAATAGAAAAAAAAAACTTGTTTTGACATATCAACGAATCGATTAATAGGCCGTCTGGTCAAGGCCGTTTTCGTTCAGTTTCGTTCCCATCAGGTGGATCTAAATAATCTCTGCTTGTGTGCTTGTATTTTGCTAAGAGATTGGTTACATAGTTTAATTGATTTTGATTTATTAGTGCATTACATTTCCCCATCGACTTTAATGGGAAAATGAAAAAACTCCCATTCAAGTATTTTTGTCTCTGACTTGGAGGGAAGGTTCATAGTTTATTGCCAAATTATTGAGATTTTTTTTTTACACCGGTCGGCCACATGGTGGCGCTATAACAGCCCACTTTACGTTTCGGCCTATAACTCTTGAACGGTAGGTCATAGAATCAAAAAACCTGGATTCCTTTTGTGCGTTCGGAAATACAGCACTGAGCGCACTGGCCAATACAAACTAATAGGTGAGTGCGCTCCGGTGCGCAATTTCCGAACGCTTGAGTCATGACGCAACTCCCCATATAGGCCACGCCCATTTGCGTCTGGATAGATTTTCAGATTTTTTGATCTTCAAAACACAGTTTTTGCACCTTCTCCTACAGATTTTGTCCAAATCTCACAAAAATTGGTACACATAATCGCTGAACCCATGCGATAAACATATCAAAGCGGAATCCATACCATTCGTCCAGGCGCGCGGGAAGTCCTTAATACCTAGGGGGGCTGTGCGTCGGGGGGGACGGGCGCGCGATTTTTTTTGTGATTTTTTGGGGGTTTTCTGTGTTTTTCCCCACACAAAAAGGCAGAAAGACAGTGCAAACACCAGGTTGAAGTTCATCCATGACCGTAACAGACTGCTATGATCCATAAAATATATATATATTATAAAAAATAAAATAAAATAAAACGTTTTTTTTTTTTCTTCCCATCACCAGGGGGGCTGCTCCCATCACCAGGGGGGCTGCAGCCCCCATAGCCCCCCCCTTCCCGCGCCACTGCATTCGTCCGTAATAGGCTTCCAAAGGGGAGGGGCTTGTTTTACAAATTATGCCAAAAATCATGAACAAAACGTCCAGTCAACTAATCCCCAAATTTTAATCACATATCAACGGTGGTTTACTCAACAACTCCCCAAAAGCATTTTCACTTTGACACTTTGATGCGCCACAAATGCGCAAAATGTAACCGTTTGATGCAAAAACATGATTTTTTGGGGGGGATCAATCCTCTCTATGGGTCTATATGGGTTTTTACAAGCTTTCACGCAACATTCTACTGGCGTTTTATTGACTTAATGTGAGAGGAAAACAGCAGAAGGATCAACTCCCTCAAGCAGAAACGTCAGGTAAGCCACACACACACACACACACACACACACACACACACACACACACACACACACACACACACACACACACACGTATTATGTTATCACATTAAAAAAAGTTATTGAAAATAGCAGGTCTACAAGCTCACAATGCATCTCAACGATTTCCTTCCTATATGTGTATGTGTATATATATATATATATAGAGGATATTGACACTTATGTGTGAATTCCATGCTGCTAGTTTGCTGCATAATTTTTAATAAACATCTATTTACCTTCTCATGGACACTATGATACATACATAAACACCACAAGTATGTCTTTTATAATTATGGCAAAACAAACCTGTAAAAATGTCATGCATCTACAGTGAGAATGTACAAACATGTTCATCTCAGTGATAACTCAGACATCTTTACATCTTTGACAGCTAATACACCAGATGTTGTTGTGGTTGATGAAGTGTCTGTATTAGAGATAGCCTGCACTTTTGACTCTAGCCTAGAGGAAGCCTTTATGACCAAGGTCATTAAATACCAACCACTCCTACATACCATCTCAGAGTTTTTATATTTGGCAGCCTATAGGACATAGGCCTACCCACAGACTGGTTGTTAGAGGGTTTCAACAACTTGGGATGCCCAAAAAGGTTGGCAAAGTATTGTGCTGTCTCTGCTATAATTGGCAGCCGCCAAATATGGCGGAGACAGATACTTATACAGTACCTATAGAGTACTGAGTGACATGTTTATTGTATCATGAAGACATATGCCATGATTTTGTGAATGTAACCTTACTGTGGACATATAATATTTGCGTTTTCTTGATTTCTGTATGTGTCTCCTTTATGTGGACAAATAAATGGTTTGTGTGTGTGTGCGTGTGTGTGTGTGTGTGTGTGTGTGTGTGTGTGTGTGTGTGTGTGTGTGTGTGTGTGTGTGTATATTATACATAAATATATTATTAGTTTTTGACCAAGCTATATATGCCAAAGCTCAGCAAATCCGCTGGAAAGATGATGACTTGACAAAGCGTTCATCACCATGCCAGCTTGTGATGGACATTTCCATCAATATTTTATTTTTGCCATGGACATGCAAAAATAAGTGATCAATAATATTACCAGAAACACATAGGCCTAGCCCCAAATGTATACAGTACTAATGGACTCTTGGTGTGCCTAGTGTCTACTCTATTCCACTGCACTGCACATTTTAAAACAAGCCACTTATCAATTAAATTTGGGGGAATTTGGGGAGAAAAGAACGATCTACAAGCTCACAACACATCACAGCATGTTGTGAGCTTGTAGATCAGCAATTCTCTTTTCTTTTTAGCCTATAATGGCATGCCCAAAAATTGGGATGTCAGGGTTAACGTGGTTAACTAGCCTATTCTTTAGAACACCATGGAGACTGGGAAGTTAATTATCCACTGTATACTGGCAGGTGGCAGTCCTGAGACAAGCATTCAATGTGGCATGGTCCAAGTATATTCCACGTTTGGGATTTCAATAATTGGGTCTTACCAGTACAGACAGTGCTTCCATCTGACATTGCAGAAGCAAAAGGGCCTCTTAGCTGCAAATGTGAGTGAACAGATGGCAATTCAGAGGACAGTGTTACTTGAGGACAGGAGGAGAAGTTCCAGCTAAACTAGTTTTTTGTTCGTCTACGTAGCTTCAATAGGTGTGGTTTCCATTACAGTAGACCTAATCCATGTTGATGAGAAAGCATGCCGATGGGACAAAGGAAAAAGACTTGACTGTCAAAACAGAATTATGTACATGATGAGTAATTCATGAAGGGCATGTCATGATCTAAAGGAATGCAATGTCACAATAGTTTGATGCAAAGGTGCCTAACTTTGATGAGAGGTGAGGATGAGGTCTCATGGTGAGGCTGTGGATCAAGGGTTTCCATGGATTATGCTTGTTGAGTGTTATTATAATTGAGTTGTTATTGTTATTATTGGACACTTTGAAACACTTTCTCTCAAAAAAAATTATTAGAGAAAAAAAAGAAAAAAGTGCCACGGACATAGAGTTTCATACATGTCCTTCCTAGGTATTTTAGGAAAAAGCTTTGGTGATGCAGGGCTGCAAGACATACTCATTGAGTCTGAAGTTGGTGCCCCAGAATCCATCAATGGTGTGATCAGTGGTCATCCACAGGAGATGCAGTCTGCACTTTCCTATTTTGTCATATTTGTATACTATTTTGCTGCTGTTGCACTGTCTGACAATGTCACACCAACATTTCTCTGTTCATACCTGTGAGTGACACAGAAGGCCTGATCTGGGGGGTGGGGGGGGGGGGGGGGTTGATGTACAAATGACACATGCTGTGACACACTGTGGTATTTTAATACATCTTTTATACCATATTTTGTAATAATTTGCAGCTTTAGTGTATTTATTTTAGTCTAGTCTATTTTTGGCATTATTCCAATCTAGGGGGGCGTGGTAGCATTTTGATATATTTTCAGCCATTTTGGGCCAAGGTGTGCTGCTTTTGTTTTTCTACCTTTCATTACACAGTAGGTTGTGATTTTTCTTATGTATGAAACATAAGCTTTTAGCTAAATGTACTATGTGTATGTTTCATTGTGCTGGGTGCCAATCACTTCCGTAGAAGTGTTTTCTTAAACAAATTTGCTACATTTCATGATCTAAATTCAAATATGAGTATACTAAGGCACCAATACTTGTTTCAGATGTTAGGTATGTATTTATGACATTTGAGAAAGATTTTGTGTTGCCAGAATCAATATAACACATTTTACAAGCAAAAACAGCAGCACAAGATTTTCGTTTTTTCATTATTCACTTTTATATACATTTCTGGCTTGTGAAAAATACTGCAGGATATTGTGCGGAGACCTTTTAAAGTCCACAAGGGTATTGTCTATGCAAAAATGCATTGAAAAAGTAGATCCAAGACGTGGGAACAAAATTCATTTTCTGGGCACTTTTTGGTGGGTCACCACACGGCCTATAACTACTCAAAGCAGCACTATGCAACTTTCCTCTTCTACCCCGGAAATGTGCTGACATTTTTACCATTGAGCTAATAGAGCCGGCCTGCTTGCTCGGGGGATAAATTGAATCTTGATCATCCGGTCAGATCCTGTGTCTAGGTGAGACATGACCTTTGACATGATCTAAATGTCTCAATAGAAGAGCAGAATATACTAGATGGATTAGTTCGATTAACTATTGCACCTCTAGCTGCATGTGTGGTTCAATGAGACCAAACTGTATAATGCAAGTTTATATATTAGTCTAGAAACAACAAGGTTAGAAATGTGTTTTGTTTGTGTCGTCTTCTTCTTTTGGTTAATTCCCATCAAAGGTCACCACAGTGGATCATCTGTTTCTATCTGCTCCTGTGTTCTGCATTGTCCTCTTCACTCCAGCCACCTGCATGTCCTCTCTCACCGCATCCATAAACTTCTTATTTTCCCTTCCTCTTCTCCTCTTTCCTGGCAGCTCCATCTTCAGCATCCTCCTCCCAATGTATCAATGTATCACTCTGTCTTGTATATTTAGTCATTTCTGATCTGGTTCCTCCTTGTCACTCCTAATGAGACTCGTATCTGCCATCTCCAGCTTCGCTGCTCCTGTCTTTTCACCAGTGCCGCCGTTTCCAAGCCGCACAGAATGGCTGGTCTCACTATACCGTCTTTTACATCTTCCCTCTCACTCTTGTTGGTATCCTTTTGTGACAAATCACTCCTGACAATTTCCTCCATCCGTTCCACCCAGCCTGCACTCTCTTCCACACTCCCCATTACTTTGGCTCGTTGACCCCATGGTATTTAAACTCTTCTATCTTTGCCACCTCTGCTCCTTGCATCCTCACCGTTCCACAGTCCTCCCTCTCGTTCACGCACACGTGTCTTACTGCTGCTGACTTTCATTCCTCTTTTCTCCAGGTAAGCTGTGTTTGTATCTGTGAATGATTAAAAAAAACACAGAGCAATACTAATAGCCTATAGTGGTAATAATACTAGGCAGTAGGCACAATACATATAATTTGTCGAGTTACACATCATTTGTCACCAGAACGTGTCAAAAAACGACATGTTTTTCTAAATTGATTGCCGTACATTATTACAGAGCAACATTATTGCACTTATGTTTAATATAAAATCCTTCACTCTGTCTTGTATATTTATCAGGGGTGGGAAGATCCCTGTCTTGTAATGATGAACGCAAGCATAGAAAATGCTTATTTTGCCATCATCAATGCTGGACCTTTTCTTTACCACAAGATGTTTCACAAAGAGGCTTAATTATTTCACACAAATGTAGAGATTTGAGGATAGCGTTAGACTCACCTTTTTTAGTTCAGTTCAGTGTAGTTTATTATAAACTGTGACAGGACTACAGATACAGACTTTGCAGTATACTGTATATACAGTGTGTGTGTGTGTGTGTGTGTGTGTGTGTGTGTGTGTGTGTGTGTGTGTGTGTGTGTGTGTGTGTGTGTGTGTGTGTGTGTGTGTGTGTGTGTGTGTGTGTGTACAGGATTGTTGATAGTTCCGTTAGGCTGAATATATTAGACTGTACAGTATAGTTGATATTGTTTATGACTAACATTTTTATTATAGCTCTGGTAGACAGCTCTGCCCAGAAGCATTATGTGTGTTTTAAAGTCACCCATTGAGAATAAACCAGTCACACCAGATCATCATTATAGGGTGGCAAGTATTGTTTTCACAGAGAGAGAGAGAGAGAGAGAGAGAGAGAGAGAGAGAGAGAGAGAGAGAGAGAGAGAGAGAGAGAGAGAGAGAGATTTTGTCCACAGATTACTACATACTAGCATAGTGTTTTGCACAAGACCAATTAAAAACATTAATTAAGATGTCCTATAACCAAACAGACTACAGCCTAAACCAAACAGACTACAGCCTAATCTACACAAAACGATTACCAGCCTCAATATACATTCTACATTAAAAACTAAGCATGTATGTATGTTGTACATAACATAAGTATGTTGTACATACTACATTCCTTGTATGAAATGGGAAAATATTTAGGCAAAACACATATACATTATGTCAAATTAAGGTTACAATTTTACCATGCGAGGATGGAGAGGCACACTTCACCTGTTTCATCAAAATCACTCTCATGTCACGTGTGCCACTGATTTGGCGTCGCCTTTGGTGTGATCCCATCACAAGATGGTCCCTAGTTTTCACTGCCAGTAGTTATGCGTTTGATACTAAATAAATATTTGAATAGGGGGCACGGTGGCGGAGTCGGTAGCGCTGTCGCCTCACAGCTAGAAGGTCCTGGGTTCGATTCCCGCCGGGGACGCTGGGGGCGTGTCTTCTCCTCCGCGTCATCAGCGCCCATACCCTAGGTGGGGTTGGCGAAAGGGCCTACTCTGTGTGGAGTTTGCATGTTCTCCCCGTGTCTCCTAGGGTAGTTAATACCCTCACAAAAACATGTAGTAATCCTGGTCGCTATACCGCCTCCCCCATGACAGCCGGGGCGCCTGATGGAGGGGAAGGGAACTGGTTGGAATAACGTGTTCCTTCCACGTGCTACGTCCAACCAGGGAAACTCCCCCTGTCGGGTGACAAGAAGGTCAGTTGGCTCTCATGCCTGAAGGAAGCATGAGCTCGGCCCTGGCCTCCCTACTGTGGGGGACTGGTGTAGTGCTGGTGTAGGGCTGGTGTAGCGCCCAGGATCACTTAGGAAATTGGCACGGGTGAAAAAAAATGGGTTACAAAAATCGCGGGATAAAAATAAAATAAAAATATATATATATATTTGAATATGTTCACAACATCACTTTTTCATCACTCTTCTCTACACTAATCCCTGTGATCACATGCATTAAAAAGGTGACTTGTTGTTAATTGGCCTATATTCTCCAGACAGTAAACAGTTAGACATGTTGTCATGTTTTGATTGGGTTCTAGGGATATCTTCCTATTCACTTTGAGAAACATTCTCAAAAGCCCCTCACGTTCATCCCAATCGTCTAACTAAACTCCAGACCATGTGATGGCAACTAGTTTTCAACTTTTATTTGAAAATGTTTTAGTAAAGCCCAGCGTGCTGCTTCCTAAAATATATGCTACCTGGACCAAAAATGTAAATAATAGATCTTAATTGTGTATAATACCATTTTTTATTGAATAAAGAGCTATCTAATTTATTGATGACAAATTCACCATTTAGACAGTAAGCTATATAACTGTCTGGTGAATCCAGTAGAAATAGTTTCAGTTTTGGTCTGTGATTGACCCAAACAATCAGGACTTTCTCTGTATGAATAGGAATCCACCATGGTAAGACAGTACCATCTAGTGTTTAAATCAGTGTACTATATCTCAGCATCTTATGGGTTGAGAAGGGGTATATGCAGAAATGTAATACAGGCCCACATGGAAATGGTTAGAATGTTGCCACTAGCATTATTCACATGCATGCAAAAAAAAATCTTACATACAGAGTTCTGGCGCCTCCATGTATTGCTTTGTAGATGGACTACGGTCTACTATGTTTATATTGTCTCTAGGAAAGAACTTGGGTCAAATGCTGTTGTTTGTTAAACATGCTATATAAATAAACTTGACTTGACTTGACCTGCTTGAAACCAACTGATGGGCATGTAGCTGAAATCCTGCGTAAAATTTTAAGCTGAGTGGCAGCTCCTCTGTGACATTGAGATAATTCTCACAAAATGCACACCTATTACTATGTTGTATAAAGAATACTGCACCTACTGAGAAGGACTTTATTATGTACAGATACTGGGACGTGGGGGGAATGACAAGATGTGTCAGGCCAAATTCAATTCTTTTTTTTTGCAGATTAATTTATTCTTCAGTGATCTTAACCTACTACATATATATATATATAACTCTGATTCTAGATCATAGCCCATACAATGTTTTCATACCACTGAGGAGCACCTGCTAAATAATGAAAACAAATATAATTGTTACATAAATACTAATGCTAAACACTAAAATAAGGCATCATTATTGGTGTGGTGTGGTGTGGAGTAAAGTAAAATCACAGACACTGATGCATCCCTGCAGGAAAATCCTTCCCTTCTGGGATGTTTCACTGCTAAAGAAATGGTCTTTTATCCACAATTTCTATAGTGTGAAAGAATGGATTCTAAGAGGGTAAAATGGTCATCTCTTAATTTGAGCTCAGAAGAGCTGGAACGTGGAGATATGTTAATAATGTGTAGAGTAGAAGTGTAGTGTAGAGTTTTTTTTTTGTTTAAGCAGTTACAAATATGGGACACGATTATGTAGTTGTATTTATAATCTATTCTGACAACTCATCATTAAAGTAATTCAGCTACACTCTGCCCTTTTCATTCCTTAGACTTCTTAGTAAAGGGAGGAATTTGCTCAGGGCATGAGGGGGTATTTCTGCCAAGAATGTGGGTCAAAGACCTACTCAGTATATTAAAAGGGAGAGAGAGAGAAAGAAAGAGAAGAGGGAGTGCATGAGAGAATAAGAGGGCACCAGGGCAAACAAACAAAAACGTTTTAAAACATGGACCTACTCCATGTGAATCAATATTCTAGCCCTGATCTCCCTGTTGAGCAATGGGGCCAACTAAGAGAGAGAGAGAGAGAGAGAGAGAGAGAGAGAGAGAGAGAGAGAGAGAGAGAGAGAGAGAGAGAGAGAGAGAGAGAGAGAGAGAGAGAGAGAGAGAGAGAGAGATATGTAGGGGGAGTTGGGGGAAGCTATTTAACGGGAGCAAATCTCATCAGAGGCAAAGAAAGAGAAGATCTCTGTGCATGCTTTTAAGTAAGTGAACGTCTTATGTTCAGAACTAATATTATCTTCAAGTTGTGACTATTGGACGCTGGACTAAAGAGCAGCTTATTCAGGTATTTTTTTGCAAAATCTTTCATCCTTTTTTTGTTAATGTAAAAGTTGTAAAAATAGTTGTTCCTCTTTATCTCTTCATGAAGGCATTGTGTTCTGCACATTCCTTCTATACTGCAGAGGTTTGAAATTAAGCAAATATAATTGTAGTGTTCTGGTTTGGGTCAATGGTTGTTGTTGTTGTTGTTGTTGTTGTTGTCGTCGTCGTCGTTGTTGTTGTTGTTGTTGTTGTTGTTGTTTTCTTCACTTTAATATGTATACCATTGTGATCATGTACCAAAATACTAACGGAAAACATGTAAACTGCATTGTAGAACATCATGTTTTACTGTGTACTTATTCACATCATACTCCTTACAGTACACGTTACAAGTTACAACTCATATCATGTACTTAAAAAACTTCAGAACTTGTTGTGTGATACTGCCTAGTGTCATTTTGTTCTCTGAGCTCGCCACTAAACCAAATCATCATATATAAGCTCATAGCGCGGCACCGAGTGATGAGCTTGTAGATCTGCTATTTTTGAAAAATCATGAGATTTTTGTGCAAATCATATATATATATTTTTTTACATTTTTTACTCAAATCTTTGCTTCTGGGGATTTTACAAAATGTCTATCTACTATTGACTGGTTGTTTTTTCCAGACTCTGTGGCCACTGGAATAGCTCTCTAACCACGAGAATGATGCACTCAACACTAAAGTGGCTGATTCTGATCCAGCTACTTCTGAACGAGCAGGCTCTCTGCAGGGCACCACCTCCTGTGACCCTTAGAAACGCTCTTCCCAGCACCATCATCCAGGAAGAAGGAGGAACGAAGCAGTCTCTCCTGGGATCCCAACCCCAACTCGGTTCCCCACACGGGAAGAAGGATCCTTCTATACCTATAGTAATGGGTGTGCCGAAAGAAGACAAGCTTCAGTCTTCAAAACGTATAATATCCACTCTCAGGGCAACGCTTAAGATCTCATTGGAAGATCATGTCCAAATTCAAGGGAACGTCAGCTGCGGAGAGCTGCTCTCTGCTACCACCCTGGATGATCCGTCCTCCACCCTGTTCCCTCAGGAGCTCCTGAGTCTCTCTATGGTGCCAGTGTTAGCGGTGGTAGGTTGCCAAAGGGAGGCCCAGACTCTGGTGCTCAAGCTATTTGACCTGCTGGGCATGGCTGACACAGAGGAGCTCCTGATGGAGGTAGGGAGTGTGATAGAGAGGAGGGCAACCCATGCCTCGCCGCCATCACTGGAATCACCCGTGGACAGGACACAAGCGCAGAGCCACCTAGAGGCAGTGATGTTTAACATTCGGCAGCTGGCCATGGCTGGGGAGGCTGGCATGGGCCAGGGAGAGCTGTGTGGAGGCTGGACTCGGGTGAATGGAACCGTGCTACTGGGAAAGGCTGTGGAGGGAGCCACAGGGGGGCTTCGGGAGGCCGTGAGGGCCTGTGAGAGTCTGGGATTCCAGTGTGCCGGAGTGACACAGGGTGGTTTACTCGAACCTGGGCAGTACAGGGCAGTGCTGAAGAAAGGCAGCCGTATCGTGCCCTCAGAATCCCTGGAGGCTGAGTGTTGGATCCGGCAGTGCAACATGGAACAGGATGAGGATAATTCACTCCCTGCGGCATCAGGTAGACGGGCAAGGCGAAGTCCCCGGCGGAACTGTGTCAACAAAGCGGAGGAGGAGGTCTACAATGTGGTGGAGTGGATTCCTGCCGTCAGCACCCTCTACAACCTGGGTACCGCTATGTATTATGCATCAATCAATTGCTCTGAGACAGCCCAGGAGAGAGCCATACTGAGCGCCGTCGATCTCGGCACCGATGCTCTTATGGCCGTCACAGGTGGGACTGCCGGGGTGGCTGGTTACGCCCTTGGCGCAGGAGTAAAGACAGGCGTGAAGGCCGGAATCAAGTACCTGCTCAGCACCATGAAGCATCAGGAAGACGACCTGCTTGTGAACCAGAACCAGTATAGCTGGGAAGAGCCACTCATCACAATAAACTAGAGACTACGGCAAATAATTAATCTCTCTTCAACATAGCTATTTCCCTGTTTCCCATGGCTACATGTACACCTGTTTGTAAAATAGGATCACAACAAGATATGTTTTTTGTCTGCAGGTAGAGCGATGAACGGCCAATGATGGGGAATATCAGACTCTTAGGTTTTCTATGTTGTCGTTTTAAAGTTGTAACCCAATACCAGAATTGAGAAACAAAGTATTCAGATAATAATTACCTGGATACACAGAAGCATGTTTGAAAAGGGGGAGGCTTTTTGTTTGTGTATTTTTGTGCACAAAACATAATTTAATAAAATAGTTCAGAATATTATAGTATAACGGGAATTCATGGTTGTATTCAAATCTATAAATAATTAATGGTAACACTTTAGAATAACTATTCGTTATAAGTAGTCAATAGATCATTCATAAACTGTTAGTTAATGAGTTATTAATGACTTGTTAATCATTTATTAATAGTTAGTTAAGGATTAATAACAGTGCCTTATAACTGCTTAATAGATAATTTATAAACCATTAGTTAATTAGTTATTAATGTCTTGTTAAATGTTTGTTAACAGCTAGTTAAGGAGTTGTAACCATGCCTTATAGATAGTTAATAGATTACTAACAAACTATTAGTTAATGAGTTATCAATGACTTGTTAAATATGTTTCAATAGTAAGTTAAGGATTTATAAATATGCCTTATAGATAGCTAATAGATCACTCACAGAGTATTAGTTAACTGACTTATTAACTGTATGCTTATTATTTATAACTATGTCTTATAAATACCTTATAACTAGTTAATAGATCATTTATAAACCATTAGTTAATGAGTTACTACTGTTTTGTTCAATATTTGTTAACAGTTAGTTAAGGGGGTATAACTATCCCTTATAGATCATTTATATATTACTCACAAACTATTAGTTAATGACTTGTTAATAGCTTGTTAAATAATTACTACCTGTATGCTAATGATTTATAACTATGCCTTATATATGTTCAAAGGATTATGAACAAGCTATTAGTAAAACACTTACTAATGGCTAGTTAAGTATTTGTTAATAGTTAATATATGTTATTGGGTAGTTATTCTAAAGTTGCAACTATTCCTAATTTACTAACATGAGTTAAGTATTTGTTAATGGTTAATTTATGTTATTGGGTAGTTATTCTAAAGTTGCAACTACTCCTCATTTACTAACATGAGTTAATTATTTGTTAATGGTTAATTTATGTTATTGGGTAGTTATTCTAAAGTTGCAACTACTCCTCATTTACTAACATGAGTTAAGTATTTGTTAATGGTTAATATATGTTATTGGGTAGTTATTCTAAAGTTGCCACTACTCCTCATTTACTAACTATTAACAAATACTTAACTTACCTTTTACAAATCAATTGTTAATGATTTGATTCCCATCTACTAATACCAGAGACACGTTGTACAACAGCAAATGGGTGGTACAGAAATTTGATGTGATATTGTGGACATATTTCGCATTTTGGTACCTCAACCTTGTTCAATATTTTACAAATAAATACCACAGATGAAATAATGAACAATTTATTTTTTAATGAATATGGAAAACAGTACAAAAATAACAAATGCATCCATCTAAAATAACAATAGCAAATAAATAAATAGTCATATCAACAGTAATACAGTAAATCAAAAGGAATACCTTCATAATCCCATCATAATCCGCCTTTACAGTTCAGCTTACATATTGCTTTATCCAGTGGATATACAGCACACACATTAGCTTTAGCTTTATAGCAGGCCTTCTGCAGTAAGCAGTATGGCCACAGCAACACCATGTGCTAAAATTGTAGCTATGCTAATATTGTAGCTAACAGGCTAATAAGTGTTCCCAAATTATAAATCTTACTCTTTTCATCAAACAAACAAAAACGAATTCTTTACATTAACTAATAAACACTACAGTCCATACAGTTTTCATGGTTTTGCACTACATCACCTGAAATGCATAAAATAGAATACCCAATGTATACAGCCCCTTCTCTTGTGTCTTGTTCACAATAACTGAACAACATCCTGCTCCTTTCAAAATGAAAGGCAGTTCAGCTTCAGAACTCCATTGAGATACACTGCCATCTACTGACACAAAGTGGTATTGGTACTACACTACAGACTAGCATAGTTGCATGAACTGAACAGTTTTTCTTCATTCAGTAGAAATATCAGATTAGAAATAGTAGATCTACAAGCTCACACTTGAGCTTGTAGATCTGCTATTTCTAATCTGATATTTCTACTGAATGAAGAAAAACTCAAGAAGAATGGCCCTTTTCAATATTCCAGACCATGACTAGAAATGGACTCATAACTGACCCCTGGGTGTTTACTGGGCCTTTTTAGAAGCAATAACCCTCAATTTGAAATTTGTGAGGTTGCAATTATTTTCTTCAGTTTCTCTTCATTCGCCAGAAATATCAGATCAGGAATAGCAGATCTACAAGCTCACAACAAGTTGCAATGCGTCTTGCTGTGAGCTTGTAGATCTGTCATTTCTTATCTACCCTTTTTGGCAATGTTCCACGTATGTTCCATGTATGTTCCATGTATGATCCATGTATTTTTATCTTATTCTCCTATACAGTTCAGTTCATGCAACTACACTAGTCTGTAGTGTTAGTGTAGTACCAATACCACTTTGTGTCAGTAGATGGCAGTGTGTCTCAATGGAGTTCTGAAGCTGACCTGCCTTTTATTTTGAAAGGAGCAGGATGTTGTTCAGTTATTGTGAACAAGACACAAGAGAAGGGGCTGTATCAAAGATTGTTAATATAGAAAGATACACATTCTCCATTGGAGCCACTAGAGGCGAAGTAGTACACAAATCCTACAAATGGTCTCCTAAGTAGGCGTGGTTTGGTTCTCCCCCGACCATCCCACCACCCTCCCCCTCCCCTCTCCCTGGCTGACAACGTCATGTGGATGTGCATTTGTGTACTTTCTTCATCAAAGAAAAATAAATGCTTTACATGTTTGAAAGTGCACTGTTATTGGCAAAGATGATTTTAAAGAAAGCCCAAAAAATCCCACCACAAACTCACACGTATTATTCAGTCTTATCTTCTGCTAGATATGCTCCTAATTCTGCTCAACATTGTAACAGGTCCTTTTATTTATAAGGTATATATTTTACCACTATAGACTATAATGTGTTTAGCATGAATGTTTAGCAAAATGTCATGATTCCCAAATCATACCCATCAACCAAGACAGTTAATAATGGAAAATTATATTATTGAGCATTGGAACACACATTTTATTAAATTTTTGAAATGTCCATAATGATTTCACGTAGGCCTACCACATTCACATATAGAATCTCAGTTTATTAGTTTTTAGAACATCTTATGGGGACAGAGCATAGAGTTCAAATCTAATATAATAATACAATATAATATAAGGGACAGACAGAGCCCTCTATGTCTCGTCCGTGAGACTGCAGATGGACTCTTCAGATATCTTCCCAGATCTCGCGAGAGTGTGTTGCTAGGATAGAGAAAGGTGGATAACAAAGTAGATTTTCTCCTAATTTGTGTCACAAAAAAAAAAGCCATTTTAGTATGAAAATCGTGCATATTTTGTGTCTTGTGACGATCGGGTCCAATATTTAGTTCAGTGACCATGGAGCTAAAGAATGGTTCAGAAGCTGTGTTCACGTTGACTCTTCCATTGGAATCAAATAGACTCCAACTTGCTTCCTGTCTCCTAAAAAGGTGTCCACCTACGTCACGCAGAAAATAGGAGAAACGGGAAGTAAACCGGAGAATGCGCCTCTTGCTATTTTCCTCTTGGGCTGTATACATTGGGTATTCTATTTTATGCATTTCAGGTGATGTAGTGCAAAACCATGAAAACTGTATGGACTGTAGTGTTTATTAGTTAATGTAAATAATTCGTTTTTGTTTGTTTGATGAAAAAAGAGTAAGATTTATAATTTGGGAACACTTATTAGCCTGTTAGCTACAATATTAGCATAGCTACAATTTTAGCACATGGTGTTGCTGTGGCCATACTGCTTACTGCAGAAGGCCTGCTATAACGCTAAAGCTAATGTGTGTGCTGTATATCCACTGGATAAAGCAATATGTAATCTGGACTGTAAAGGCGGATTATGATGGGATTATGAAGGTATTCCTTTTGGTTATTTCTAATTTCTGTTTTACTGTTGATATGACTATGTCTTTATTTGCTATTGTTATTTTAGATTGATGCATTTGTTATTTTTGTACTGTTTTCTTTATTAATTAAAAATACATTGTTCATTATTTCATCTGTGGTATTTATTTTGTAAAATATTGAACAAGGTTGAGGTACCAAAATGTGAAATATGTCCACAGTATCACATCAAATTTCTGTACCCCCCATTTGCTGTTGTACAACGTGTCTTTGGTATTAGTAGATGAGAATCAAATCATTAACAATTGATTTGTAAAAGGTAAGTTAAATATTTGTTAATTGTTAGTAAATGAGGAGTAGTGGCAACTTTAGAATAACTACCCAATAACATAAATTAACCATTAACAAATACTTAACTCATGTTAGTAAATGAGGAGTAGTTTAGAATAACTACCCAATAACATAAATTAACCATTAACAAATACTTAACTCATGTTAGTAAATGAGGAATAGTTGCAACTTTAGAATAACTACCCAATAACATATATTAATTATTAACAACTACTTAACTAGCCATTAGTAAGTGTTTTACTAATAGCTTGTTCATAATCATTTGAACATATATAAGGCATAGTTATAAATCATTAGCGTACAGGTAGTAAATATTTAACAAGCTATTAACAAGTCATTAACTAATGGTTTGTGAGTATTATATAAATTATCTATAAGGGATAGTTATACCTCCTTAACTAACTGTTAACACATATTTAGCAAGACATTCGTAACTCATTAACTAATGGTTTATAAATGATCTATTAACTAGTTATAAGGCATTTATAAGACATAGTTATAAATAATCAGCATACAGTTATTAAGTCAGTTAACTAATACTCTGTGAGTGATCTATTAGCTATATATAAGGCATATTTATAAATCCTTAACATACTATTAAAACCTATTTAACAAGTCATTGATAACTCATTAAATAATTGTTTGTCAGTAATCTATTAACTATCTATAAGGCATGGTTACAACTCCTTAACTAGCTGTTAACAAACATTTAACAAGACATTGATAACTCATTAATTAATGGTTTATAAATGATCTATTAAGCAGTTATATGGCATTGTTATTAATCCTTAACTAACTATTAACAAATGCTTAACAAGTCATTAATAACTCATTAACTGACAGTTTATGAATGATCTATTAACTACTTATAACGAATAGTTATTCTAAAGTGTTACCCAATATATTTATGAACCCAATAATCTGTAACAAAATGTAACCATAATGAGTAAACCTACCATCCCTAATTTTAAAAATATGTGTATAAGATAGTTGTCTAATTGTAAGAGATTTGGCACAACCATTAGAGAAGTAGGCTACTGGTCTCAGGGAACCAACATATTAAAACCATAGAGTTAAAAATAATAGAGAGGGTACTAGAAATCTCCTCCCATCCACTTGCATTGAGTTGCTCACCCAGCGAATGGGCCTAATTCAGATCTTCTTCCGGGTTGGAAATTTGGTGGGCGCGGCCTATTATGGGCCCAAACGCGTCACTTCTGTGACGCGTTTTGCGTCACAGAAGCGCGCAGCCCCGTGCGCAAGCTCGTGCGCATGCTCGTGAGTCGAGCCCGTTGGTCGAAACCGTTTTCGCTCGTTCATGTTGCGGTACTAAGCTGCAGTACCATGAATGGCCAGCATGTCCATTTGGCTTCAATGAAACCACTGGGTTCTGGGGGCTTGATTAAAACCCTCAAGACCTACATTCTTCCTCTCAAGCAACACCTTTTCCCAGGTTCATTATTGTGTCTTTCCTCCCACATGAAGGCCCGTTCAAAGTCACGTAGATGAATAGTCACATAGATGGATACAGAATAAGACTATTGTCAGGTCAGACTCAAAATGTTCACCTCTTGTTTACACATTGACTGCCAGAGTTTTTTCAGAACAGTCTGTAGCCTCTGCCAGGGTTTTGAACGATTTTGGTACCTTTTCGCATAGCCACAGAATATTTTTCTCCAGTATGATTGATCCCCAGATGGTTTCTAATCACAGATGAGATTCAGGTTGTTTGTCCGTTTGAATTTTAACATTGAAGTGGATGGAGCAGCAAATCTTTGGAAATTGTTATCTCCTTATTCGTTTGGAATATCGAAAAAGTGTCAATACTAAATAATTAGAGAATCTTTTTAGATTTTTTTTTTTTTTTAATTTTTTTTTTTAATTTTTTTCAGGACGTTTTTAAACGTCTTTGGCAGGCAATAGCTGAATTCCCAAAGACGTTTATAAACGTCTTTGGCAGTTAATGTGTGGGATTATTGCTTCTGTACTAAATGTTGTGTTTTTTTATGTCTTTTATGTTTTAAGTCTCAAACTGAACATTAAATGTGTTCGTCTATGAATGTCTGGTATCTTTTACTCCTCAAATCACTTTGACCATTGTTTCTCCCATTAGCCTAGAGCAAATCCACATGTGCAGTATCAACATATTGTGTAAGTACAAATTAACATCACTGTATTACAGAAAATATATCTGTAATAATAATAATAATAATAATAATAATAATAATAATAATAATAATAATAATAATAATAATAATAATACTTTTCATCATTCATTTATTAAAAATACGAAATAAATATTTTTATGGAGTGCCTAAAATGCCAGTTTCTCAAAAGCTTGTTTAGCGTTGTTAATAAAGTAGAGATTTATCCAGCAAATCTTCTGATGCAGGGAGAGATTAAAGTGTAGTGTGCTTATGTACAGTAGTACAGTGGTACTAAGTGCATTTACTCAAGTACTGTACTTAAGTACAACTTTGAGGTATTGTTTACTTTACTGGAGTATTCAATTCTTTAACATGTACTCCACTACATCCAGAGGCAAATACCTTTTACTCCACTAGTAATGATTTGAAAACTTTAGTTACCAGTTACTTTGTAGATTTTGATTATAATAAAAAAAAACACTTCAGCCCTATTTATACTTTGGCTATTTGAAAATTAGCCGATCTACAAGCTCTCAACGTGTCCTGTGAGCTTGTAGATCTGCTATTTTAAAAGGATTTTATACATTTGGAAACTTGTGAAATGGGACATTGTGCATAATGAGTACTTTAACTTTTAGTACTTAAGTATATTTTCATGCCAATACTTTTGTACTTGTACTCAAGTAAATTTTGAATACTGGTACTTTTACTCACAACAGTAACAGACTATTTCTACATTGTGGTATTGCTACTGTACAAAATGTGAGTAGCCTACTTCTTCCACCTCTGCAGTACTAGTAAACACACTCATAAAACAACAACGCCACCTGCTGGCACAAATCCGCTGCGCCACGTTAACTTTCGTTTTCCTGACGTCACGTTCCAATCGTAATTTCTTGGAAAATGTTCAGACAGAGCCATAAGTTTCTATTTATCTCTGCAAATGATTGGCACAGAAGACCAACCAACTGCAGCTCGTGCTCCGTTGTGAACAACCAATGAATGGGCCGCTAACATTACGACCAGGGAAGAAACTGCATGCCTGGTCCCTCCATTTTGGCTCTTGAACGACGACAGCACCAGCGTTGCCATGTCAGCTTATTATAAGCGACTTTGGGCTTCTTTTTCTGTAAAGTTGCTTGGTTGCAGGTTGCAGTTTTTTGGGGCTGGTGCTTATTTGGGCTTGCTTCCTAATGTTTTTAATTATTATTTTAACCAGTGGTTCTCAAATACTTTCTTGTCATGGACCCCCAAATTAATATGCACGTGTCCCTCCCTATAAGGCCTGTGATCTTAACATATATTTCATGTATTATTCCAAATACACAGCCAGATATTTTCCTATGTTCAGTCCAGCAGTCAATTTCGGTCCTATCCCCATTCCCCGCACGGTTAGCAGACTGATCTCTGCGGCATAAATCTTGTCCGCGCTGCGTGTGTACTACTACTACTCACCCAATAATAAATTCCTAAGACTTGGGGTAAGATATTGTCCTCTCTAGTTTCATATCCATTTGAAAGTTCTGGCAGAAAACGTGTGTTTAGTTAAATATCTCCACTTTTCTACAAGATTCACATGGACGACATTCTCTGTCATCGAGAGGGGCCGGACCTGAAATGACTGGAGGACTGAACATAGGAAAATATCCTTTGGGAATAGCTGTGTTTGGGAAGCACAAACCTATGGGTCACAGTGCACACACAATTGACAGGTGCGCATTGGTGTGGGTGGGGTAGTTAATCACACCATCAACCGCCAATTGTGTTCCCCATACATTTGTGCTTCCCAAAGGAAGTTTTGATATGTTATAGTCATGCACTCATTCCGAGCTCCTAGCCCGGAGAGAATGTCATCCGTTTGCAGCTCGTGGAAAAGTGGAGATATTTTATTAAACACACGTTTTCTGCCAGAACTTTCAAATGGATATGAAACTAGAGGACAATACGGAGATTATACTTTAGTACCCTGACCAGGTAGGCTACTGTGTATTTGGGTTAGGGTTAGGGTTAGGGTATGTAAGATCACAGCCATTCTAGGACTATAGTCCCTCCCTAACGCCCCCATCTGATACACGGATTTGCCAGGGACCCCTGTACCAGATTTGTGTTGTTAGAAAAAAAAACTTGACTTAGTGCTCATGTGGTATACAGGTGTGCTTATTTCTTTCGCAACATTTGGCAACAGTGAGCATCAGCGCTCACAGAGCCAACATGGCGCCCTGGACAGTGTACAGTGACAGTCTAGATGCCACTGGGGAGGGACAACGATCTATAACCAATGGATTAGAGGAGAAATAAAGAAAACAAGGAAATGCATCTGTACACATGAAACGTACTATATGTCCACAGTTGGGACTTGGGAGTTTACTGTTGTTTTTATTAATCAGAAATAAAACTTCTGAAATTCAGAAAGGGTTGACGTGCAGCTAAATCCGCAGGAAGATCATTTCTCAGTGAATTGAGATTCGGTGAGGTGAGCTATATTATACTGTACTGTACATGGTATTCTAGGCTGCCTGCAGTATGTATGCTGTCTGTTCTCTTCTGGTGCTACATTCGCAGTGAGCTGATTTCTGTTGTGTGCAAACTCACTTTAACTCAGTATTCCCAGAGCTCGATAGATGTATTTTATCGAGTCTGACTTTTACTTTCGTATATTTATGATATAGTCTTGGGCTTCACTAGCCCCTACGGAACCTCTCCCTCCGCTAAGTAGCTCCGAGATGAGGTCCCTCTTTAATTCCTGCCGGCTGCGGTAGACATTTTCGCACATTTTCCAGTTTTACATGTTTCTTACCCCTTTCTGCACATCGTATCCAAAAAGCAAAGCAATTGCGCCACTCTCTCAGATGTTTTAAGCTCTAGCGGAACATAACAGCTTCCAACGTGTTGAAGAAAGTATTTAATTTGCATCGGATTTCATCCGGTTCCATGTTTTTAAGACATTGCGCAAGAGTTGCGCCCGTAGAGATAACATTACTGATTACCCTACTGGTCAAATGTTGAATTGCATCTTCTAATGCAAAATATTATGGAACCGGATGAAATCCGATGCAAATTAAATACTTTCTTCAACACGTTGGAAGCTGTTATGTTCCGCTAGAGCTTAAAACATCTGAGAGAGTGGCGCAATTGCTTTGCTTTTTGGATACGATGTGCAGAAAGGGGTAAGAAACATGTAAAACTGGAAAATGTGCGAAAATGTCTACCGCAGCCGGCAGGAATTAAAGAGGGACCTCATCTCGGAGCTACTTAGCGGAGGGAGAGGTTCCGTAGGGGCTAGGGCTTCACCTTCTCCCAATTGTCGCTGAACATCCGCGCGGAAAGCGTACTTCTCCGTACATTTACTTAAAAATAATATAAATTGCTGACCCGGTAGCCCCAGATGTTAACTCGACATTAGGACCTGTGTGCACTGTATTAGTCCGTATCTTTCAATAGATATGTGTTTTAATCCCGTCTATGTCGGATTCTGTCTGAAGTTCCCTGTATTCCTCAACGGGCGGTTGTGACGGGGCGCATCCGGTGAACGCCGGTATTACACTCAATGTAAACAGGAAGTAAACGAGAGGGGAAATTGCGTTCAGGCACAGACGGGATTAAAACCCATATCTATTGAAAAATACGGACTACTACATTGCACAAAGATTCCGAACGCTGAGTTAACATTTGGGGCAACCGGGTAAGCACTTTATATTTTGCATTTGTACATGTTCGGAGTAATACGGGATTTACTGGTGAAAGTCCAGGACACTCTGGGGGGTGCAGCCCAAGACTATCGTACATATGCAAATGTGAAAATCGATAAAGTCTATGATAGTCTTGATCCAAGGCAAGACATGTCTATAGCAGCATGACATTAACGTCTGTCTTAAATCCGTCACTCTGATAACTCAGTGAGCTTTGCACATACAGTTATATTATACCTGAATAATAAATGAGTTATATAACACACACACACACACACACACACACACACACACACACACACACACACACACACACACACACACACACACACACACACACACACACACACACACACACACACACACACACACACACACACACATTTATTCTTAACTGAACTTTACACCTCCATAGTTGTCAAATGTTGCCCTCTGCTGGTTTTCATACACACACATGATCCCGCAGAAGGCCTAGTATAAACAAATCAAATGAAACAATGTGAACGCTGTGATCAGGGGCGGCCATAGCTGAGTGGTTAGAGAGCCCGCCTAGGGAGCCAGAGGCCCTGGTTGCCCCAGGTACGATTCCAGGGCCAGCATATGTGTCGATGAAATGAAATTTGTCCCTGAGCAAGACTCTTAACCCCTAATTGCTCACAGGCCCTCATTGGAAACAAGCCCGCAAGGACTTTCATGAACGTCCTGTTAAAAGGAATTAACCTTATCCTATCAATTTCATGCAGGGCCGGATCTAGGTAGCCTGGTAAACCCTCCCTCCGGAAATCTCATTTCTATTTGATTCCTGGAGTGAGTCTGGCCTGATCCGCCTTTCTGCAATATTGGCTGTGTACGCCAAACGGACGAGCCTATCAGCGTCGTCGCTCATTGTTCTGTGATTGACAGCTTACGTTGGCCAATCAGGTGGCGAGTTCGAGTGAGCCCAAAACACGAACGGCAGCCATCTTTTTCTTGTCCGCTATATTCTCCGCTATTTTTTTACTTCAAAAAGCTCTCTAACTTCTATTTTGAGGCACGGAATTTACTTATAAGATATCGTTTGGATAGAATTTAGTTGTTTAACTTCATATATGTGGTCAATTAATCATGACAAAGCCTATTTAAAAATAAAAATGTAGAGAACCGGTAGGGGCGGGCAGTGACACCCATGTATCCGAATAAGGCAACCCATTTTGGGCATGGCTGTCTCAAAAGTCCCGTTGCGTCACATTAGACTGGTGAACTGCTGATTGGCTGAAGGGGAAAAATTATCATTGGCTGAAGGGGTTGTCAGTCAACGGTATTACTCCCGCCCAACTCCAGCACAGCCAATATTGCAGAAAGGCGGATCAGGCCAGACTCACTCCAGGAATCAAATAGAAATGAGATTTCCGGAGGGAGGGTTTACCAGGCTAGGATCTAGGCATGGGCAAGGGGGGGCAATGCCCCCCAAATGCCCTGACTGCCCCCCCCAAAAAAAAAAAAAATTGACGGGGGGCTTGTGAAAGTTACATTTATGTCATGATAATTCAAATAATCCTCTGCCCTGATTTTCCATGGGCAGTGTTGCCAGATATTACTACTCCTAAACAATAGGAAGCAGTATTACACAAACAGCCGGAAAAAACACGAAAAAACGCAAAAAACAATTGAAGCGCGGCGCCGAGGAAGCCGCCCCCCCAGCATTTCTTAATGCCCCCCCAATTACTAATTTCTGTATCTGGCCCTGTCATGCCAGTGCCTTTACTTGGAACTTCTCGTTTGTGTAGTTTGTGTTGCGGTTCGTTGGTGTGAACGCAACAGAGCCAAGGATGTCTCAGTGGGAGAGACTGAATCAGATGCCGCCACGCTACCAGGATCAGCTTCATGAGCTCTATGACAGTAGGGATGCCTCGATTGCCTTCCCTATGGATGTGAGACAATACCTGGCCCCTTGGATAGAGAAGCAGGAGTGGTGAGGCAGCACTTTATCTCATCATGTCTTAAACATTAAATGATTTTATTTTATAATATATTTTTTTACATGTTTATTGTAAGTTTTCCTCATACAAAGGCATTTACAAGAATAAAAAGAAACACAGGATTTAACAGATACAAAATATACCACAAAACGTAAATGAATCAGAAAAAGAAAAGAAAAGAAAAGACAAAAACAAACCAAAATGAAAAAGACACAAAACTGAACCGTAGACAAGAGCAAACGACTGATGGCGGTATCATACTCAGAGGTTTACATGAACAATATCACAAGCAATCACATCACGAACAAACTTGCCAGGTATAGACAAATGTCACTAGGAGGCAGCACATCACTGTGCCCACTCACTTCAACTCATCAAGTTGATCAATAATGGGTGACGAGATTTTCTGGAATAGGGGCTCCCTATTTGACAGGGTAAATCTGATTCCTTCCAGATGCAACACACCTCCCAGCTCCTTTAGCCACAAATTGATTGTTGGAGGATTTTCTGATTTGGGGCAGGGGGGAAGTCTCTCTTATACGCTTAAGCCAAAAAATCAAATAGATGACTCCAAAAATGTTGCATTATGATTAAAAGACCAGTTTCAGTCTCTGTTTTTGTTTCCCTTTAGGGAGCGAGCAGCGCGAGATCATGCCTTGGCCTTGGTGCTGTTCCAGGGGTTGTTGGGAGACCTGGATATCCAGCACAGCCGCTTTGTACAAGAAGAGTTGTTCCTCATGCAGCACAACTTCAGACGTTTCAAACAGAACTTTCAGGTTCATCTACCCAGCTACCTCTGGGATTCTTACAATATTATACCTGCCAGCACTAGTACTATTTGTTATGTACATGTTATATACTGTTATAGAGCAGTCTGTCATCATTGGTGAATTGTGGTGTTAGGCCTGAGGGGTTTTTGTGTGTGTGTGTGTGTGTGTGTGTGTGTGTGTGTGTGTGTGTGTGTGTGTGTGTGTGTGTGTGTGTGTGTGTGTGTGTGTGTGTGTGTGTGTGTGTGTGTGTGTGTGTGTGTGTATATTGTCATGAACTGGCTCAACAATCATGACAAAGGTGGGAGACGACACGCAGAAATGACTTAGAAGTTATTTCATTTTAACAAAAAAATACAAAACTATACACAATTTACAATGTGGTGCGAATAGTCGGTGGTATCATGCATGTGTGAAAGTGAAGTGTATATATATATACACACACACACACACACACACACACACACACACACACACACACACACACACACACACACACACACACACACACACACACACACACACCTATGCCACTATTGAAAAGCAAATAAGTTTGGCTTCCATCTTCTTTGTCCACAGATATACCAGGACGAACCATGCAAATTGGCCAGTACGATCCAGTGGTTCCTGGTGAAGGAGAAGGAGATTCTACAAATTGCTGATCTGAATGCTCAGGTTAGAGTAACATACAAAGAAATTAAAGTACGTAGCAGTACATCTGACAAAGACTGCCCCCCCCCCCCAACAACACCAGTTTTGGATTGGTATCATGGAAATACTATTTGTTCACTTAATGAACACTGGTGATTCTAGTGTCATTTAATTGCAAGCAATAAAGAGCACATCTTGACACAGGAGTGTTTCTCAGAGAGTTGGTGGGATTACAAGAGTTTTTAAGGGAGGGCATTTCATACACACATAAGACTATTGTATAATGACCTTCCTGCAATAGCCCAACAGATCATAACGGTGAGCAACGGTGAGCCTCGCAAGTCCAGATGTTACATTTGTGACGTCCACCGTCCATCCATTAGGCAATTTTAATATAGGATACCATACAAAACAATGGTTAAATATTGCTGCTGACAATGGCCTCCTGTTGTAGCTAGTGTTGGAGTTTAAGTTGTCATTATCTCAAATGCTAAAATGTGGAAACTTTACTGCAAAGCAAAAAACAAATGTCCCTTGAACTTAAATGTAAGTATTGCTCTACACAACATTGTTACTTGAGATCTAGTTTGAAAGGCTTGCTTTCAAACTAACAAAAAAGTTTCCAAGGTACGCTATGTTTACTGGATAGCTGTAATGTCCAGTAGTTATAGTGAGGGGAAAAGAATACTGGGAGAAATTCAATTTCTACTATCTAAACGGGTTGATGCTAGCTACAGTATGATAGTTAGCACCTGGGGACGCAAGCCCTGCCCACACCCACATCTCTTGCTGTGCAACACCATGGATTGTTGGTTGGTTGATAGATCAATAGATTGATTGACTGATTATTTGCCGTTCCTCTGATAGACCAGTTAATACATGTTGGCCCTGACCATGATTGTGACCTTGACCTTTGACCTTCTTAGCCCAAATGTAAATCATCTCTTTGCACCTTGCCATGCTTTGCTGTGGGCAGGGTAATTAACCAACCAACAACAACATACTGAATGAATGTGTCCCAACAGTTTTGGCTCATCTCCTAGGCTAGGAGATGAGGAAACCTTCTTTACCTATACTAGACTACCTCTCTGCTTCTCTCAGGTCCAGCTCTTGCATATGGACCAGACTCACATGGAGACTGACAGCCAGCTAGAGCGCAAAACGGCCGGACTCAGGAATCAAGTTCAGGTATCAATCATTCTCTATCTAATTCTCCCATGTGTTGACTTGGCAAGTCATGCCATGTGTTATTTCCTAGATGTTTTCTGTTCTGTATCAATGTTACAAACGCTGTCATCTTCATGTTCTTTTTTTCATATTTTGTGGAATACAGTGCTTGGAGCACGCATTAATATGTTTAGAAGAGCAGCAAGATGAGTTTGATTTTAAGTACAAAACCCACAAGCTGGAAGGTAAGCATCTCCAGATTTGTGTTTTTTACTTGCATTGTTTTATTAGCATTTGATTAGATGTCGGGCAATGAAGTGCAGGTTATTTCTGAATGTGCTGGGTAAATTATTTTCATTTTAATTTGTCTTAACTGTTCTGCAGGGGTGGTAGATAAAGCCGTGAAGAATGAACAACTGAGAAACCTGCAGATACTCATCAACAGACTCAATGAATGTAGAAAGGTATAAAGATATTCATTCTCCTCATTCTTGTGCCTCAAAATTTGAATTCACCAACCTAATTCTTATAATTCTTCCCTCCACCATCCTTTCCTTTTGATTCCCCTCATAGACCACGTTGTCAGATCTCGGTAAGCTCCTGGATTCCTCTGAGGAGCTGGTGGATGTGTTGTTAAACAAAGAGTTGGCAGAATGGCAAAGGAGACAGCAGAGGGTCTGCATTGGCGCTCCAGACAATATCTGCCTCGATCACCTGGAGAAGTGGTATGCTCTGTTCTCACCTTCATACGTCACTTCTTTTCTTGCCCTGAGCATTAGTGAAGAGAATAGAAAACAAAGGAGAAGAACGGACCCCCCCCCAAGAAAGAAACAGTACAGAGAGAAGGGGTTGGGGAGGTTGTATCAGTTACAGCATAGTCGATACAGTAGATCTGCTATTTTCGGAAATAAATTCATAACTTTTCATTAAAATCTTTATATGACATACCCAAAATAATGATGCCAGGTTGAAAGTGATTAAAATATTTATCTGTTTAGGGTATAGAATCTGCCTCTGTATTGAGAAATGAGTGTACAAAAAGTACTTAAAAACTAATCACAAAAAACGAATTCATAACGTTTTCATACTTCATTGAATACCTCCATTTGACAACTAATCCTACAAGTTAGATATTCCAGTGGTACAATATTTAAGAAATAACTTGCTTACATACAGCTCATAGATACATCGATAGACGACTGACGTCACATGCTGGACACATTATGTCCGAGATCCACATGGGAATCGCGCCGTTCCCACGTGGATCTCAACCGTTGCATGATCTGATTTCAGATTTCAGATTGATATAGAACTGAACAAAGACATTAGACATCAGAGCCATGGTATAACCAATCAACCAATTAGATGATTTGTTTTTATAAGTATTTTATTATGCCAACCAGAACAATCTGGAAGATGTCATTACTTGACATTATCTGTTCTACTATAGAGCAGTTAGAATTAAATGGAAAGCTATTTCATTATTGGTATTGTATAAAGATTTTGTATCACCTTTAGCCTCTTGATTTGTTGACAAAGTATTTGACTCAAAGAAGGACTGCTATGTTCTCTCCTTGACACAGGTTGTGTTGGCAGATAATATCCTCCTTTCTTGCAGCTTTTGGCCCCAGTGCCCTTTTGCCATTCATATCAGCTTTGGTTGACTCATAGTTGACAGAGTTACAGGTTTCAACATCTGTGTGTAACAGTTTTGGGTCCTTTGCTCTGTTCCTTGTTTCATAGGTTTACCTGTGTGGCAGAGTGCCTGTTCCAGGTGCGGAAGTTTCTAAATAAGCTAGACGAGCTGGTTGCAAAGATGAGCTATCCCGACGACCCTGTAAAGGCCCTGAAACCAGCTATGCAGATAAGAGTGGACACCCTTCTCATAGACTTAATCAAGAGGTCTCACTCATAGAAACAGCACACACAGTAAACACCCTCTCTCTGACTGTCTCTGTGTGAACGGTTTATATTGAGTGTTGTCATTTTTATATCCATTTAAGCTCCTTTGTGGTTGAGATGCAGCCATCCATGCCGCAGGGGAAAGGTCCTTTAGTCCTACGTACCAACATTCAGTTCTCCGTAAAGACCAGGTCAGTGTCATCACCATGAGGCTTCCCTACAAGTACATCTATGGTTCTACCTGTACGTTACAAAACATCAGCTCTATACAATTTTATTTCAGACTTCTTGTGAAGTTTCCTGAACTGAACCATGTCATGAAGGTGAATGTGACCATGGACAGGTGAGATCAAAATCATAAATTCATATCATATAATTTGTTGACTAGTAGAGAATTATGTAATTTTAGTTCCCCCATCTGGCTAACATTCTGTAATATCTATGTGTTTTCTGTTTTCTGATTAGGGAGCCCCCCCAACTCAAAGGGTAAGTCGTTTTTTACACAACAGGTAAAACAAAACAAAAAACTCCACAGTTAAGTGAACAGAGTGTTCATTTAACTTTATTTTGGGGCAGGCACTTAAGCATGAGGTGTGCAGAGGACAGGGAAATTGACAATGGAGGCCAAGTGTACATCATTTTGCTCCTGGCAGAAATTAATTTTGCAAGTCTTTTTGTCCATGACATTGTGGACGTTACTACTAGTACACTGTTGTGCTGAGTGCAGCACACTGCTCTTAAATTAATGAAAAGTAATGATTTGATTGTGATTGAATCAACCTGCGAGGCTGCGACACATCCACTGATAATATATTCAGCTAATCCAAACCACGTTACCATTTCACCATGGTGAGGTGAAATGCTCTTCTCCAGGCCGAAAAATACCAAACGTGTTGTCACACTGCACCTGCCACGCCGTTGACTGCACTTCTTACCGGTCCACCTGTTTCCCTGAAATAATATCCCCAGAGTTAAAAAATCGACCCGTTTGCTGTCAGAGTTAAATTTACACTCCTGATTTTGCTAACATAAGCTAGTAGTTGCCATGGAATTTCATTTAGCTGTTATAAGATGGAATTGTACCCTGCCACTTTTGCTTTTAGGTATCGGCGCTTTAATGTTTTGGGCACCAACAGCAAGAACTTGAACATGACAGAGAGCCAGAATGGAGGTATGGTGGCAGACTTCAGACATCTGGTGAGTGTCAGATAAGTGACTTTTTGTGAAAAAGCGACCAAATACCCCCCCAACTATTACATATTGGTCATACTTTATAAAGCACATGGTCACATAATTGTAATGCATTATAATCTGCCTTTAACACTGTATATTATAGTTATAAGAACTCATACATTGTCATAATGCTTTATAACCATAATCATAACACATTCTAAAGCATTTTATTTAATGATATATAAGGTCAAGTAATGCATTATAATCGGTTTGTACAATTACAGTTATAAACACTCATAAGTACTTATAATGCTTTATAACAACAATCATAACACATTATGATGGCTTATAAGGTCATGTATCATAATACTTTAATTGCTGTTCACTGGACTTTTTTTTTACTTTTTCTTTTGGCTAGGATGACATTGTATTATAATTGTCATAGTTGTAACACATGCTTTTATAATGCATTATAATCCCTGTTCATTTTAGTGTGATTACAAGCAACCAATGACCAATAGTGGTCATTGGTTGCTTTAAGCATTGTGAACAATAGCATTAAATCTGTGCAAGAACAACACAAAACGTTTTTGCCTACACCTCCAGGAATATCATACTTGATGATCACGTATAGTGACTTATGATCACAATATAATACATTATAACAGTGATTAATGCACTATAAACTTCATATAATATTTTACAATTTTACAACAATTATAATATACTATGATCCTTGTAAAAAACCTGTCTGTGAGTCATCAGCAGCAAGTATTATGATACTTGACCTTGTAAGTCTTTATAAAATGCTTTGTAATGTGTTATTATTATTTTTGAGTAATATTGTTATGCTTTTGTCCTTGTAGACGCTGAAGGAGCAAAAGTCTGGAGGAGGAGGCAAAGCAATCAGTGATGTGAGTTCATGTTTCCGAATTTTAAGGTGCAAGTTCAGCAGATAATTCAGGAATCCATTATTAAAATTGGTGTGTGTGTGTGTGTGTGTGTGTGTGTGTGTGTGTGTGTGTGTGTGTGTGTGTGTGTGTGTGTGTGTGTGTGTGTGTGTGTGTGTGTGTGTGTGTGTGTGTGTGTGTGTGTGTGTGTGACCAGATCTCTCTCAGTGTTACAGAGGAGCTACACGTCATCGACTTTGAAACCGTTTTTCAGCTACATGGCTTCTCAGTTGATTTGAAGGTGGGTTCAGTTTCTACGGTATAATAAAACAATTGTACCCATTGTTTGACAAGAGACATTGAACATCTTGGTTGTGTTTGGACCATGGACCCATGTCCTAAAGCTCTGTCATTCTGTGTCACCCGACGTAGACCTCGTCTCTCCCAGTGGTCGTCATCTCCAACTCCAGCCAGCAGCAGAGTGCATGGGCCTCCATCCTCTGGGCCATGATGCTGTGTCAGGACCCCAAGGTCAATAGACAATGACATGCTGTGCTGTTTGATTATAATGTCCATGGAAAAATGCATTAGGACCCATCAAAATGTATGTTATGTGCATGTGTGTGCACGTGTACTGTATGTGTGTGTGTGTGTGTGTGTGTGTGTGTATATGCGTGGTGCGTGTTTGAATTTGTAGGATTGCTTGTTCTTTGCCAACTGTCCCGTGGCCACATGGGCACAGCTCAGGGAGATGTTGAGCTGGCAGTTTTTATCTGCCACCACAAAGGAACTGGACTCTTCTCAGCTGGACATGATTGCACATAAGCTCTTAGGTAAGTCCAACAGGTCCTCCAAACAGCTGACCTTCTCTGTGATTGATTGATGATGACAATTGGTTAGTAATCGATTTTTGTCCCAGTAGGTAAACAGGCAAATTATGATGACTGCAAAGTGTCTTGGTCTAAATTCACCAAGGTAAGAATCTGGTTTTCTACTGCAAGTAGATTGTTTTTGTGTGGTTGCTGATAATGAACACAGCCATTGGCTGTTACAGTGACCTTAAAACCACTTAAATTTCATTTCTATTAATTACATTACACCATGAAGCCTTGAATTCATGGAGATTTTTTTGTTTTTGTTGCATTCCTAAGACAATAATTTGATGACTGGCGATGGCCGGCGGAGTCTATCCGGTAGGAGACTCAAAGAGTCTCCTACTCAAAGAGTCTCCTACTGAGCAGTCACCCGGTCATCAAATTATTGGCTTAGGAATGCTTAAAAAGAAAACAAATCTCCATGAATTCAAGGCTTCATATAGCGTGTGTAAGCTGTTTTATTACCGTTTTTACACGCCCTCCTTGGCAGCAAAAGTTTTGGTATGCCTGATAAGCCATCCGTTTACATCCTCTGTTCTCCAGGAGAATTGCCCCAAAGTCAATTTCTCATTCTGGATGTGGTTCGATGGCATCTTGGTACTGGTGAAAACCTATCTTGAAGACCTGTGGAAAGACGGGTAAGTGTTCTGAGCACAACTATTGACTGATCCTTCGGTGTAAATTCGTATTTTCTAGCTCTGCTAGCAGCGAGGCTCTAAGGGTGGAGGTGTCAGTCAGTCCATCCACCTGTCTACTCTGCCCATCCAACACTTTTTTATTTTTTTTATTTAGAGTAGCCAATTCTTTTTTTTTTTACCCCTTTTTCTCCCCATTTTAGTCGTTGAATGACAATTAATTCCTCCCCACACACATTTCTGTGTTGTCACTGTTGTTGTTGTATCCTACTGACTCACCTGCCAGTGAGGAGCCCCCACCAGGAGGACGTAGAGCCTTCGTCCTACTCCTCCCGCCCAACACTCGCAATGACCAATATCACCCTGCCCCTCCGGCTTCCCTCCCCCGAACACGGGCCAATTGTGTTCGTGTAGACGCTCGATAAAGCCGGTTGCACCACGGTGGATTCGAACCCGCAACCTCCGTGGTGGTGGGCAGTGACTTTACCACTGCGCCACCCGAGCGCCCTGCCCGTCTGACACTTAGTTCCAAAACAGGATATCTTGAAAACTAGAGGCTAGATTGCCATAGAACTTTCTGTGCACTTTCATTTACCCACGTGGATGAATCAAACTGATTTTGATGACCCCAAGTCTCCTCTAGTGCCAGCCTTAAGGTCCTTACACACCGGGCGATTTCTTTCATGCGAATAATATGTTTTTTTTAAAAACCTTATAAAGTCAATGCAAGCTTACATGGAGCGAAAAAGCGAAGCGAAAAAGCGTCTTTTAATTATTCGGAACAAGTCCGAATTTTGCGTATATTCGCATATTTGCCGGTGTGTAACCGCCTTTAGGCCAAGATTTCTCACTTACAAGATATCTCAATTTCTCAAAATCCAATGGCCAGATTGCATTAAAACTTGGTGTGCGCTCTCTAGCTCCCCAGATGTTGAACCCTAACCATTTGAGTGTCCCCCATAACCTTTCCTCTAGTGCCTTCATCAGGCCAAAATAAAAATCTCAAGATCTAACGGGCGGATTCGGATTGCCATGACAGTCTTACATCCAACACAAACAAGATATCTTGAATACTACTATGTACCTTCGGTATAAGAAACAGGGACTGCTAGCAGGGCTATAAGCTCTTATTTCTGTTACAGCTACATTTTACCTCATTATTTCAATCTAATTAAAGAGCAGTGTTGTCACGTCTTGATTGTTCTTGCATTTTCCTCTGTGTTGTAGCTCTATCATGGGCTTTGTGACTAAAGCCAAAGAGAAAACCCTCCTTAAGACAAAACAGGGGGGCACGTTCTTGTTGCGCTTCAGTGAAAGCGTCAAAGATGGCGGGATCACGTTTTCCTGGGTGGAGTACTCAACACTGGGTAAGAGGCTGTCAGTGCATAATGACTGCTGAAAGATGTTTAAACATATCACCATGGGGCCAATTTTGAAATCTATCTACCAGTAACATTTGCTATTTTCTCCTGTGTTCCGCTACACCACTTGGGGTCCACTTCTTCATGTTCTAGGCGAGCCCAGTGTGAAATCAGTTGAGCCCTTCACCAAGGCAGACTTATGCCAGATCCCTTTGCATGAAATCATCAGGAATTACCAGATCCTAGTGGACGAGAACGTTCCTGAGAACCCGCTACATTACCTCTACCCCAACACCCCCAAAAACGAGGCGTTTGGAAAATACTACACTGACAAAACTGGAGGTGAGGACAGCAGAGAGACAGTTCACTCTGGTTTAATGTTCATTCATTTCATATAATAAACACTTTATAAATGTATGTTAGTGTTGAGAAGGAATATGACACAAGGAGTTTCTCCTTCACTTAACTATATTTGAATCCTTTCTGGGGGTTTTTTAGATGACAATCCATACATCAAATATATCCAAACCAAGCTGGTGATGGTGTCAAAGGGGTAAGTATCTTTTGTTTCATTTGTTTTCAATGTGTCTGGTTGTTGAGAAGTCATTGCCAGGAGTAAAAAAAAAAGTTTTTAAAGAAGAAGAAATGTAAAATATTTTAGCTGCATTTCATTAAATAGATAGGTTGTAATGGCTGTTTGTCATTGGTCACTGTAGGAGCACATTGGAGGCTAAGTCACCCATGAGTCAAGCCAGTGGTATGGCAGAGGGTGAGGGCCTGGATTCATTGAATGGCCTGTATGAGGAGGCAGTGGGTGAGGGCCTGGATTCATTGAATGGCCTGTGTGAGGAGGCAGTGGGTGAGGGCCTGGATTCATTGAATGACCTGTGTGAGGAGGCAGCCGGTGAGTGGTGGCTCTCCTCCTCGCTGTCCCCGCTCTAAAACCCAATCAAACCAATCCCGCTGTCCTTGGTTTCAGTTTTCGCACTTACCATCTGCACGTTTCGCCTCGCGGCGTACAACTCTTACAGTATATAGGAAGACGTTCCGTTTCATTGACCATATTCACACTATGGCCATTTTAGTGTGCGCGCGTGTGTGTGTAGTGGGTAGGGGGTCAATGAGGGGTCTTTTGATTGACTTTGGCATGATCCGGATTCCTGCCGCTGTCCTGCATGTGGCATCCACTCTACATACACTAGGAATATTATTGTGGTCAACATCCTGGTGTTTCATTAAGCTATTACTAACCATTTATTTGATTTGATAGATTTGTGAATGTTGCTGGATTCTTAATGAATACTAACTGGGAAGTAGACAATTAACAACCCTTTTATTAACAACCTTTTCTTTTTCATTGCATCAATTCTCAGTTTGTCATTGCAGCATAAGCATGGGTATTTGTATAATCCACTTCCCTCTCCCCTCCTGACTTTGCATGTGGGGCTCCTGCATTAATGGAAAACCTGGACAAAAATGTTTCCAGTCTTGGAAAATATTTGTGGAAAATAAAGCAATTGTAATCAGAAACACAGATTTGCTAATAACCTTTTTCAGTCAGTCAAGTGTCAAATGTTATGCTTGTCTGCTAGTAGAATCAGATACCCTTTGAGGACATTTTAAACCGATTTATAAAAGTCTTAATTACATAAGTTCCAAATAAGAATTGTTTTGTGATATAAGACCTGACATAAGACTTTAAAGGGATATTTCACTTTCAAACATTTTTGGGGTCATTGTAACATCTACTCTGGCTTTTGTTTAGTTTTTAAGTTGCTTAATTCAGTATTTAGATATTTGGCATTAATTTTATCATTTGAAAGTGAAATATGCCTTTAATATCAAATAAAGTTCATAGATACAAGTGGCATTAAACATAGAGATTGCTTTTTCAGAATGCTGTCCATGAATGGATGCACAGTGTAAAACATTAACAACTGAAAGCAGTCTAGTGCTATTGAAATCCACAGTGAAACGGTAATCCCTGAAATGGTCTGTCCATGAAAGTAGAAACAAGAAACTTTTCCTACTCTTTCCTCAGGCCTAGGTGTGGACCCCCATGTGCTGGTGGAACATCTAGCAGCTGATCCTGACCCCATGCTTTCTGGCACCTTGGAGGGGGACCTGCTTTCTTTCGCCACAATGTCCACTGACTTCTCATATGATGATGTGTTAACGGATGCAGGCCTACACGCATTTACCAGTCCTCTCTTACAGCCCTGTGGAGCCACATTCCAATAACCTGTTATCCTTTGCTGTACATTATATTTAACCACTTTGTGCCATTACTATGCCTCATACTGCACCTTCAACCACTTACATGTTAAAGCAACATGCCATATGTCACAGTTAAAACCTACATATACAATAGAATACAGTATATCCTCAATCCTTTTCTCTCAACACGTCCCTCTGGTTTATCCCATGGCTCTAGCCAAGTAGCCATCAAGCCGTGGGCATACAATGTCAGATTCAGGACACTCATGGACTAACTGCAATGACGCCTGCCCAAATTGCGGGCTCAAACGTATTTGCGCTTGTCCCTCAAAGGATGTCTTGAACTGTTTTAAGACCTCAGACTGATGGGAAATTCATAGAAGATGTAATAGACAATTTTGCACTGACTGGGCATAATTTAGGCTTGTATTTATTGTTTATTGTTTATTTGGATCCCCATTAGCTACTACAATAGCAGCAGCTACCCTTCCTGGGGTCCATACAAAAGAATTGCATTACATAACATAAAAACATATTGCAGTACATGACAGAATCAGACAGTTAAAAACATAAAATGCAAACAAATGTTTAAAAATCCATCTCAATTATATGGTGTAATAACTCATAACAAAACAGTCTTAATGATACCTCAAGTAACAACAAAGTTACAATTTTCATATTTACATTACAATATAATCTAGTCTACAGTTAGCCGCAATCAAAATGCAGACTCCATTAGATATTTCTTTAATCTCCTTTTAAAATCTGATGTATTCCGAGTATAATCCCTTTTTTAAAGTGTTTTGTATGCTGTCGAAGCTTGTGGTAAAATTATTAATGAACATTTGCACTTCCATCTGCACTGCAGATATCCACCGCCATTGAAAGCAATAAATAAATGCCCATTAATAAAGACTAAAACAAAAGAGAACATCTGATGATTCGTCTTGTTGTTTCCTCCTATCTGAGACACATGGTAGGCTATGCGCCAGGCAGCGGTCAACACTTGCAAACTGCAGCTTGAGGAAGTCTGCTTCATAAATGTGTCAATGGTCATGTAGAATATGGAAATAACCCATGTGAAGTCTTTTTGTACTGTACCTGGGTTTTCCATACATTTTCCATAACATTCATGTGGTGGTAATATATTAGATTGTCTGAAACCAATTAATACAGTGAAATTTAAAATATTTTATTTCAACAATACATAAAACAGTAGATACAATAAAGTACAGTGAGTGAGAGTATGAACCAATGAATTTCCTCAGCTAATATTTATAATGGTTACATTTGCCATACTATATTATTTATATGATATGATATATATTTTATAATAACATTTGGAATGGCTTGTAGCATTTACTGCGCGACACTTCTTGATAAAACCGTTTTGTCCTGAACTATCTTTCAGAAGTAACTCACAAGCTAATTTGCTCATTTTGTGCCAACTTCCTGTGTCTGGGGACATTTGTTGTGGGTGAATGAAAGCATTTCTGGGTGAGTATCATCTTTTTCATGCAGAGGGTGTAATTGGGCTTTCAAAAAGAAGCATTCCTTTTTAAGTTGCTTTTTCACAGCAGCCAATTAGTAGGGTAAACACAAGTGCTCTTTCACTAATGAAGGTTCTGTTCCTTTAAATGTTATTGTAGTAGAGCCTTTCCAGTGAACCAAGGTATTTTATAGAAGAAGGTACCAGGCAGGCATTATTGACGAGCATGGATGGCAAACTGGATCCGGAAGTTTCGTGAAATGCATTGGAGTCAATGTGAACCGTCCTTTTGTCAAGTTGTTTTCTAATCACTTGATTTTCCGATGTGCACACTACGTAATGTTATTGAGGCATCTAAACAACGGCATGTATCGTTTCTGGCTCGGCTGTATCCCAAGATTTGGTTGCCAGGCTGTTATTGATCGACAGTCTCGCAATACTTTGGCACGTTCAGAAACGTACTTTGTGCTCTTTAGATACTTATACAGTGTACACATTGAAGAGCAACACAGCAGAAAACAATGTGATGTGTCTTCGATTTTCCTTGACCAAGTATTTTACAAAGGTCTCACATGGCTCTCATTGACTACAATGCATTCCATCGAACTCCCGGCTGCAGTTTGGCTGCAGTTTGCCACCCAGCTGGAATTGCTGGACAGAGAAAATTACGTAGATGACCGTACCTTCTTTCATAAAATTCCTGGCAGTGAACCAACATGCACAATAGCAGCACCCTGACTCTGACCTGATGTAAAATGGCTCCTGTGAAAAAGGTAAATTCTAAGATATTTGTCTGACTATTGAGAACTACTGTAGGGGGCATATGACTGATTATATAGCTATTAGGGTTCTCCAGAGTCAGGTGAGGGGTGTGGCAGGCTTAACGAACAGATCGCGGTCGGCATGTCGGAAATGGCGGCTCAAGATGTCGGTTCAAGATGGTGTACAGCACAGGGAGGGAGCACAGCTGTTGAGTGAGGTTTGCACAGAACATAGGGACAAAGCACAAGATGAAACACAACTCCCCGTCGTATCCTGAGGACGGTGGGAACATTGCTATGGAGTACGGTGTGGGGGTGTAGACAGACATGACATGCACGGGGTCATGAGCAGGGGGGAGCTCCTCGATCCCCGCTGGTGTAGCTTAATGTGATGCTTGAGCAGAGCCCAGGGTGCAGGGGGACGGAGAGCTTCCTACAGGAATCCTCTCCGCCTTGTCTCCACCCTTGTTTATGGCTAGTTCCCCCTGGCTGCTCAACTCACAGCTACTATGTGACAGCCACACTGCTGTCACTGACAGCGGCACCAGCCAGCACCAGGCTAGCGATCGGCATGTTGAAGTGTGTCCTCAGATGTGGGCACGAGGCAAAGGCCAGGACGGTCATCAGGTTCCCCTCCATACCGGTGACGGTCACCATAGATCCCAAAAGTACACCAAGGTACAGGTAGTTCACAACAGAGAGATCGTAGCAGGAGTAGCAGTCATTCCTTGACAGGTGGTGCGTAACATTACTTTTGAGCAGCATTCTATGAACTGGAATAGATTACAGATTACATTAGTCCAGTTGTAAAGTAGCCTAATTATAGCATGTCTTCACATTAAACCTTTAACTTGTTCCTTTGTTTGAGACTCAAATCGAAACTGCACACATCAAGTTAGCACTAGTGGTTCAGCCAGTTTCACGTTTAAGTGATACTGACTACTACTGTGTCTCTGTTATTACAGTTACACCCATATGTTTTCTTGCATAGTTCTAACACCCGTGACCCTAGCATAATGCAAAACATAAAATACGGTGGCATAAAATCATGCCATCGTATGTGCTGTTGTAATAACAAAGCAGTTGATCCAACGTCAAGCAGAACATTCAAAATCTAACTTAAAGCTGATCATTCAAAAGATGGGATAAATACAACCAATCTGTATGGTAGTTAACACAATAATTAACACAGCTGAAATGGTTGCATTTGGTCTCCCTGTGGGTAGATAATGTGGTAGTGTATGAGTATGACCACATGTTTGACAAATGGTCACGGCCAAAATTCAATTTCTCCCCTGAGTAAGTAGGTGTGTGCTCGATTAGCTCATTATCCAGAACTTATTTGCCAAATGTTTTCTCACGGTAAGGATGGAAAACGAAATTGTATACTTTAAAGTTTATGCAGTCATTCATCAAAACAACTACTGTAAACAGTTATCCATTTGTTGAAATGGTGACTAACCGAGACATTTTATCGATTGTTACACTCCTTCACTGCCAACCAGATATACTGTATGTTATACTCAAACAATCAAATGTTGACATTTTCATTATTTTTTAATGTTCCATAGAAAATGAGCGAGCTTCTAAATTTTTTTCTTTTTTCTAAATTTGTAACTATTCAATACAAAACGTAGCGGCATTGCTCCTGATTTTAAGTTGAGTTTTATCATTATAATTTTTTCTTTTAAAAGAGTCCAGGCATTAAAAAAAAAACTGCCAGGACTAATGGTACTCGTCAAATAGATATTAAAATTAAAAGTGGATCAAATCACAAGCATTGTATTTCTTGTCCATTTCTCACCATAGAGTTGAAGATTTTCTCCACGAGATTCTTTATCCTCATCTGTCACTGTCAGTAATGTTTCATTTGTCTTCTGTTTGAGCTTTTATGTAATGGGCTTAAGTGACATCATCATGCAGTGGGGTTTCCTTTGTTAGCAAGCTGTCTCATTGAGGAAGTGCTTTACTGGAATAAACATGGGGGAATTTGCTAAATGTTTTGGCTCATTCATTCAACTATCTATTTCCCCTTTTATACAGTAGCTCTCACATGCAAGCTGTAGATTGAGGAAGTCCACTTCATACATTGGTCATGGTGTGTTAACAAATAATAACCCATGTGAAGGCATTTTGTACTTTACAGTACCTGTGGTTTTCTAAATTCCATACACCTATGATGGTGATATATTACATAAAGGCTAGGCTGTGTGATAGATACATTTCACTTTAATGTGAATTTGCTTTATTACAACAATACATAAAACAGTATGTACAATAAAGGTGCATGAGAGAATATAAAACAATGCATATCCCCAATATTTATAATGTTGGCACTTGCCTCTCTACAAAGTTACAAAGGAACTTACAATCAGTTATATTTTGAAGTATGATAATAGATCCATATGATCAATATATTTTATGAACATTTGGAATGATTTGTAACATAATGCTATGTTTACTCTGTGACAAATGTCTTGATAAGCAATGTTTGCCCTGAAGTGGGTTAGTCTTTCAGTAACTCACACAACGAGGTCAGTGGTTTGCTTATTTGTGCCAACTTCCTGTGTCAGCGGAAAATTTGTTGAATGAAAGCATTTCTTGGGTGAGTGTACAGACCTTTTCCGACACCATAAGCATTCTAAATGAGTTCAGGTTTATTTCATGTTGCAGTGCTTGTGAATATCAGTAGGTCACAGAAAAGAGACTCAAGTGGTTCCCTAGCAACACAATAACAATATTGTGTGAACAATGCATGAACAATAGATAAGGTCTGGTCAACTGGTGTCTTTTTCAGGCGGAAGGGGCTTTCAAAAAGCAACATGCCTCTGTAAAGTGCCAAAGATGTGCAGGAGAAAAATGAGAACTAAAGCACATCACTTGCCAAAATAACTGATCTTCAAAGGAGTTACAATAGTTTTTGGCAAGGTGACACAGTTGTATGAATGAATATAAATTAGGGCTGGTCATCTTCTTCGGAGACAGGTGAGGGGTGTGACGGCCTTAACAAGCAGAATGTGGTAGGCCTGTCGGAACTGGCGGTTCATGATGGCGTAGAGCACAGGATTAATGCAGCTGTTGAGCCAGGTGAGGTTTGCACAGAACATATGCAGTGCCTGGGGTGCGCGGTTATGCTTGTCGACAATGTTGAGCAGCAGGAAGGGGACAAAGCAGAAGACGAAACACAGGAAAACGGTGAAACACATCCGGGTCACCCGCTTCAACTCCCCATCATCTCCCGAGGATGGGGACACGTTGGTACGGGGTGCAGGTGTGGCTGTGACAGGCACGCGGTTGGGGGCAGGGGGGAGCTCCTCGATTCCCACTGGTTTAGCTGAAGGTGAGGGTCGAGCAGCACCAAGGGTACAGTGGGATGGCCGGTTTCCCCCAGGAACACTCTCCGTCGTGGCTCCACCCTTGTTTATGGCTAGTTCCCATTGACCACTCATGTCACAGCTAGATGTGACGGCCACACCGCTATCGTCCTCCGTGCCCTGCGCGGACGAGGCCGGTTTCTTCCTCGATGAGCGGCGGCTGAGCCTGTATCGGGCCAGAGCCCGCGCCGCGACATGGACCCGTCTGTAGATGAGAAGGTAGAACAATCCAATGCACCCCAGGCCGATGAAGAAGTAGAAGAAGAGCAGGATGGTGGAGTAAGGGCGGCCCCTGGTCCGGTGGAAGCTACAGGTGCACACCTTGGGGACAAACGCGTACATAGGCCAGAGCGGACCTAAGCTCGCCAGGCCTAGTCCCCAGGTGGCGGGCAGGAGGAGCGCTATCCCACGGTTGGAGAAGACGCGGTCAAACGCGGTCCTCTTCTCGATCAAGAGATATCGGCTGACGGCAATCATGCAGAGGGTGATGATGGAGACGCAGTTGGAGAGGAAAAGGAGCAGGCCAAACACTCGGCACCAGAGTTGGCCTCCTCGCCACCGTAGGTGTAGGTAGGAGTCCACAGAGATAGGCTGCAGCAGAGTGCAGTAGAGCAGATCAGCCAGCGCCAGGTTGACGATCAGCACGTTGAAGCGTGTCCTCAAGCGTGGATCCAAGGCAAAGGCCAGGACGGTCATCAGGTTCCCCACCGTACCGGTGATGGTCACCAAAGATCCCCAAAGTACACCAAAGTACCGGTAGTTCACAACAGAGGGATCGTAGCAGGAGTAGGAGTCATTCCCTGACAGGTGGTGCGTAACGTTACTGTTGAGCAGCATTCTACAAACTGGAACAAATTACAGATTGCATTAGTCCAGTTGTAATTAAAAAATCAGTAAATGATTTATGTCACTGTTACATTCCTTCACTGCCAACCAGAAATACTGAAATATAAATACAGTTAAATGTTGACATTTCTTTTGTTTTTACTTGCATAGTTGCATTGTTTTCTTGTTTTTGATTTTTTCTTTTACTGTGTTTACCGTGTGACTGACTGCAAAGCATAATATAAAACCACAAATTGAAGTGTATATTAAAGTAAAACAAATCAAATCACACAAATCACAAGCACTTGATTTGTGTGACTTCCATTTCTCACCATAGAGTTGAATATTTCCTCCTGTGTTGCTGTGTGCTAGTGGTGAAGAATCAGCATTCTCTCTGTAAGGCTTGACTTCCGTTTGAGCTTTTATGTTATGGGCTTGACATCATCATGTGTTTTCCTTTTTTAGCAAAGTCCTCATTGAGGAAATGGATTGTAGCAACTCATAATGTAATAACGGCTCATAACGTAATGAAGGTTCAATGTAATAATCAGCTCATAACATAATAAAACCATGAGCACATAATGTAATAATGGCGTTTCACATAATGTAATAATTTTTACATTATGAAGCTAACTAGTCCATTAATTTAGACAGAAGGACAGACAGACGCTCATAATGTAACAACAGCTCATAATGTGCTAACTGCTCATATTGTTGAGAAAGGTGTTAACATTATAAAACTTTTCATGCATACTCCCAGCAGGCCAAGGAAGAATCTCCACCTCAAATGTTTCTAATTGGCCTTATGATAGAGATACATAACAGGCCACTTTGCATATTGGCCTATAACTCTTGAACCGTCGGTCATACAATCAAGCACCCCAAGACTGACACAGCCCTGGGTAGACAACCCTGTTGAGCAGCATTCTACAAACTGGAACAAATTACAGATTGCATTAGTCCAGTTGTAATTAAAGCATCTCTTGCACATTACACCTTCAACTTGTTGCTGTTGAAGTAAAATAGATACTACTAAACATTTTAGTTGAGCACAGTGGTTCAGCCAGTTTCAAATGCAAATAATACTGACGCCTTTTATTCTGAACAATCCCCCGCTTGTTTGGCAAGAGCAGTTTATGTTATTTTTATAGTCAGCATTCAAATGCTGAATGCTGTTACTTGCTGTATATTCCATGCAATGACTTGCTTTTACAGTGCATAATTCAGTAAATGATTTATGTCACTGTTACATTCCTTCACTGCCAACCAGAAATACTGAAATATAAATACAGTTAAATGTTGACATTTCTTTTGTTTTTACTTGCTGGTTAGTTGGTTTCTGCCGGACAGCAGATATATCCAAACATCTAATGGACTGAACATATTATTTAAACAAGTTGTTATTCACAGACAGTGTCAATGTAACTGATTACTTGACAAACAATATTTTTACTTATCGTTTCTCTCGGGCTGAAACCTCTTATCTCCATTTTTTTTTCTTTCTCGTAAATTGGTGCCCTACTTCATCATATAAAACTCGGAGTGTAGCACGAAAGTAGTGAAAATAGCAGATCTACAAGCTCACAACGTATAGTGAGCTTGTAGATGGGCTATTTTCACTATACATTTTTATTTTCTTTCATAATAAAAAGGTATGGTTTTGGACATATGAGGTTTTCACCCGACAGCAATGATATGTAAGCACTGCAGTGTGTTGTCTTGCCACATGGAAATGCAACAGAATAGCAAAATAATTTAGAAGTTTAGTACTTTTGTAAATAATTTATTTAGCTTATTTATTCAACATTAAGGAAGCTCCAAAGTTTTTCTCATTTCTCTCACATTTCTACAATAATCTACATACAATTATGACTCAATATACTTCTCCTAAATAACTGTTAATACATTGGTAGACTTTATTTTTTTATTGCAGTTTACAAGAAACGTTAGCAGGAGTGCTAAGTATTGCTACAATTTCCCTTTCCTCTACTGTTCATAACAAGAGTTAGATGATCACAGCAGTATTCATTGCTTCAGGTAGGACAGAGTACACAAGGCAGAGCAGATAAACACCATGAAGTCACTTCCATGTTTGGATATTGATGACGTGTCTCACAGAAAACATTGCTTGATATATCAGTCCTTGTGATGCAATTCTCATGAAACTATGAAACATAGTGTGTGTTATGAAACAAGTGTGTGTGTGTGTGTGTGTGTGTGTGTGTGTGTGTGTGTGTGTGTGTGTGTGTGTGTGTGTGTGTGTGTGTGTGTGTGTGTGTGTGTGTGCGCGCGCGTGCGTGTGCATGTGTGTGTGTGTGTGTGTGTGTGTGTGTGTGTGTGTGTGCATGCATGTGTGTATGGTCCACATTCTACTGTTCCGTAACAGAGGCTAATGCTGGCTTGAACTCATTACATGTTTGCTTGTGTTTCTCCCTCCTTCAGAGTGCCTTGCAACCAGACAGTTTATGCACTGATGCTATGGTGTCACTGTGGTGATGGTGATTGCTCAGAATTGCTCACAGTGTTGAAATAATGGCATAAAATCTTTTTTAGTGGAAATATACATGTATTTTAACACAGTTTTACCGTGTGCTTTATCATTGTTAACTAATGCACACAGCACACACAGCTTGTCAATAGCCATGTGGATAGCATTTGGGGAGAACTTTGAGGAATGCTCGGGGGAACCAACAGACTCCTGACAATTATATTTTGGCCATTAGGGAGGCTCAGACACAAATTATAGTTAAAGGGATAGTTCACCCCAAAAAAACTTTTTCCCCTATCTATTAGTCACCCCATGGAGACTTCAAGGATATTTAAAAAAAATTGTCACAGTCCTAAGGCAATAATTTGATGACCAGTGGACCGGTAGGCACCGGTTACGGTAGGAGACAGAAAGGAGTCTCCTACCGGAACCGCTGCCGGTCATCAAATTATTAGCTTAGGAATGCGACAAAAACAAAGAAATATCCATGAATTCAAGTCTCCATGGGGTGACTAATCGATAGGAAAAAAGTCATTTTGGGGGTGAACTATTCCTTTAATCTCTGTCTCATCCTTTCCTTTCCTCATTTATGGTGTGCGTCAGGCACAGAGAGTAAGACTGAACGCAGGTAGCTGCTTAAAGCATCAAATAGCTTAATCACAAGTACTATCATCACCTCACGGCATAAATCAAAACATGAATGGGTTTGTCTTCGTAAAGAAACAAATACATACCTGCTTTAAGACACAATACATTCTACCCTCTTGCTGTGCCTGTCTGCATGTCCCTAAGTTCCTCTCCCAGAGAGGGAAATATATGCTATAACGTTTGTCATCCTCAATGCCAGAACAGAGAGTAAGAAACTTGAGATATTCAATATAAATAATTTTGTGCCAAGAGGTGCAGAAAAGGTACAGTAGCAAATCTAGAACCCTAAACCACAGTATAGATGCTTTGATTATTGTTGCCTTATTGTATGCAGCCCACAAAACAGGGCCAAGCTGTCAACTACTACAGGTCTAAGCCAGTTGCCATATTCTTTATAATGCTAATGCTGGCTTTTGATAGGCAATGAACCTTGACACAGGGAAAAGACAAGGGAGGTATGGGTTGAATCCATCATGACAAAGTGTATGTTCGATGACGTCATGTTTTGGAACTTAAAAGTCACGTGGACGATTGCTTTAGTCAAGTGGATGTTGGAGGACGTTTGACGAAGGTCATGCATGACAGGAAGTAGAGCATGTTGGTCATGCACCACAAGTTCCTCGTTAAAGCGACTGCATCCAATGTTACATTGTCCAGAAAGATCAGTAATCAACAGAAAATCATGAAAAGTGTGAACGGCGTAGCCCCTCCTTCATAAAACGTCTAACATGGTGTAAAGAAGAGATTCATTGATTATCAATAGTTTTTCCCTGTTTACGTCACAGTGTGCTTCTTCCTGATTGGTCCCCACTGTATCACCATCAGTAAGGGGTGAAGAGGAATGGCCCATGCGAGGTGCGAATGGGGCCCGGGGCGGGTCGTAACAGGCAATTGAGGGCCGTGCCCTGTAGGAGGTGATGATGAGGATGTTGGTGGTGGGGGTGAGAGAGTGGGCCAGGCGGCCGAAGCGCCAGCTGATTTGAGGCAGCTGCCATCGCTGCAGCCATTGCCAAGGGATTTGGTAATAGTCCAGGCCCAAGAGTTTTTGTAAGTTCCTTTGAGAAAGTCATGGAAGACTGTAAGAAAATGTGAGAAAGAGATATTATGTTGAGAAAAGAGAGAGAAAAGCAATCTCAAGCTTTGCTGAAGGAACTTACAGATAAAATAAGTATAAATCACATCTGATGTAATAGTCTGTACCATAAATTCTGTGCGCTTCTTGTGCCGACTGAGGAGTGGATTGGGTTTTCCTGCAACCCCATCTCGATGCCTCCGGCTAGATATATGCTGAAAAATAAAATGGCTTTTAGAAATGGTCTGGACCATAAGATTACTTATGATAATGGAATTGTCCGACTGATATATCGACTTTGCCGATATATAGACCATTATTTGACTTTTCTGATGACATCTCTATCAGCAGTTATGCAGCTGATGTGTCCTGATTTTAGTAATAAACAAAAATATTTATTATTTTGGTGCCTGAGCTGCCAGACTGCTAAAATAGCCGTTTACAAAAGTTCAGTTTATGTGTGTATTTTATATTTACTTGTTTATTTTTTCATTGTATGATTAAAGTTAAATGTTCTTTTCATAATTATATTGAAGTTTATAATATATTTTATATATATAAAAAAGATCTATACAAATTATTTCAGTTTATTTTAATGTATTTGTTTAGGGTAAATGTTTTCTAGGAACTTAAGTTTTCCTATAGTTTAGAAAATGTTTAACTTTTTGACAAAATGTCAGTCAAAACACCCATAATCGGTGGGCTATAAGACTTTGCAAAATGGGGTTTGGTCAGGCTCTAGAAGGTCGTGGAGCCTCCTGTGGTCTCTCACCTGTTTAAGCTGCAGCTCTGAGTTGACCCTCACATTGCAAATCTCACAGTGGAAGGTACGTTCCTGAGTGTCGGGGTCAGAGGATAACCCCCCTACCTGCTCTGGGCTGGGGTTGGGACCCAGGCGTGGGTAAGCCTTGATAGGTCCCAGTCCACTCCGAGCCTCCAGAATGGTTTTGTGTTTGGTGCCTGTGAGCAACAAAGAGAAGGACATTCCAGATGATGTGTAGTTCTATGCACTGGAGTCTGTTTTCCTTTTAAGAGATCTGGACAGCAAAGCAAAAAGTAATTCTCTTATTTGAAATATGAGATTCCAAATCTGTACCATTACTACTATACTATTACTCTCTCTAAATGTAATGCCAAATATGTTTTTTTTCAAAATGTGGTGTTAATAACACTTCATCATAAGAGAATAGTAGCTGCACAGTTATATAGAATGGAGAAAACAATCTTCATTGAGATAATATTACTCTTTAGAGTAGTGACTGACTCCCACCTTACACTCCACATCATACATCTCTTTTCAAAGCACTGGTCTTGCCACTAAGTGGCAGTAATGCACAGATATTGGCTTGAAGGACTACTGTTGTATTCTACATGCACACAGTAGAGGTTTCTCAAATTGACTCAAGTGGTGTATACTGTACTAGTGTAGTGTCCCTCAGGTGTGATAGGGAATTTGACCTCTAGATGTCACACACTCTTTAGATTGACACATTTGTGAACATACTTATTCAAGCAAAGACAGATTTTACCTGCTTCCTCATTTCTCGGAGAAGGAGTCTTACCTTTATTATGCGCCTCCAGCTGAGACAGGGAATTGACAGCTACTTTGCACAAGGAGCAGTAGAGCAGCTTCTTGGCTTTCTCTTCCTCAGATTCTCCAGAAGAGGGGCTGGGTGTTGGGGATGGAGTGTCAGGAAGGCTGGCCGCGGCCAGATCCCCAGGAGGGGCACCGAGGCCCGGGGAAGAGGGGGGAGAGCAGGGTGGCGATGTGCTCAGTGATGACAGGAGGGGAAAATCTGCATCTGCTGAATTCACCGTGGGTGGTGGCAGGGGGCTATGGGTCAAAGGTGACTCACTGGAATTAAGATTGGATTGGGTGTCCTCTGTAAAAAAAAAAGAAATAATAATAATTAAACATACTGTATCTAACAATAGGCTCTGTGCATAACTGTAGTCCCAGATGTTCAGAAGGTGCCATACCCGTTTCATGTTCCGGTTCATTCCAGTTCAGCAGCAGATATGAACTGGAAACACGTGAAGGTGTCATATGTGTTTCCGGTTCAAACCTGCTGCTGAGCCAATCAAACAAAGCTATGGGGAAATTAACTGGAACCGAGGAAACGATATGCCACCTTCTGAAAACTTGGGACTACAGTTATGTACATAGTCGATTGTAGGTCATCCAATTGAAATTAAGTATCTCCATTTAGTTTAGTTTTTTTAAGAAAACCTTGCTAAGAGATGGGGCAAAAGAAAAACACTCAAGCAACATAGTAACAAACATAATTGTTAGACTAGTTACCCAGCAGTGATGCACAATACACACATATAAAATACACCCAAAATCACATCAAAGCTGACAGTGAAAGCAAAAACCATCACAGTAAGCAGTAGTCAAATAGCACACCTGTATGATCAAGGGCCAAGCCTACTATATTGGCCATAGAAATTATACACAGCATATGATCATAAAAAGGTGAAGATAATAAAGTATATCCTCTATGTCTCCAGGGTCAAAGCTACCCTCCTAGGAGACACACACAGCTGCCAGTCCATCTGGATTCAGGTGATGGCAGCCAGTAAACCTATAACCAATTCAGACAGCTAGAAGAGGTTCAGTAGAACAAGGCCCCAGACCTTTTATATTACTATTAATGAATATGCAAGTGAATGAGGGAACCTTGAGTTATCTGAGTTGATAATGAGCAATGGGATTTTCTTGTCTCTAGTGCATGCTCATCACTAGCCGACATGGCCGAACTACACATGTCTAAGCATTACAAACAGCAACTTGTATTTCAGGTGCTGCATTGCTGTGTTTTATAGATGCATACTGTATTGTCACTGGTTCTCAAAGTGGTGTCCGGGGACCTCCAGGGGTAATTGAGGGGATTGCAGGGGGTCCCCAGCAAAATGAGGAACAGTTTAAAACACTTAAGCCCTATTAAAATGTTCTATTTTCAAAACAAAATGACATTCTCTCTCTTATGGGGGTCTCTGACACAAAATCTTTTCAAATGGGGGTCCGTGGCCATATTCATATAAATTTGGGGGTCCTTGACATGAAAGGTTTTGAGAACCACTGGCTTAAATTACCACTCAGGATCTTATCTGTGGTTCAGAGGGAGCCTGGTGTTGGCTTGGTCATCTTGATGACTGAGTAGTAGTAAGCTGATGCTGTCAGTGCAGACCAAGGCCTTCTTTTAGCACATTGGTTCTCAAAGTGGGGTCCGGGGACCCCTAGGGGTCCTTGGGGGGTACCAGGGGGTCCCCAGCTAAATTAGTTAATAAAGAGTCACAATCATGTTAAAGGGATACTTCACTTTCACATAAAATAAACATTAAAAATATATATAAAAAAAAATGAAAGAAGTTATGGCAAAATAAAGGCCCCCTCACACATTAGTAGGACACTCTAATGCGTGAGGGGGCCATGAATTTTCCATTACTTTTTTCATTTATTTTTAATATATTTTTTAAATGTTTCCCCGACCCGAAAGTGAAGTATCCCTTTAAGCCCTTTATCCATATTTTATACTTTGGCTATTCAAAAATCTTGAAGATTTGTGCAAATCTTTGAATATATATATTTCTAAAGTAAACATTTGGGGGTCCCTGGAACAAAATATTTTGAGATGGGGGGTCCGCGGCCAAATACATTTCATTTCAGGGGTCCTTGACAGGTAAAAGTTTGAGAACCACTGCTTTAGTGAGTGAGTGAGTGAGTGAGTGAGTGAGTGAGTGAGTGAGTGAGTGAGTGAGTGAGTGAGTGAGTGAGTGAGTGAGTGCGTGTGTGTATTACTGTACTTGTGAGGGTCAAATGTCCCCACAAGTGTAGTAGAATTTCCGAAATTGTGAGGACCATTTTCCTGGTCTTCACAAGATAAATTGTTTTATGATTAAACTGTTTTTTAGAGTTACGATACGTTGTGAGCTTGTACTGTAGATAGGCTATTCATCTTTAGGCTTACGGTTAAAAATGGCAAAAGATACATAAAGAAATGGTTTTCATAAAATCACCGTCCTGAAGTATTGATGTCCTTACAAGTAATACAAACGTGTGTGTGTGTGTGTGTGTGTGTGTGTGTGTGTGTGTGTGTGTGTGTGTGTGTGTGTGTGTGTGTGTGTGTGTGTGTGTGTGTGTGTGTGTGTGTGTGTGTGTGTGTGTGTGTGTGTGTGTGTGTGTGTCATGTACTGTACATGGTGTAAGACACGCATGCGTGGCTCACCCTCCATGCTGGGGTCAGGCTCAGGACTAGATGGCGACGGGCCGGGGGGTGAAGGTGAGGTTGTAGAAGGAGGAGGGGGCTGCTTGTCACCCTCCGGGACGCGAGGCGTCTTGGACGTCTCGATGCCTTTCAACCTCCGAGCATGACGGTTCCCCTTGTAGTGGGCCTCTGCTTGGCTCTGACGGGAATATAAGAGATGCGGGGGTTTACGCCACGTTTAAATTTACACTGAGGTTTACAGGAGTAAGTTAACCCAACTATAGTAGATGTTGATGCCCATCTCTCACCCGCCTGCCTGAGAATTTCTTTTAATAAAACCATGGCAAGGCACCACGATACTAAAAGCCTATTTATACTTCGCCACTTGCCGACAGTAACAGATTTTTTCCGTCGTGCGACGCATAAATTAGGCTTAATGAACCTGTGTTGTCATATTCTTACAGCAGATCTGGTTGCTGTGTATCCTAAGCCTCCGTTTCCCTTTGGCCACAGTTATCTGTCAGTCAGGACGGCAGTGAGGTCACTGGAGTGAACCCAACCTGCTGTGTCTCAGCAGATGGCACTAGGCTGTCATACGAGCCCAATGCTGGCCTTGCAGCCTCGCTCCCCCGTGCGCCCCCGTGGCTGTGGCAGCTTTGCATTAGCTCGGTCAATTATGCATTCAAGACCTTTTAACTTTATACCCAGGGTCATCACAACCGAGGGGCTCGTAACCAGACACACACACACACACACACACACACACACACACACACACACACACACACACACACACACACACACACACACACACACACACACACACACACACACACACACATACGCACACACATCCTTGAGTTGACAAAATCTTTGAGTATTAATTTAAATCTTTTATTAATGAATATGCAAGTGAATGTGGGTAACTAAAGTGTGTAAAAAATTTACCCAATGGATCCATTTTAACACACTCAATATCTCCTTTAATACAGACATCCCGCAATAGTGGCATAAAGACACTTCAACGGTAAAACAATGTTTAAATATTGCTATTCTTTTTCATATTTAATATAATATTGATTTGTGCTGATATGCATTTTGAGGGGGAAGCCCAGGGAACACATTCTGACAGGTGTACAACATTTAGCAAAGTTATAGACCCATATACAGTACATTCTATTGACCGCGGGAACACACTTTGTGCGGCAGTAGTTGAGGGCCGGACATATCTGAGTGGATAGAGAGTCCGTCTGGGAATCGGAAGGTCCCCGTTTCAAACCTTGGCTCGCCACTGTATGTGTCAAAGTGCCCCTGAGCAAGACACTTAACCTACATTTATCAAAGCGATCTGAGTAGCCAGTTGGGTGAAGCTAAAACAAAAAGCAGTTTCCCCTCCCTTGGGGACCAGAAAATAGTTCCTTTCCAGTATCATGACAAGGTATTTGGCATCAATCAGAGGAATGCCATGTAGCATAGCAGCATCAGCTCTTAGTGTTACACTATGCTTATAAAGTTGACAGCTTATAGCCTACACCTTTATTTCATAATACACAGACACAAAATGGACTGACGATGTAGCAGACCACAGTCACATTTTCCTTCACAGAGTGACATAAAGGCTGTTTTTTCCAAATAAGAAGAGCATGCTAAAGTTGTATAACCCACTCAGCTGTTGTCAAAAAGATCACTCTAAAGTTATAAAACTCACTTCATAGGGTAATTTCAGTTTCACTATCCCTTTCAGCACAGCCGGCAGCCATGTTAAGTGGTCAAATGGGTGGGTCGCGAACACTGTAGAGATTTTTAAGTGGGCCCTGATCCAGAAAAGGTTGAGAACCGCTGATTTAGACTAAATCAAGACAATTACTCCAAAGTTTTGAGTTTTTAGCCTAGAAAGCGAGGAAGGGGAGAGATGCAGACATACAGTATGGGGGAGAGAGAGACCACAACCTTTATTTTCTTATTTCTTTCTTTTCTCTTGCTTTATCACAAGGTATGTTCTTGAACATAGAGTACCACGTTACAATGGCAGATTTGTGCGAGCAAAATCTTTGTGTGAAATACATTGGAAGAGAAATTGAAGGTGGTAAAAGAAGAATGTAAAATTGAAGGTGCACGGAGATAGAAAGATAGATACACCTTTATTGACCCACGGGGGGGAAATTCAGTTGCCAGAGGCAGCACAGCAGTTAAGGTACAGATACAGAGTAAGAAAAATACTGTAAGATAAGGCAAGGGTAGCGATAAGGAGTCAGATAGGGGAAGAATAGCTAGTCCAGAGCGAGAACTCGTTAACGTTCTGGACCAGAGCTAGGGGAAGAATAACATCACAAAAATCAATAATGAACAACTAGTCCATACTTGGGGATGCGCACACTGAAAGACTTTGCAGACACAGTAGCCTATATTATGCTTAGTTAAACTTTTAGAGAGCAAGTTTGTTGTGGTCAGCGTGAGATCAGCTTAGGATGGGCACATTATCAAATGAAATAAATCTTTTTTTGAGGCAGATGGTTGCGGACCCCCAGCGAATGCTTCGCGGGGGTCTGCGGACAGCCACTGGGCTAAGCTGTTTGTGCTAATAAGACGACAGCCGTAGCGCTGACAGTCAAACACACACACACACACACACACACACACACACACACACACACACACACACACGGTGGAGAGAGAAAAGTTTTTGTCACGAGAGAGTGTCTATAGGGGCGGGACTTCCATTGTACGTATTTCCCCCGGAAACTATCTTTTTCGACCAATCTCACCACTCGTTTCCTTGGGGCGGTACTTCCGCAAAATGCCACTACTTCCGTTTAGACACTCAAGCGGCTACGTCTTGCCCAGCGTGCTGGTTAGGAGCATAGAAGCGTGACAACAGAGTACATCCCATAGCCTGGGGGACCGTAACCGTGACAACAGACCCGCGCCAGTGGCCGCGCATTCGCAGTAACGGCGAAAACCACGGCCGTAGAGTTAGACAGAGTTTCCATAAAAGGCTAATAAACAGCTTGAATTTGGGAAAAGTGAAAAACAGGCTTCCTCACAGTCTGCATAACGCTAATGGTCAATGCCTGTGTGCAAGATCAATTGCTCAAGCCAGTGAGGAGAAAAATGCGGAACAGAGAGTTTGACTGATTTCCTTAATTATGTAGGATATACAGCCGTATACACCCGTTACAAAATAGCCTGCACTATGCAGAACAAAACACTCACAGTCCCAGAGACATCAAAATATCCCGCCATGATATGCATAGGCAAAAACAGAAGCAAACAGTATGCCAACAGTATAATATACTGTACACCCTCTTAACACTGGTCTTTGTATAGACGTCACAGCCCTTTCCTGCCCTGTCGGCTGTCCCTTTTCACACAGACATCAATTTGACTTTGTGACCGCTGCCAGCTTCACGGGCAGAACGACATGGACCCCCATTCCGAGTCCATATCTTTTATACATAACAGCAAGGCGGAATGATGGGGCAACATTCCCCCCTTGAACATACTGTGTAAAAGGGGCTAATGAGGGCTGCGGGACACCGGGAGATGTTAGGGATGCCTCTTTGAGCCCCAGGCATTAACTGCAGATGAGAGAGTTACCCATATAGCCCCAGGCCTGATTGGTGATGACAGAGAGACAGATATAGCCCTGCCTGTGTAACCCAACTCCTCTTGAGAGGGGGGGATTTCAGACTGCTGTTCTCCACAGCCCCTCAGATTAAGCTTAATTTATGCTCCGTTGCATGATGGTATCGCGCGCCAAAAATAGCAGACCTACAAGCTCACAACATGTCGTGTCTGCGACGCGTCGTCGGCTTGTAGGTCAGCCATTTTCCGACGTGCGATAACGTCGTGCGACGAAGTATGAATTGGGCAATTAGGCGTGAAGGAGAGGGAGTCTTGTGAACACTGAAACACAGCAAAGAGCTCTGAGGGGACATAAAGAGACTCAACACTCTGTCACCCTCTCTGTACACATGTACTTACGTGTCCTTGTCTGCAGAATTCAGCTCCATTTTTCTTTACTCATTCTCTCTGTTTTAGTTTCCTGTGCTTTGAATGTCCAACTCCCCTACTGACCATTGCAATCTGGTCTTAATGAAACATTGACTTTAGTTTCCAGCATTACGTGGTTGATGTATACGAACAAGGGAACCAGGGGACCTGGTACTGCCAGACCCCTAGTGGTTGAAATCTGAATGGCCGGAAATCTGAATGGTTTCTAAACTACGTCACGCTAAGCTTGGCCAATCAAAAAGAGGGACATGTATATGGACGAAAACGATAGCAAAAGGGGACCGACAAAGCCACATGTAGGCCTGACCCCCTGGGTCTGGCAACAATAATGGTTGTCAATCACTTTCACTTCTTCCTTTTTTCTTTGTCTTAAATAGTATTTTTTATTACTACTTACCTACATTATTATTGTATTGTATGGTTTGAGGGGAACTTCTTGTTAAGCCCTTTGTTTTTTAGTCTCCCCTGCGGTTATATTGCTGAATTGTCTGTCCACTGATTTTAAAATGTGCAAATAAAAGAAAATAAAGTGGAGTACATTGTGGAGTTGGACGTTCAGGGGAGAACTGAAGAACGATAAAGTGAAACAAGATTTTTGGAACAAGTGAAAAGGGCCAGGAAAAACTATGAAAAAAGACTATAAAGGAGGGGGATTTAGATGAATGAACAGAGAAGAAAATGTATGTGTGTGTGTGTGTGTGTGTGTGTGTGTGTGTGTGTGTGTGTGTGTGTGTGTGTGTGTGAGAGAGAGAGAGATGAGAACAAGCGAATGTCCCCGAAATCCTTTTCTTCCCTTCTCCTCTCGGAGCAGGATGTGCTTTGATGTTTTATCTATAAAGCAACAAAGGCACAGGGACCAGAGAGAGCTGGTCTAGCAGCCAAATCTACCGTACAGCCCACAGGCAGCATAGAGGAGATAGGAGGATGGGAAGAAGAGAGAGAGACAGAGAGACGAGAGACAGACAGAGGCAGAGTAAGGGAGAGACGGAGACAGACAGAGACAGAGAGACAGAGAGAGGCGCAGAGAGAGAGTGAGAGAGGGGGGGGGGGGGGGAATACGGGACAAGTGATATACCCTGCAGAGAGGGAAGCCAGAAACACAGGAAAGAGAGGGAGAGGGAGAGAACAACAGAGAAACTGAGAGAGAGAGACAAAGTGAAGGTGTCCAGTATTGTGGCATTGCGGTGGTGACGGTGGCTAATGCAGCATGGCTGTGACGTCAGCCTTGCAGCAGAGCTGGGCTGAAGGCTGGCAGGCTAATCTGTCCTCTGTGGCCAGAAATGAATTGCAATCTTATAATTACAAACGTGTGGTCCATGCAGCTCCTCACTCTCCTCTGCATGGCCGCTGGCCGTCAATCAGTGCACCCATTTTTTACTTTGCACGCGCAGCTCTGCACTAGACATTGCCTTTTGCTTGACAGCTGACAACTTAACCACACGTCCCTATTCAGGGGGGAACATTCTGCAAAAACAGCAGATCTACAAGCTCACAATGCGTCACTACGCGCCGCGATGTGACGCGTTGTGGCGCGCTGTGACGTGTTGTGAGCTTGTACAGTAGATTGGCTATTTTCAGTAAGATATAAATCAAGCAACAAACAGTGTTCTGCTGTGCTCATTTTAATGAGGATGTCCATTTATTTCCTTTTGATTTGCAGCGACTCATTCATTGAAGTGAACAGAGCGCGAGCGTGTGCTGCCGCCTGACCTTGCCTTTGAACTGCGACGCTGTGCAAACAGAGCGTGTAAGCCAAGTATTGTGCTGTAAGCAGAGTATTCTTTCATTATTAAAGAATGTCCATTTTGCTTTAAGCTCCCAGTCTCTCAGGTTACGGTGGAAAGTGCTTGTCTGTGGCGGAGCAGGTGCAGGCCGGGCGACTGCTCGGGCGAGGCTAACAGGAGGCGCCACAAACAGGTGGCTCTGAATTATGTCACCACATGGGAACACATCACCATCATCATCACACCCTGGCATGCAATCTTGTCATTAGACGATCGTACACACGACACGCGCACACACGCGCACACACACACACACACACACACACACACACACACACACACACACACACACACACACACACACACACACACACACACACACACACACACACGCACACGCACACCCAAAACGGATCAAAATAAAATACAATTTACATTTTCGAAAACTTTTTCACCAACAGCATAGGGATGTCCAAAATAGGGATGCAGGTTGAAAGTGGTTAATAGCACTTAAAACCCTATATACTTCATTGACCTTATATACTTCATCCTCCAGCACCAGTCTAAAGGAGCCCCCCTCCTTTTTCTCTCTACACCCTATATCGTTGCCGAAAATAGCTGATTGCGACTTGTAGATCTGCTATTTTCTGCAAATATTCACCCCAGAATATGGACGCTAGGGTCCACGTGGTTACCTCTGAGGGTTTTACTGTGCTTGCATATACATGCATGTACACACACATGCATGTACACACACATGCACGCACGCACGAGCGCACAGACATAACCACAAGCAGGCAGATGTACATATACAGTACATACACATTCTAGACGCCTTTGAAAAAGACGAACAGATCCAAAAATAGACGGCAAGTCTTTTACAAATAATCACTATGCAAACCATGTGAGAACACGATGAGGAGCAGCGTGAAGGGAGGTAAATATCATTAACCAGCCCCCCCAAAGAGAGCAAAGGGCAGTGTCGAACAAGTTTCAGATGACCCCGCTGTCCCCGCTGCCCACCCACTGTACTCCATTTAGAGGGATGGCATTCACTGCTTTGTTCCCTGCACGTCCTGGTATTTTTAGGCTCAACTTTTATGTCAAACTTGTGTTTGATTTTATTTGTCTTTGGCTTAGAGGTTACTTACACCAGAAGCCACAAACACAAGGTTTCCGCACGTACAGAATACCCATCACACTGCAATTGGAAAACTATAAAGCTGACTTTTTAATAGCCTTGGTTGTTGCACGACAAAGTTCATATGGGCGCCCAGGGAATGAGTCGTTTTACTTCCCCGCCGGACCTCACTGTACCTCAGGGATAAGGTCAACTGAACTGAGCCTCTTGGGTGATAATGAGGTTGTATATCTGCTATTTTTGAATAGCCAAAGTATAAAATAATGGTTATAGCTAAAAATCTAAAATGACACAGATGCATTCCGGGATTGAATGGGTTAAAGGAGTAGTTCACCCAAAAAAAGTACTTATTTTCTATCAATTACACACCTCATGAAGCCTTGAATTCATGGATAATTTTTGTTTATGTCGCATTCCTAAGCCAATGATTTGATGACCGGCGGTCTCTCCGGTAGGAGACTCAAAGAGTTTCCTTTGAGTCTCCTACCGGATACATTAGCATCTTTCCGCCGGTAATCAAATTATTGGCTTAGGAGTGCCACAAAAAAAAAATCCATACATTCAATGCTTCATGGGGTGTGTAATTGATAGAAAATAAGTCATTTTTTGGGTGAACTACTCCTTTAAGGAGATGGGCTTATAGATAGGCTGATTGTACACCACTCATTTCCACAAGGATGTCTACAACAGCAATTCTAAAACTTTTTAATTTCAAGGACCCACAGTTTGGTATGCATTAGGCCATGGACCACCATAACTCTGAGAGTGTACAAATGGAACCAAATGGACCCATAAAGGTCCAATTGTTTCCATTTGTACACTTACAGTTACAGACCCATAAGTGTCCATTTGGTTCTTAACTATCAATCAATAATATACAATCTGGGGACCCCCTAGAACCCCCTCAAGGACACCTGAGGGTCCCCGGACTCCACTTTTAGAACCAGTGGTGTACAAAACCATCCCAGTCCAAATTATTACTTACTTCTCCATACAAATCGAACAAATAGGTATTTCTATGATCACACACAAACACATATACAGACAACTCGTACAGTAGGCTGTCTGTTGAATTATAACTAAATGTTCTGTACCTGTGCTCCTAATACATGCAGTAAAGAGTCTTATTGTTCCAACATTTAATGCAACAAAGTTTTGATATATTGTGTATCTTCCTCAGGTCAACCCACACAAGATGTAATCGTTGTCACATTAAATGGTGAAACAGAGTCTAATGTGCAGGCTCTTCTTTCTATGTATGGACATTATTTCAACCAAGCACCTAGCAGGAGGTTGTGCGTATAACTAATTATTCTATATGGATTTGAACACACACGTATATTAGGTCATTTATTGGGTCAGTCGCTATTAGGTTGACTAATGACTATGGCAAGGTTTTGGTTTGAGTGTTATGATTTATTCATTTATCGAGGGTGAAACATCACTAAACACCACAGCCCTTTTTAAGAAGGTCACTTAAAGCGCTCTAAGGTTTCATCATTTCCGACTTGAGTTACAGTTCCTCGCTCTTATTTTGGAACTGTGCCCTCTGTCGACACCAAAAATGTAGAAAATGTGCTTCATCCGCTCGAAGACGTCTTTGATGACATGTTGGGATTAGCTGTGCCACGTCGTCCTGCTTCACAGTCATCCTGTGTGAGGAAACCTAAACAACTTTCAAGGCCTATTAACGGTCTAGGCACCCTACCACTATGTTCCCCAACCCAGGCATGCCCCAGTTCAGCCCGGCCAAGCCTCGGGACACACAGGTGCAGCTTCTGGGAAATGACATCGAAATGGTGTCAGATATTGGCCAGTGACAGTGTGGTCTGTATGTCTGTCTCTTTTCCTCCTCTCCCCCCCTCCAAGGGCTAAAAGTGGAGGTGAGAAACTACAGACTGAGTTTCTCACCTGCCCCAGCCCCCAGCAGTGCAGTCAATCACAAATTAGAACCTGCATTTAGGTCACGTTTTGTGTCACTATACAACAGTGTAGCCTACAGCTTTTCGATTTTCCTTTTAATCGATAATGGAATACAGATCTATTCAGTAAACTATTTAACTATTTAGTCAAAATCAGTCTTAATTAGAATTTTAAAGTGTAAAAGTTGGCCCGGTGAATTACCACTGGACTTTATTGTGTACAAGGTACCAAATGATATATTTACACTTTCCTGTCTAATAGTTTGAATTGAGGAATCCAAACTGTATGGCTACAAATAAATGTGGTAGCCATACAGCCATAAAAACAGTGGTTCTCAACCAGTGGTCCGGGGACCACCAGTGGTCCTTGAGGGGGTTCCAGGTGGTCCCCAGCTAAATGATGGAAGAGTTGGTAACCAAATGGACCCTTATAGATCTTGAACTCTTGAACTCTTCACTCTTGTAAAATGAAACCAAATGGACCCTTACTGTCCATTTGGTTTCATTTTACGCTTTCATGAGTTAAATCATTGTTAAACATCTGTATAACTTAATTAAAGAATTGTTATTTTGATCAACGTTTGCCTGTTATCTCTCCTTATGGTACCAACATCAATACAGCATGGATTTGTGGACAAAATCGTATCAAACGATAACAAAATATTCTACGTTTTGGGTCTGAGATCTAAGCGGTCTAAATCACATCAAATGGTGGTCCGGTGGCTCAAATGCCAAATAAACAATGGACCTTGATATGAAAAGGGTTGAAAACCACTGAAATAGAATGTTTCCCCCATGCATTCCTACCTCTGAGTTAAATCGTATTTGACAAACATTGCAGGAGATGATCGGCCGCTTCGTCCTCATCATGGGAGGGCCAAAGGTGTGGTTCATTACTGCCTTCTGGACTGGGTCCATCTGAGGAGAGGAGACAGAGGTCACAGACAACATTACTGTGGAGGGTTGAGCTAATCGGGAAGAATATAGAGGTGTATGGGGCTTTTGTTGTTGTTTTTTCTGAAATGCAATCCTTTGAAATAAAGTAGGAGGAAAGGTATATAGGAATATGAACAAAACAGTTTCATGTCTATGAAATTAACTCAAGGACCCCAACGGAAACAAGTCCGCAAGGACTTTTTTGGCCGGACCTTTTAGACAAAAGCATTATAAATGTAACTGTGTTGTTTTACATTCTTTTGCCAAATAAAAATTTCAATCAATCAAAAAAGAGTGGCCCGGACCGCTGGCCCAGCGGTCCGGGCACTTAGGCTCAAATGTAGCCTGACAGCGCATCGCGGGGTCGAGTCCTGTTCCCCACGATCTTTGCTGCATGTCTCTCCCCATCTCTCTCTCCCTGTTTCCTGTCCATCTCCACTGTTCATTATCATTAAAGGCAGAAAAGCCTCCCCAAAAAAATATTTAAAAAAAAAAGAACTGAGACAGATCTACAAGCTCATGTCTCCTTTTGAAAATGTTTGCCTATAATGACATGCCCAAAATAGTGATGCCTGGTTGAAGTGAAAGAACGGTTGAAAAAAAGAAAGAACTGACGTGAGTGTCAGAGATGGTGAGGGGTTATTTCAGGGGGAAAAGTTAAATAGAGGAGGGGAGAATTAAAGAGTGAGTGCACTGATTGATGTGGACAGGAGGATGTGTGTAGCCTGTGTGCAGCAGCTGGCCGTGCTGTGGGTGCCTCGGTTCTTGGGTGCTGTTCAAACGCTTTAATCCATGGTGGAGTCTGACAGGACTTAATTACAGATCTCCAGAAATTAGCACTCTGTGTTTTTCTACAAAACATCAAACCACAGTGTTGTCCAAAACAATTGAGTTACGTTCATATAATAAAGCGTAGTAAATTGTTTTATGATAGCGTTATAAAAGTTACATTTAACAACCAAAATTCTTCCGGAGTGTGGATTTAATTGCCGAGATAATGAGATCAGTGTGATATGTTGATAAGGCACTTCAAATTTAATTAACAGCACTGTAACTTTGTCATTAGCATGTGTTGCACAGTAGCAGCGAGGTGATGGGCTAGAAAGTGATGGGTTGTGCCGTGCATTGCAACACATTCATATTTTGGAAACTTAATATTTAATGTGTAGCCTATATAAGAGATTTTTACAGCATAAGACTAAAATGGACCAAATAAGAAATATGTCCATTGGTTTGGGCTGGCATCCATAATCCCTGGGTGTTGCCTTCATTTAAACTGCCAAAAGATCCCAGTGGTTTTAACTCAGCCTCTCATTAGATGCTTAGACTGTGAACTTCTGCTGCCAAATGAGACATTGTTTACAGTCTCGCCCTGGGAAAGGTATAATTGTTCTGGAAACTATAACTTAAATTTGAATGCTTTTTTTGGTTTTGTATTTATAAACAACTGTGTCCTGCAGGTCCATTCCCATCTTCCCATTTTCTATACTGTATGTCCCACAGTTGTTATAAGTTCGCTTGCATCATTATAAGCTCACTCTTTCATCTTTCCCCCCTTTATTCCTTTAAAGTAATTCTCAAACAATTTCCACTGACTAGACTCTATTTAAAGATCTGTTTTAGAAGATCCCCGCCAGCACCCTCCCACACATTGAATGACCAAATGACACAGAAAATGACATAATGTCATAGATAGACTAGAAAAAGTGCTCCTCGGAGCACAGGTCTCCGCCAGGTCAGGTACGTTATTGTGGCCTCCTGGTGGCGCTATAATAGGCCAATGTGAAAAGGGTGCCATTTATTCTTAGGTCTTTCACGGCAATCAGACACTGCATTCATGATTTGAGGCATTTTGTTTCAAAAATGTGTTGTGCTAAATTAGACCTGCTGGTGGCGCTATAACAGGCCAATGTGAAAAGGGTGGCATTTCTTCCTCGGCCTAGTGGGAATGTGCGTGTGAAAATTCACGGAAATCGCAAGCTGCATAGTTTGAGGCTTTTTGTTCAAAACGGACCAATCCTGCAAACTTTGGAAACCAACCATAGGCAATGAGGATGGAATATGGGGAATCGGACAGATTTGTGTTGATCACATGACTATAGAGATACTGTGTACCGATTTGCATGACGTTTGGATAAAATCTGTAGGAGTAATGTAAAAAAAAGGGTTTTGCACAAATCGGCCTCCTGGTGGCGCTATAACAGGCCCATGTGAAAAAATTGGGGCAGAGGTTCTGAATTGGCATCCAGGGAGTGTGTGTGCACAGTTTCGGAGCGACCGGGCCAACGGTGCCAGAGATTAGCTGCTAACACACAGACAGGACACACGGACGGACGGACGGACACACGGACGGACGGACGGACGGACGGACAGGGGCGAAAACATACTCTCTCGCCATGCCTTTCGGCCTGGCGGAGACAAAAATGAAAATGGTAATGCATTTTGTAGCTGTATGACAACTAAAGCAGCATCTACATCTACTCAGTCTCTATCTCCCTGGTCTCACACTGTGTATCTCACTCAATAGAGGAAAGTCAACACTCGGTACACACTACAATGTGTGTGTACCAAAATCTGGATATTCTAATGAAAAGCCTTCCCCGATCTGTAATAATAATGGATTTGACACAATAATCACAGTAGGCTTAATCAAGCATTTTCACCTGTCTGTTTCACCTTCTCTTTGTCCTTCAAGTCTCTGCTCTAGCACCCTCTAGAGGTGAACAGCGTCTCAAGCCTCACTCACAGGACTCCACAGTACAGAGTGTTAATTTAACTCCGACTGAGAGTGTATAAGGGTCCATTTGGTTACATTTTTACACACTCACTCACTCAGAATTGTGGTCCATGTCACATGAAACATTTAACACCTAACCAACTGACAAACCAGTGTCAAAGCAGAATCTGAATGGGAACTCAGTCAAACAGAATAGACAAAATAAGGCACAGACAAATTCACAGTTTTAGAAGAATTGGTGATATATTTTTGATATCAAAAAGGAGCCTCAAACTTACAATTCAGCAGGACGAGAAATGTATGGAACAGCCAGCAGTCTGAACTAAAAGATCACACTGAAAGCAAGTGACTTATATTCATCACCAAAATGACAAAATAATGAGATCCCTCCTCCAACCCAACAGCTTCATTAACATCGAAAACACCTGGAAACAAAAATAATTATTCCCTTTGTTCCAGCCAGGGGCAGAAAACAAAAATAATTATTCCCTTTGTTCCAGCCAGGGGCAGAAAACACCTATCCTTCAACTATTCCTACCCCCCAGCCACAAAACAAACAAATGCAAACTTGTCTCCAGGAGTCAGAATGTCTGCAGTAACAGATGTCATAGGAAAGAGAGGAGTGTATTCGACTCAGACATCATTGCATTAATTAGCAGTTCTTCACAAATGTTCACTACATTTCAAAATTACTTTAACACCAGCATAGCGGACATTCGGACAAAAGAAACTAACACACAAACGGTTAACACACGTATAACAAAACTCTATAACAAAACACTGACGCAGACCTTATTTTAGAGAACAAATTGTGAAGTGTACTTCCTGGTTGACAGGTAATTCTGCTCTTGCATTTTGGCTAATTATGAGGTCATGAGTTTATAATAAAGAGAATGTATGTTTTAATGGAGAAAGTATCACGCCTTTGTTGCCATATTTTGGCTATATTAACCACGTTCATTAGCATCCCTTTTCTGGGCATGTCACAATAGGCGAATATTCCGCAAAAATAGCATCACAACAGCTCACACCAACCCAAAACCCGTCGCATTGCGACACATTTGTGAGATAGTACAGTAGATTGACTATTTTTGGCAAAGAGATTTGGTGTAGAGGGAAAAAAGGAGGGGGCCAAGCACAAACCATTACATTAGAGATTCTAGTGTATATTCACCACAGTGCTCTTAATAAGTTCATCACAGATGAAATAAAAAAAATTGATTGCACCTCATAAATGCCCTCACTCATCACTCATCACTGTGTTCTTTATGACAATGTTGGCTGGCCTTCTTTGTCTATTCGTGGACTCACTCACTGGTATCTTTTCATTCATGAAGCAATTCTTGGCCTGTCACCCTCAGTGCACAGCCTGATTTATAATTTGTTGTACAATGATATCACAAGCTGCAAATAGCCAATCTGAAAACTCACAAGGCATGTCAGCTTGTATATCGGCTATTTTCAGTGCAGTTTCAGTGAAGTTTTCCTGGCTTAATAGAGGTTCAAAATAAATAAACAAGACAGAGAGTCTAAAAGCCCCCCGCTTTTAGCTCCTAGAGGCAGTGATGCTCCTTACACCCGACTGGACCAAAGTGGGTTTGAACTTAAGATATCTAGTGTGTGAGTGGAAGGTTTGACTAATGGCGGTGCAAGAGGAAAGGCCAATCAGTAGCTTTCGCAATATGTTGTTTGGGACCGAATTGGTGGACGGACTGACTGACTGATCAACACGCCATCCATAAGCCTAATTTATTCTCTGTCACACGACAGTGTCACGTGTCGAAAATAGCAGACCTACAAGCTCACAACACGTCGCATCCACAATGCATTGTGAGCTTGTAGGTCGGCTATTTTCGAGTATGAATCAAGCTTTAGTGCGCCGCCGTAGGGGGGAAAAAAAAAACTGTCACCTTAAAGTAAAGCCACATTTTTTATCCTGTATGAGCCAAGCCATGGCCCGTGGCCCGTGGCTCATAGCTAGTACAGAGCTATGAGCCGTGAGCCACGGCTTGGCTCACACCGTATAAATTAGGCTTTCTATGTAGGGTCGTTCAAGTGCTAATGACTGAGAGAGGGAGTGATTAGACTTTAGCACTCTGTAAGATTAGTGGCTTCAGTCAATGTCGGAACTGTTAGTAGAATGAATCTCCAACCTGCGGAAGTGCCAGTGTGACCATTGACATGCAGTATGTAAATGTGATCACTATTCTGTGAGTGTGTGTGTGTGTGTGTGCACGTGTGTGTGTGTGTGTGTGTGTGTGTGTGTGTGTGTGTGTGTGTGTGTGTGTGTGTGTGTGTGTGTGTGTGTGTGTGTGTGTGTGTGTGTGTGTGTGTGCGCGTGCGTGTGTGTGCGTGTGCGTGCGTGCGTGCAAATCATTATTTGTCACCACATTGACCTTCACATGAAACTCAATCTGGAAATGAACTGGCCTCAAAATGCTGACTGTAGGTAACACAGCCCGTGCCTCTTATAAAATTGATTAGCCGTAACTCATTGTATTGCAGTAAAACACCAGCCTGGGCATTTTGTGAATATGCAGAGGGGCTTCTTGAAAAGCAAACACTTGTCATCTTCTCATACTGGATAATGCATAAATCCACAAACACTTCATCATCCATCTTTGTTCAGGAGGGGACATATCTAAACCACAGCTGAATATCATTACTGTCTACGGTCAATCTGCCTATTATGTGAAACAACACCATGTACTGTACGTCACTGTGTGTGTGTGTGTGTGTGTGTGTGTGTGTGTGTGTGTGTGTGTGTGTGTGTGTGTGTGTGTGTGTGTGTGTGTGTGTGTGTGTGTGTGTGTGTGTGTGTGTGTGTCTGTGTGTGTGTGTGTGTGTGTGTGTGTGTGTGTGTGAAGGCCTACTTGTATGACTATACTTGAGAAATAGACATTGCGAGAGGTTGTTTTATGGTTTAATAGAAAATTAGGATTAGATTTACAATTAGAAAAAGATTGAGGTTGTGGTTAGGGTTAGAATTAGGCATTTAGAGCTTAGTTTTAGGGGTTGGGGTTATGCCTGATTTACATTATTGTGAGTATGTCGTGCCCCAAAAATAGCCAATCTCCAAGCTCACAGCGGGTTGTGGTGCGATGCGCTGTGAGCTTGACGAGCGGCTATTTTTGGCTTTAGGCTTAGAGCCAAAAATGACAAAATAAAAATCAAGATGGCAATCATAAAATCCCCATCCTAAAACATTGATGTCCTCACAAGAATAGTAATACAACGTGCGTGTGTGTGTGTGTGTGTGTGTGTGTGTGTGTGTGTGTGTGTGTGTGTGTGTGTGTGTGTGTGTGTGTGTGTGTGTGCGCGTGTGCGTGTGCGACTGTGCGTGCGTGCATGCGTGCATGCGTGCGTGCGTGCGTGCGTGCGTGCGTGTGTGTGTGTGTGTGTGTGCGTGCGTGCGTGCGTGCGTGCGTGCGTGCGTGCGTGCGTGCGTGCGTGCGTGCGTGCGTGCGTGCGTGCGTGCGTGCGTGCGTGCGTGCGTGCGTGCGTGTGTGTGTGTGTGATACGCATGTGTGTGTCTATGTAATGATTACTCACTGTGTTGAAGTTGTGGAAGAGGCCAATGCTGGCTGGATGAGGAGCCTCCATGGGGAACTGGAGGAAATGCTTCAGGTCCAGAGGGGGCCCCATCATTGCAGGGCTCCTCAGGAAGGCAGGGACCGGCCCTGGTCGGTTTACACTTCCTGGAGCACGTGCACACGCAGGGATGAAAGCCACAAAGGGAGACAAGAGAAGAAAAGACACATTATTCTTACTGACATTGCGGTATATTAGAATACACGTATGTTTTATTAGAAACTATCTCATCAGCGTGAGCTAATTAGAAAGTCCAATACTGTATATCTTCACTGGACAGAGTCGATGCTTGTTAATCAGCTCAGAGGGAGGCAGTTAGCTAGTCACTCAGAACTCGGCCACGGTCTGTGTGCGTGCGTGCGTGCGTGCGTGCGTGCGTGCGTGCGTGCGTGCGTGCGTGCGTGCGTGCGTGCGTGCGTGCGTGCGTGCGTGCGTGCGTGCGTGCGTGCGTGCGTGCGTGCGTGCGTGCGTGCGTGCGTGCGTGCGTGCGTGAGTGAGTGAGAGAGAGAGAGGGTTACAACGCACAGACACTGTAGTTAATGAAACATTTTCTCAGAGTGACGGTCCCCCAGGGGACTGAACAAGCAGAGATTGTCAAAACCACCGTCATCTTTCATATTTCATCTCACTTGAATCATGTTTTGCACCTGACTTGTGACCCCGCCCCCCACGCTGGTAGTTGAGCAGTAGTTAAAGCACATGCTGTACGTGAGCAGTCTTCTCTGATGGACAGAGAGACTATATAAGCTCCTTAAGCTTTGCAGCTGGAGCGCTGGAGATATCAGCCTTGTCTTTCTGTTGCTCCTCTCACTCCCTACCCGTGCCAAGACATCACTTTCTATCCCCATTTCACCGAGCCCTTTTTACTGTCTGCTTTGGACCCCCCCCCCACACACACACACACACACACACACACACACACACACACACACACACACACACACACACACACACACACACACACACACACACACACACACACACACACACACACACACACACACACAAACACACACACACACACGCACACACACATATCGAAACAATTGAATATACTCAAAACCCTTAACCATTTTTAATTAACCCATTAAGACCTGAGGCCGATTCTACAAATGCCTTATAAATCAGTAGTTCTCAAACGTTTTCGATTATATGTATTTGGCCCCGGACCCCCATCTGAAAATGTTCTGTGCCAGGGACAAAATTCAAAAGTATTAAAAAAAGTTTCAAAAAAGATTTTTCAAAAATAGCAGATGAACTTAAGCTCGCAGCTGTGAGCTTGTGGATCTGCTATTTTTTAGAACCACTGTACTAAATCCTAAGAGTTTTTTGAAAAACTGAATAAAGCTCAAATCTGAAATTAGAAAGCATGCTTTCCTGGTTTTAATGGGTTCATAATAAAAAAGATAATTTATTTACTGTTATAGGCAAATGTCTTTTATTATAGGCTTTTATTTTTTGTGTTTGTCAAATACATTTACTAGTATAGCCAAATGTTAATTCCTTTGCTCAAACTGGACAAAAAGTAGTGCTATGATAATCATTGTTAAAGGGACTGTGATGAATACAAAAGTAGATCCTAATGTTCTGATAGCATTCAAAAAGGTTATTTCTACTCAAAATTGTACTAAATAAAATGGTATGCATTTTTTATGCATATGGTGGTGTGTTCTTTACAGGACAGCTTTCCTAAAATTCGATTAAAAATCACAATATTATATCGCCTTGCTTCCACTGTCGCAATATATTGAATCGTAACCTCTGTATCGTGATCATATCGCCAGATTCTTGCCAAAACACAGTTCTACTTCTCTCCCAAAACTCATCATCATACGTCTGCTGGCTGTTTGCCTTCCCTCCTCCTCCTCCTCCTCCTCCTCTCCTCTGTCTGTTTGCTCATGCTCAAGTCTATCCATTCCTCCCACACTTCATAGTTATGCCTATTTTCTGTACTGTTAAAACCAGCAGGGTGCCGCGTTCCGTCCTCCCGCACTGAGAGAACGTTTAATTCCTTCCTCCCGTGAATGATCCGCTTTTGTCATTCTTTTATTACCGCCGTCTTTGTGTTTGCCACGCTACAAAATTGGTTCTCAGAAACGGTCTCACACACACACACACACACACACACACACACACACACACACACACACACACACACACACACACACACACACACACACACACACACACACACACACACACACACACACACACACAGAGCGAGCTATTTCAGTAACAGGAAGCTCCTTTCAGTGACAGTGGGGGGTAGGGGGGTGGAGAGTCTCGAATGTGCTGTCAGCATTAGAAATAGATGGAAAGAGAAGAAGTGTTTTCCGTCCATCTCTCCCGGCTTTCCTTTAAGATTTATAATTCTCTCGACAGAAAGCTCTCATCTGAGAAGTCTCACACACTGCTGTAAGTGGGCCTGGAGCGATGTGGAGAGAATGTCCAGGAAAGACAGACAGCTGGGGGCGTGGAGGGGGGGCTCTGGCTGACAGACGGAACAGGAGCTCACGGTTTCGATGTCCCCCCCTGACGTGCCAGGCATCCTGCACCACACATGGTGGTCATTATCACCTTCATCAAATTGACCACAGCAACATTTGTACGGGGCTGGACGACCTATCTGCATCCCACACGCTTTAGTTCACACTCTACGTCTACAACGCACAGGAACGGGTCAACACAGGACAACGTAAACGTAAATCACATGGAAAGATGGGCATAGATCAGCGTTTTCCCCCTTTTATGGATCAGGGCCCACTTTGAAAATCTCAAAAGCCCACCCATCTGACCACTTAACACGGCAGACAATAACCACATGCATTTTCAGAGCGTGTTTATTATGATCAATGGAACTAGTGTAGAATACATTAGTTCCTATTCATCGGTATCACAATTAAAACTAATTTCTTTCAATGTTTTAAAGATACTGTGATACCAAATACCATGACTCTTTATAAATCTTATATTATCAACAATATCGACTGAATCGATTGAATTGAACCTGTGGACCCACACGTTGGGAATCACTAGCATAGATATAGGTATAGGTATATTTCAAAGAAGACACACATACTGTATAATGTGGATGTTTTGTAACCCCCAATACACTGCATAAAGTATCAATGTTTCCACATGCAGACCATGTCAATCCTAGATCAGCAGGGCCCACTGTTAGGCCGTGAGGATATTGCAAGTGGGCCCCAATTCATTGGATTTGATTAATAATATAACATTAATATAAAATTTATGTAAAACTTATGTCACAGTATTTTTTCATTAAAACGTTGAAAATGTGTTTTCATTGTGATACAGATAAATGGGAACTTAAGTATACTATGTTGCAGAGATGGGTGAAAATACATCCAAAAGTATTTTGATACAAATTACAAATATTGGTCTGATAAATGTAATTGAGATACAAATATGTACTACTGATGCAATGATATTAAATGAGTTACTATACAAGCAGAGTGTTTTTCATGGTGTTTGGAGCAGGCAGCAAATTTTTTTACCACTGTGTGTGAGAGAGCAGGCCAGAGTGACCTTGTTATTGTCGAAAGCTAGACAAGAACTATGGCATGAGACTGAATGCATAATCCTACATAGAGCTGCCTCTACGCCTGTACATCACAGACACCAGGATACTGACACCAGGATACTGACCATGATACTGACACCAGGATACTGACACCAGGATACTGACACCAGGATACTGACACCAGGATACTGACGCCAGGATACTGACACCAGGAAACTGACACCAGGAAACTGACACCACGATACTGACACCATATGGGATACTGATTAGGATATTGACCAGTATACTGACACCAAGATACTGACACCAGGATACTGACACCAAGATACTGACACCAAGATACTGACACCAGGATACTGACACCAAGATACTGACACCAGGATACTGACACCAGGATACTGACCAGGATACTGACACCAGGATACTGACACCAGGATACTGATACCAGGATACTGACACCAGGATACTGACACCAGGATACTGACACCAGGATACTGATACCAGGATACTGACACCAGGATACTGACACCAGGATACTGATACCAGGATACTGATACCAGGATACTGACACCAGGATACTGACACCAGGATACTGACACCAGGATACTGACACCAGGATACTGACACCAGGAAACTGACCATGATACTGACACCAGGATACTAACCAGGATATTGACAGGGATACTGATACCAGGATACTAATACCAGGATACTGATACCAGGATACTGACACCAGGATACTGATACCATGGGATACTGATTAGGATAGGATATTGACCAGGATACTGACACCAGGATACTGACCAGGATACTGACACCAGGATACTGACCAGGCTACTGACACCAGGATACTGACACCAGGATACTGACACCAGGATACTGACACCAGGATACTGACGCCAGGATACTGACACCAGGAAACTGACACCAGGAAACTGACACCACGATACTGACACCATATGGGATACTGATTAGGATATTGACCAGTATACTGACACCAAGATACTGACACCAGGATACTGACACCAAGATACTGACACCAAGATACTGACACCAGGATACTGACACCAAGATACTGACACCAGGATACTGACACCAGGATACTGACCAGGATACTGACACCAGGATACTGACACCAGGATACTGATACCAGGATACTGACACCAGGATACTGACACCAGGATACTGACACCAGGATACTGATACCAGGATACTGACACCAGGATACTGACACCAGGATACTGATACCAGGATACTGATACCAGGATACTGACACCAGGATACTGACACCAGGATACTGACACCAGGATACTGACACCAGGATACTGACACCAGGAAACTGACACCACGATACTGACACCATATGGGATACTGATTAGGATATTGACCAGTATACTGACACCAAGATACTGACACCAGGATACTGACACCAAGATACTGACACCAAGATACTGACACCAGGATACTGACACCAAGATACTGACACCAGGATACTGACACCAGGATACTGACCAGGATACTGACACCAGGATACTGACACCAGGATACTGATACCAGGATACTGACACCAGGATACTGACACCAGGATACTGACACCAGGATACTGATACCAGGATACTGACACCAGGATACTGACACCAGGATACTGACACCAGGATACTGATACCAGGATACTGACACCAGGATACTGACACCAGGATACTGACACCAGGATACTGACACCAGGATACTGACACCAGGATACTGACCAGGATACTGACACCAGGATACTGACCAGGATACTGACACCAGGATACTGACACCAGGATACTAATACCAGGATACTGACACCAGGATACTGACACCAGGATACTGATACCAGGATACTGATACCAGGATACTGACACCAGGATACTGACACCAGGATACTGATACCAGGATACTGACACCAGGATACTGATACCAGGATACTGATACCAGGATACTGACACCAGGATACTGACACCAGGATACTGATACCAGGATACTGATACCAGGATACTGACACCAGGATACTGATACCAGGATACTGACACCAGGATACTGACACCAGGATACTGACACCAGGATACTGACCAGGATACTGACCAGGATACTGATACCAGGATACTGATACCAGGATACTGACACCAGGATACTGACACCAGGATACTGACACCAGGATACTGACACCAGGATACTGATACCAGGATACTGACACCAGGATACTGACACCAGGATACTGACACCAGGATACTGACACCAGGATACTGACCAGGATACTGATACCAGGATACTGATACCAGGATACTGACTAGGATACTGACACACATCATCACAAATAATCAACATTAGGCTTGTCTGACTATTTATGGATTATGCAGTAATGTAGTTATCACTAAAGTATTAAGTATCTTTAATGCTTAAGGACATTTCTACGAGGCTTCATTCACTAGTTGAGGCAAGGTGATATGAAGTCTGTCTCAAGACCCGCCCTACTCTGCCTCTCACTGCTGCCTGCCTTGAAACGTTGAGATGCATCATATCCATGGTTTGAAGAAATGTACAACTGCAACGTTTCTCCTCTGGTGATTGGGTTGTTAGATATACAGTACATCTGGAATTCCTCCGATCCTCTACTTGTCTATAGATTTAGTTTAGTGCAGTCTTGAACCATGATATCTCACAATAATGCAGAAGTGTTCTACTTGTTTATAGAACATTTCAAATGTGAAGTAAGTCTGCTGTTCTAAAGTCGTGAGGCTGCAGAGATATGAGACATTTTACACAACATTAAAAGTAATATAGCTGTGTCCCATTTCAGGTACTTCGAAGACTGCATTTGAAGGCCAATTATGTCACAGCGGTGTGCCAGGACCCGTCCCATTTTGTAGGCTGCTTCTAATGCAGCCTATTTTCCCCCTTATTTGAAGGCTGCATCTGCATCTGACCCTTCAGACCCCTCAGGATAACCGACTTCCCAGAATGCGTTTTGCACCAGCCACACCAGCAGCAACGTGAGAACAATGGTGGAGAACACAGCTGTAATTTTCGAAATACTACTGTTGCTGTGTCATACAATGTAATTCTAAGAGTTTTCAGACTAGAATTTGGTTGTTTAAGCTTCAAATCTGTGGTTGATTTACCAAGATAGAGCGTGAAAATGTGCTCTGATGTTTTCCGAGATTAGAGGTCCCAATAGACTGGACAGCCAGCATGTCTCAGCAGGGCGGTCAGCAACAGCATTGAGAGCAGACCAGTTTAGAGCAGCCTTATATTGGCTTGTCCTTAAAGGAGTAGTTCACCCAAAACATTACTTATTTTCTATCAATTACACACCCCATAAAGCATTGGATTCATGGAGATTTTTTTTTTAGTTTTTGAATTCCTAAGCCAGTAATTTGATTACCGGCAGAAATATGCTTATGTATCCGGTAGGAGACTCAAAGGAGTCTCTTTGAGTCTCCTACCGGAATTACACTTGGTCATCAAATTATGGGCTCAGGAATGCGTAAAAAATCTCTATGAATTCAAGGCTTCATGTGGTGTATAATTGATAATTGATCTTTTGGGTGAACTATTCATTTACATTTTAAAATTTCCCCCAATGGTGTTGCTCCGAAGTCTCTGTAGTGGTTAAACATCAGATATAATTAGTTGCTGGTATAATCTAATGGACATTCTTTGGTTGCAACTCATTTTTGGTAGATTCGATATTCAATCGTCCTTATAAATCCTTTATTCTTAAAAACAACCCTTGCAAAAGCTGCCCCCAACGCAGCCTTCTACGTTCATTTATTTTGTGGGATGTAGCCTACAGTACAGATCCTCCATGTAAAACAGATGCACTTAATGAAAGATAAACAGTAGTATGAAAGAGAATTGTCACCGACTTTGTTATAAATGGCCATTACATTGTTAGTGCCGTGGCAAAATAGACAACATTAGTCTAATCAATTCAATAGAATGATCATCTGTTTTTGTATTTGCACAGTATATTCACTCGAACAGACTGAAACACATACCATAGAGCGGGGTGTTGTAATGTGCGATCACGTGACCTCTCAAGTAAGTTCTCCATAGACCTGTTCCATTTAACAAGGCTTTGTTCCTGCCTCCGCGTAGGCTGTATACCCTTCATGTCTGCTATCAGACACTCACACTCAGTCTGTTTCATTTGACACTAGTCTCTTAAGTCTGTAAGACTGTGGATCAATTTGCTTTTCCAGTTTGCACATCCAGTCTAGAAATAATCTGCAGACATGGAACCGGTCTGTGTGTGATCTGTATGTGGAAATTGCATGAAACCGTTTTGGAGTAGGCAGGCTCTAGACTGGATGGCACTATAGTTAAAACTTAAAAATGACATGGGGACTAGGGCGGCAACTATCGATTATTTGTTTAGCAATTATTCTATCAATAATTTTTGGATTAATCAAACAATCGAGAAGCACATTTTTGAATATATAATAATATATATATAATATAACGCAAATAATGTCAAATAGATTTTCTATAATCAACTAATTCAATTAGTCTGATTAAACACTTAAGCCGTATTTTATACTTCATTTTCATCGTACAACTGTTTCGCACAACACGTCGCATCTTTTTTTCTAATGGGGGGGTTATTGATTCTTTTTTATAATCAATTAAATCAATTAGTTTGATTAACTGTTGCAACACTAATGGTGAACCAGGCTTTCCACAGGAACTGCAGGAAGCCTGGTGAGTGGTGATGTGAGGTTAGTTGGCCTGTCGTGACTACACTGTTCTGTGACAAGTTGACAACGCATTCTTACAAATAGTAGTCCTATAATGACGAATTGGGGAGGAACCACTACAGCAGGCCGATGTCCCAGCATCTCCCAGACGCAGCACCGCCTTGCAGAGAGATTTACAGTCACATCAGATCGGTGAACACCAACACTCCTCTATACGGCCCCCATGCAGGGGAGAGAGCATCGATTTGACACATTCTCTGGGGCATTAAAGTGTTAAAGTGCTGCCAAACTCTATAAATCCAGTGTTCCCCGTCCGTTACACTTCTCCTCACTAAACCGGACAGACAGCCTAGGTCTCACCCTCTCCCTCGCCTTACCACCTTTTTTTTCTCCCAATGCAAATGTTTGGCTGAGAAGAAGATCAATGCCAGCGTAATAGCTTATTGGATTTTTCTTTTTTTAAGTGATTGCGAGACAGAGGTAGCTGGGATTGAGAGATAGAGAGAGAAGAGAGAGAGAGAGAGAGAGAGAGAGAGAGAGAGAGAGAGAGAGAGAGAGAGAGAGAGAGAGAGACAGAAACAGATGGAAAGAGAGAGAGAGAGAGAGAGAGAGAGAGAGACAGAAACAGATGGAAAGAGATAGAGAACCTTATCATTGCATTGCCTTTCCACAAACCAGACATGGTGCCAGTGCACGTACGCCTGCATGCGCACATCCCTGTGCTGTGACTAAAGCCTCTTAAATTGGCAATTCATTTGGCCAATTCAAATGTAATGATCACAGAGGTAAAGTCAATGTCGTTGCCTGGTGCCCCTCGGTATTGCCTGCCTGTCTGGGTCCCTGCATTCCAGGAGAGGGGATCGAGGGCTGTGAAGTTCTGTCACCTAATGCAGTGGTTTTCAACCTGTGGGTCGGGACCCCCACGTGATTCTTTTTTTTGGGGGGGGGTCCCCAGATGACAGTGAAGTGACAATTTAGGGACTTTTAAGACCTAATGAAAATAGCCGATCTACAAGCTCACAACGCCTCGCACGTGAGTTTGTAGATCTGTTATTTTCGAAATATTTATCAGTGGAACCGAGTCGAACAAAATGTAATGCCTCAACTCCTTCATTCCAAGTGCTTATCAGGGTGGGGGGGGGGGTCCCTAGTTCAAATATGGCCTGAAAAGGTTGAGAACCACTGTCCTAATGCCTACTGTATGCTCCGTCACAGATGTGACATGTATATGAGCTTGTAGGCTATTTCCGCTCTTCATCGTTCAAAGAAGAATAAATCAAGCTTAAAAGGGAAGTCTGATGAGAAGGAAGAGCACTGTGGGGGTCCCCCTTAAAAGAAAAAAAACCCAGCCCTCTCTCAGCCAGAGGCGCTGTGGGATTAGCTCGACACATGTTACCAGCCTGCCCACATCTGCATCTAAATGGACTGCGCTGCTGTGCACGGCCGACTCTGAAACGAGCTGTTGTGGTAGATTAACCCATTCAATCCGGGAACGCATGCTGTGTCATTTTAGATTTTTAGCTATAACCATTATTTTATACTTTGGGCTATTCGAAAATAGCAGATCTACAAGCTACGAGCTTGTAGATCTGCTATTCTTTTAGAAAAATCGTGAAAATGTGTGCTTCTGGGGATTCTACAAATGTCTTCTAAATCCTAGCAGTTTTTTTGAAAAAAGAATTATGTTGCTATAATGTCAGTGGTTCTCAAACCTTTTTCATGTCAAGGACCACCCAAAATGATATGTATTTGTCCGCGGACCCCCCCCATCTCAAAATATTTTGTTCCAGGGACCCCAAGAAACAAAGATTTGAGTTCAAATGTATATATATTCAAAGATTTGGACACATTTTCACGATTTCTCTTAAAAAATAGCAGATCTATACAAGCTCGAGTGCCGCGCTATGAGCGTGTATATCTGCTATTTTTGAATAGCCAAAGAAATCTAAAGTGACACAGATGCGTTCCCGGATTGAATGGATTAAACAGCCGCCTGTGACAGAAGAAAATATCCTTCCTGCTGTCGCTGCAGCTCTGGAGCACACACGCACACAAACGCACACACACGCATTATTAGCTAGTTGGAGGGTAGGATGAGACATGTGATGCAACATCGCAGCACCAGGCGCTTTGTTACACAATGATGATTGGTGATGAATGGTGATCACAATGATCACAGGCTGGCATCATCAGTCAGGAATGATTTACGACGACGTTGCCACTCGGATCAGCGGTGAGAGAGTGGCGATGTCACCAGCAAGTGCTTGTTTGGAGGAATGTGGCTTTGTAACTAAAATCTACTGTTTCAGTCAGATCTGGCATGAATTGAAGGGAGCTGTCAATGTACAGGCGTGTATGTTTTTGAGTTTGAGAATTTTGAATTTAGACAATCTGTGACACGAGGCAGCGTATCAAGGTCCAAAAGCTTCACCTTTGGGCCGTGTCCATCTCCAATTTTGATAGTTACTGTGTAGATGGCGCAAGCTGCAAAGTGTTGTATTTAATTGACATCTCCCATTCCCTTTAAGAGCTATGTGCGCCTGCACCGGGCGCATTGTTATTAACTGATGGATTGGACCAAGTTGGAGGAGACGCAAACGATTTTCTGCCGAGGAAATGGATCTGCGTGTGAGCAAAGTGAAAGCATGCGACCATCTACCTGAATAGCATTATTAATGATGTCAGGAGACGCAGGGGAAACAAAAGGCTCTCTGCTCACGAACAATCAAATGGAAAACGAGAGGCCGGACCACCCGCACGGCTGTGCCGCTAGTCAGAGTATACGCCTTCTTACCCCCCCTGTAATGTCTCTTCATTCATGTCCAAGAGACATCTGTGATATCTTGACATATCAACTTAATAATCACATGCTCCCCCTCTTAGTTAGGCTCTTTATTTAGACCACATGCATGACTGACACTGCATGCTATTTATAGATGTACGGTATACCTTGCAGATCCCCAATGTACATACAGTGCTGCTACCATTGATGATATCTTACCACACATTCTATACATCTGATACTAAATTACGTATCCCCCCCCCCATTCTGAACAACAGGTTTGCAGTGTGTCTTGCCTCTACTTTTTAACCTTATTTGTATCTTTTTATATGATCTTATTATTCTTGTTATTTTTATTTAATTAACATCCAGAATTATCTTGTGTACTATCATTGATGTTGCTAGCACAGTTTGCGGACATGCTGCACCAACATTTCACTGATTGTACCTGTGATTGACAAATAAAACGTTTGGGCCACAGTTGGCCTTCATCAGGTGAACCTGATGAAGGCCAACTGTGGCCCAAACGTTGTACCATGTAATTTCTTGTGTTAACTAAACTAAACACTTGGGAGAAATACTGTTGTTCGGACTTGTATTCTTTTGAACTGTCACTTTGTGTCCCAACCCACTGTTTTGAACTGATTGACAAAAACTTGATTGTTGAATTCGGATGGATTTTGATTGCAAGCAGTGTTCGCGCGCTGTGAGCGCTACGTAGGGACACATCTTGATCTGAATAATGTGCTCTCTAAATAGTAAGGAGATATCTGCATTCTGTCTGGGGCTGGACCACTGTTTCTCAACGTCGGGTCTGGGGACCAATAGGGGTCCAAATGGACCCTTTTGTATCTGTAAATCTGAGAGTGTACAAACCCTTACAGGTCCATTTGGTTCCATTTGTACACTCTCAAAGTCAAATAAACACTGAGGATTTAACCGTGTAGATTGGGGTCCCCGAAATTAAAAATAGTGTCCAATGAGCATCTGCGGCCTAAGGCATATCAAACTGGGTGTCCTTGAAATGAAAAGGGTTGAGAATTAATGCGCTGGACTAGACCGCATTTTAAGACCAACATGCCCATGGGCGCACAGATGAGTGCTGGGAGTGAAAATGACAAATGCGTAGGTTGTAAACTATGACAATTGCAGTGCACCTTGTGCCGATTTGCAGCGAGTTCAAGATAGGACCCTCAGTACTATTTTCACAGAGTGCTCGGGCCATTTTTTGTCAGTGGAATTGCGTTGCTAGGGAACAGCTTATGTCCAAGTTTATTTCTTTCCTGTCAGCTAACTGCAACAGGAAATAAACTTGGACCCATTTAGAATGTTTACGTTGTCAAGTGTGAAAAGGTCTAGTGTCGCATTCTGCCTCTGGGAAGGACTGAGCACGAAATGGTATTTACTGCAGCGCGCCCTCAAACTAAAGGTGGTGATTTTGAGCAGAAAGCAGGAAGCAATTTACGCACTCTCACATGATGTGGAGAAGTGTGCACGCACACGCACACACACACACACACACACACACACACACACACACACACACACACACACACACACACACACACACACACACTCACTCACTGTGCAACCACATGCACACACCCACTCAAATATACTTGTACACTCACTTGTGCACACACGCACAAAAACACACAAACTTTTGCCTTCGGAATGAATGATTAGATTTACATTATCAGACTTCTGATGCAGTCAGTCTTTGACGGCCGTTGTACAACAATTATCATTATCACACTGGTTACTGTAATGTCGGACTGTGGACAGTGTTAGAAGGCAATGCAGACAGAAGAGAACACAGAGACCACAGAGAGCCAACAGAGAGCTGAGGAAGGAGAAGACAGTGGATTTCAGCGTCTACTCCGCCTCCCTGCTTTAATGATAGATGTTCTACAGTCCAGTGACCACGTCTGAGAGAGAGAGAGAGAGAGAGAGAGAAAGAGAGAGAGAGAGAGTGAGAGAGAGAGAGGAGAGGGGGGACGGATTGTGCGTATGTGCGTGTGTTTGTGTGGGTGTGTGTGTGTGTGTGTGTGTGTGTGCGTGCCTGTGTGTGAATTTTTATGCATTGCATTGGGATCGGGACAGCTACTCTTTCCGCCAATTACACTACATTTTCGCTCTTGCAGAAAATGTTTTGGACCTGATGTTCCAATCAGATGTTGCATACTGTATGTGGCATATCAATGACATCAATACGCATCATTTATATTTCCCCCTGCCTGTTCCTCTGTTATAACATCCTAATGACAAAGGGCATATGCATCGGCACCCAGAATCTAACCCAGCCTGACCCTGCATTAAGTATTAGAAGCAGTGGGCAGCAGCATCCTGGAGGCAGTTAGACGTTCAGTGTCTTGCTCAAGGACACTTCAACACGACGAGGAGGATCTGGGGAACCTTCCGATTCCTGGAGTACCACTCTACCTCCTGAGCCACAGAAACTAAAGCCATGTGCACCTGCCATGCGTCATGTTTTTCTCGTTTTTGGCGACGAAGCATGAATCTGGCTTCACCGTTGGTCAGTCTGTTTGATTAACCACTATATACCTCATCGTACGATGATCGATGAATGGTGAAAATAGCAGATATACAAGCTCACAACATGTCGCACCGAGAGCTCATTGTGAACCTGTAGATCTGCTATTTTTGCTACTTTTGAACAATTTGAATTAGGCCTAGTTGAAATGTTTGGGGACATTCCCAAAATAGGAGGCCAGGTTAAACCTTCTATACTTAATAAAACGGACCTGAGTTGGCTCTGTACTTGGTCTGCTCTTGTTTCCGTCTACACCAAATATCTTCGGCAGAAATAGCAAATCTACAAGCTTGTGTAGATCGGCTATTTCTGGCGAATGTTCCCGTCCGAATAGGAGGCGCTATAGCTGCAGGGGTTCAAGTGGTTAAGGCAGAGAGAACGGAGGACAGCAGCTGTAGGGAAGAGGACAAGGCCAATTTACTGACTGAAGGTTGGAATGAGATTGAGGATGAAGACTGAATGGGTGGGGGTTGGATAACCATGCAATGAGGCTAAGTGGAGCTATAGTCGAGGGAGAGAAAAGAGGACTGTGTGTGTGTGTGTGTGTGTGTGTGTGTGTGTGTGTGTGTGTGTGTGTGTGTGTGTGTGTGTGTGTGTGTGTGTGTGTGTGTGTGTGTGTGTGTGTGTGTGTGTGTGTGTGTGGAGGGGGGGGAGTGCAGCGGAGGTGGTGGAGGACTGCATATTTTGAGGTGAGTCCAAGGTGACCGACCACCGCAGGAGGTAAAGAGGCACATTTAACCTCCCAGTTAATGCACGGAGCATGTACCATCTGGACATGACTCACAGGGGGAGGGGCAAGGTGTGCACAGAGCATGGCAGAGATCACTGCAAAAAAATGTAAATGTGTTTATTTTAATGATCAAGCAATCGATTGAGTTCCGGCTTGGATCATGGTCGAATCATGGTATTTAGTTTTTTTACATGAATGTTTTTGTATTAATGTTATATTAGCAATAAAATCTTGTGTTTTGCCAATTATTTGAGGACCTACTTGCAATAATATCCACATGGCCCACCAATGGGCCCCAGCCCACAGGTTGGGAATCACTGCTCTATCGCCAAAGCCATCTTACCCACTTCTACCAAATGTTAATGTCGGGTAAGGTTACCCTGGTGTGCACTGTCAGCATGTCCATGCGGGTGCTGTTAAAGTGCTTGAACCACTTGCCCACCTCTTGTATTGTGGGTCTTTTACGTCTCCTTCCTGGTGAAACATGTTGTCGCTGTCTGGCGTAAACCTTTTATGTCCAAAACTGCAACTTTTCAGGAAATGGAAAACATTACCTGTGTTTCGATGCATTCAGGGTAATTATTTGGTCACAAGCTCTTTGGTTAAATATTTATAAAACACAGACTTAACCACTTTCAACCTGGTGTTCCAGTTTTGGGCAAAGAAATTTTCTTTTATGTCAAAACGATTAACTTTTTCCCCCTAGCATCTACATGCTCACAACGCGTTGCAATCCGACATGTTGTGAGCTTCTAGATCGGCTATTTTCACTACTTTTGCGCAACACTGTCATATGACTAAGCATAAAATAGGGCGTTGATTCATGAAAAAACATGAAAACATTCAAATTGAACATACAAGTTTTCTGCCAGACAGTACTGTACATGTACATCTGTCTGTGTTGTCTATTATATATCCCCTACTGTATGGGGAGATGTGTGTTTGCAGCACACACAGTATTGTGGTCTTTGTGTGTGTGCCTACATGTAAAGAAGCCTTTACTGAGTGCACGACAGACACTGAGCTGAGGAGACAGGAACACGTCACATACACTGTATCCCATGGAGGGAGTCTGGACAGAAATCAGCCTCTGTTTCTATGTGTGTGCGTGTGTGCGCGCGCGCGTTGTGTGTGCGGGCGAGTGTGCGTGTGTTTGTGTGTGTTCGTTGCGCATGGGTGCATGTGTGTGCGTGTGTTGCGTACTTGTGCCCCTACTGTAGGGGGGTTGGGCTGCAAGCAAGAATCAAAAGAGAGACAAGACAGTGATGCATTATCTTGCGCTTAGAAGGATCATGTATTCTGAGAAGGAGTAACTAATAACTATTATATACTCTCTAAATAATAATCTATTTATTGACTATAAATCAGCAGATATGTCAAGCTAAACCTTTTCGCTGTCCCACTGCAACAAACCTCCACACCATCCCCCATCCATCTCCCTTTAAAGACCACTGGGTTGTTGGATGATATGGTGGCTGTCGGGTGTACAAATTTCACTACTTTTGTGTGACACTCTTGTATGATGACAGAAGGTCATTCATTTACGAAAAAAACATACAAATGTGGAGATACGATGTCCCGACGGCAACGATATGCATCTCATCACACATCCTGTTCCTGAATTAACCTCCAGTGATCAATAAAGGTTATCTAGAGATCCTGTCATAGAAAGGCTCATGAAAATCTGTCTTTTCTCTTGACTTTCAGGTCTTCTGTTCTTGAAGGAATCACTGGGACTGGAGGAGTCAACGTTCTCCATTAGAGCCCGATTTATACTACGAAAGTAGCAGATCTACAAGCTCAGCGCGTCGCACATGCGAGCTTGTGAGCTTTGTAGACCAGCTCCAGTGAATTGAGCGTCAGGCATGATGCAGTGAAAGTGGAGGACACAGCAGAGGAAACCACACAGCTATTAAGGGATTATTTCAGCGTGTCAATATCCCACCAATAGCCCTGCCTCACTTTATTATTGTTTGTCAAACCATTTATACACTTGCTGGGAGCTCAGGGAACACTGCAGATTATCGACCCACAGACTCACAAGTCTATAAAATGCGCAAGGCACTGTCATGCATGTATATGGTGCATGCAGGCAACTACACGCACGTACACACACACACACACACACACACACACACACACACACACACACACACACACACACACACACACACACACACACACACACACACACACACACACACACACACACACACACACACACACACACACACACACACACATACACACACACACACTCTAATGCACAATGGACAGTTGCACCTGCTTGTGGGTTTTATAATGGCAAGTACACAAAAGCAAACATTGCGCAGCCTACAACCTCTTTTTGTATTTAATTGAAATAAAAATAAATGTGTTCTGCTGAACGACATTATAACATAATGCTTTTGGTAGAGAAATGGGATGGATGATTATAGGCTGAATTTCTGCAGAGCGCAGTGCAATTTA
>NC_137612.1:47086226-47163726 GCF_963280865.1 Gymnoscopelus braueri | reverse complement strand
GTTTATGGAAACATGTGCAGTAACATGACCTCTGACTTTCCCTGTGAGAGTCAGTATGAAGCGATCCATCCTTGACTCACATTCATTCTCTTAATGTAGTCGACAGCGTGTGTGTTTGTTTTACTATCTGTGTGTGTGTGTGTGTGTGTGTGTGTGTGTGTGTGTGTGTGTGTGTGTGTGTGTGTGTGTGTGTGTGTGTGTGTGTGTGTGTGTGTGTGTGTGTGTGTTTTACTATCTTTGAGGGGGTCCAAGAGGATAGCAAAAACCAATACAAATCAACATTGTCATAGGCCCCGGGAGGAAAAGCTAAATTGTTAAAAATATATATTTTTAGAGTTAGGGTTACAATTAATTAATAAAAGATTCAGGTTGGGATTTGGGATTAGGAATGTAGGGGTTAGATTTAAGGTGAGGGGTTAATGTTGTTGGGTTAGTTAGTTTTAAGGTAATGGATAGGTCATTTGAGGTCAAGGTTAAGGTTATGTTAGGCCATCAGGTTAAGTAAAAATGACATTTTTGAGTATTGAAGTTACCACAAAGACAGTAAAGTAAGACAAACGTGTGTGTGTGTGTGTGTGTGTGTGTGTGTGTGTGTGTGTGTGTGTGTGTGTGTGTGTGTGTGTGTGTGTGTGTAGGTGGGTGTGCAGGTTTGTGTGTGCGCATGTTTGTGTGTGCATGACTAGGATAGGGTTTGTGTGTGTTGAGGATAAGGTTTCCTCATTAGTAGACTCATATTGAATAATGCAGGTGGAGGTATTGTTGTGGCCAATAGGCCAGGTGCTAATGGAGCTGTCACTGGGGTAGAGGAGCAGACACAGCATGACTTTAATGGATGTCACTATGGGATAACTGAAACCGGAGCAGTGGATTCAGGTGTCACACCACTGAGTGTGTGTGTGTGTGTGTGTGTGTGTGTGTGTGTGTGTGTGTGTATGTGTGTGTGTGTGTGTGTGTGTGTGTGTGTGTGTGTGCGTGCGTGCGTGCGTGCGTGCGTGCGTGCGTGCGTGCGTGCGTGCGTGCGTGCGTGCGTGCGTGCGTGCGTGCGTGCGTGCGTGCGTGCGTGCGTGCGTGCGTGCGTGCGTGCGTGCGTGCGTGTGTTCGGAGTACGAACAGCATAATAAAACTTCAGATCGCAAATGAGTGATAAGATGCTTAATCTTGACTAGACAAAGAGCCAAAACTGCAAACTTTAGTTGATCAAAGGTTTGAATGGAAAAAGTTACGATTATTTTAATTGACATTAGTGTAATGAACCGGTAATAAAATGTGTGTGTGTGTGTGTGTGTGTGTGTGTGTGTGTGTGTGTGTGTGTGTGTGTGCGCGATCTCTATCACCCAATTCCTCTAACAGATTGCACCATTAGCCCATAACTGTGTCAATAGACTTGTTAAAGTCTAATTACAGTCATGATCATTTAACAGGTGGTCCTGAACAGCCTGGCGTTTAATGTCAATTCTTCATCTAAAGTGTAACAACACCAATTAAAAACAGACTACTGTACAGTAATAGGCCAGCCAATTAAAAGCTGAGGTGGACAAGTATACAGTTGAAAGCACAGCTTAACTTCATGCTCAACCCCTCTTACACATTACACAACCAAAATATTCAACAAAGCTCCTGTTAAAATCACCACTGTAGAAAACCTGATGACAGATCTCAGCCGCATAATTTACTATCTTTACTTAAAATCTGCTATCTTTACTGTGTGGTCAGACTGACACACCAGTGATCCGGGGCTGAAGGGCTCAATTCCAAACACCACTGTGGCTGTTGAGTAGCAGCCAACAATGTTCTGGTTGTTAATCTCTTTGATGGAGACTGACAAGTAGAGCATGTTGCACCCCCTAGTGGCATATCCAAGGCAGTGCAACTGCAGGCCCTTGTGTAGCGCCCTGTGTGGTAATGGTAATGGTAATGGTAATGGTAAATGCATTTATATAGCGCTTCTATCCGAAGCGCTTTACATTGATTGTGCCATTAACCCATTCACACACACATTCATACACCGATGGCGGAGGAAACCATGCAAGGCACCAACCTGCTCATCGGGAGCAATTAGGGGTTCAGCGTCTTGCTCAAGGACACTTCGACACTAACTCTAGGGGAGCGCCCCAGTCCGGGATCGAACTGGGAACCTTGCGGTTTGCCAGTTCACTCTACCCTGTGTGCTCCTGAGCGGCTGCTGACCCTACCTTTGGGATATTAATAAGACAAGATGAAAATAGGTGTCTGTAGAATGACGACATGGGTTGAACAGTTGGCACGGAATAAATCCCCACTAAGAACTAAATGTATCTGACTATGCACCAGTAATTTGCTGACTTCACAGGCAGAGTCTGGTTGAATTCTATAAACATGTGTCTCACACAGCACACTGATTTTGGTTATTTATTTTCCCCCAGATTGATGTACGATGTGTTTCTATAATGATCTGTGCTTGCTGCTGTGTGCCCTTCAATTCTTGCTGTGTGTGTGTGTGCGAGCGCGTGCGTGCGTGCGTGCGTGCGTGCGTGCGTGCGTGCGTGCGTGTGTTTTATCTTTGTGGGGAGTCGGGGACCCAAGAGGATAGTAAAATGTGGCATGCATTTGGAAGATATGAATAAAGAGTGTTTTGTACGTTCAATTAGGATTATCTTGTCATGCCTGACTTACAACCCTGGTCCTCAACAAATACTTTCTTTATTGAAGAAAGGGTGGAACAGACTCAGATCAATCTGAGATCAATCTGTCCTGTAGATTTAAATGTGAATACAAATGCCAGGGCTGGAGCTCAGCAGAACCAAAACTGTATTTTCCATAAACTCATCTCCACCACACTATTCTCTGCCTTTCACTTCAAAACATATCCCTCCCTCCATTGCATCAGCAAAGTTATCCTCCACTTCTGCTGCTGTGATTATTGTTGCTGTTAATATTTTTGTTGTCATTGTTACTGTTCTGTTCTGAATGTCAGGTGCAGAACTGCTCGGGACGTTTTAGGTTCCTAGAGGTCAAAGTGTTGTTTACCGCCAAGTGAAGTGCTGTGGCCACGCTATGAATTCCTGAGGATTCATTTAACTGAGCGTTTACAAGTACGGGTCCATTTAATTACACTTGTACAGTGTACACGTGGATAAATTAATCCAGAGGATTTTACAGCGCACAGGGTAATGCTATCAAAGCCCAATACAGTAGCTGCACTCGGGTGGCACAGTGGTAAAGTAGCTGCCCATCACCGCAGTGAATCTGACTTAGCTGAGCGTCTATACAAACACAATTGGCCCGTGTTCGGGGGAGGGAAACCGCTGCACTTACAGTACTCCTACGGCTGGGGCGGCGCATGTCAGCAGGGAATGTTGAGCGGGAGGAGTAAGATGAAGGCTCTACATACCCCCCGGTGGGGGCTCCTCACTGGTACACTAGGGCACAGGTTTCCCAAACGGGTCCCCGCATTATTCTGGGGGGTCCCCATATAATTAGCTTAATGTGCAACATTGTTTTCTCACTCAACAGTAAACAAACTAACATACAGTATAAGTGTATATACAGGGTATCGGCACATTTATAAAATGACAATTTAAGGACTTTTAAGACCTTTTTAATACCTCTAAAATAAAATAAAATAAAATAATAAGATCGTTACTACGTCAAACCAACAAACTATACTATAAAAAAAATCAAACATTGGCCAAATTGTCAATTATTAGCTAAGAAAGAGGCAAAAGTTTAAGTGAAAATAGCAGATCTACATGCTCACAACGCCTCACATATAGCGAGGCGTTGTGAGCTTGCAGATCGGCTATTTTCACAATATTTATCTGTGGAACCGAGTCAAACTAAATGTTATGCCTACAATTCCAAGTGCTTGTCAGGGTGGGGGCGGGGGGTCCTAAGTTGAAATATGATTATTTTGGGGGATGAAAAGTTTGGGAACCACTGCACTAGGGTACAATAGCAGTGGCAAGCATTGGAAGGAATTAATTGGCATAATGACATGAAATTGGGAAGAAAAAGGGGTGAAAGAAATGCCACATTGGGCCCGGGTAGCTTCACCTCCATACACACAATATTATAAACTCTGAGAACACAGCTGAAGCACTTGTAAATGTGTGAAGAAGAGCACTGCTCAGAGTTGTGTACAGTACTATGCAGACTGCAGACGATGACACTCTCTTACCTGAGCACCACATGGGCAGCCCCTCTTCTCCGAGAGGGTTGAACTGATCCAGAGTGTCAGTCCTGTACAGATCCCACAGAGCAGAGTGTCAGACAGCATAAAAAACCACAGGGCAGTCCTCTTTGTCGGAGCTGGAGATGGTGAATAGAAGCAGTTCCGATCAGTCACGTTACTATGGACACATTCTCCACAATAGATATATATATATTATATTTATCTATGTACACAGGCGACCAGCCCGCATTATATACTCAAAGCCACGATAGTTAGGAGAGTGTGAAGAAGAGAGAGAAATGCAGGCAGCTAGGTACATTAAAGCCGTGATCTAACGGCAGTCTTATCCTCAGACTGTGCCACTCAGTCTCCCTGCGTCTCTCTTTCCCTCAATCACAGTCTCTCTCTCTCTCTCTCTCTCTCTCTCTCTCTCTCTCTCTCTCTCTCTCTCTCTCTCTCTCTCTCTCTCTCTCTCCCTCCCTCCCTCTCTCTGTCATGGTCTCTATTTTTTTTTTTACCTTGTTGACACTGGCTTCCATTTCATTTACCCCTCTCTCTCTCTCTCTCTCTCTCTCTCTCTCTCTCTCTCTCTCTCTCTCTCTCTCTCTCTCCCCCTCACCCCCTCCATGTTTCACCACCCCAATGTACAGTAACAAGTGCAAGAGATTCCGGAGGCTAATTCTGCTGCTTAAGACAGGGAACCTAATATGTGAGGACAACTGTGGAAGGAGAGAGAGAGAGAGAGAGAGAGAGAGAGAGAGAGAGAGAGAGAGAGAGAGAGAGAGAGAGAGAGAGAGAGAGAGAGAGAGGAAAGGGGAGGGCCGGACAGAAGGGGATGGAAGAAACGAGGAATGGTGTAGTTTAAACAAGTAATATAGTAGTAGGGGGAATGTGATTGGGTTGACTTGAAGCAGATGTTATACAGGGACATGTAGGTTGTATGTATACAAAGCTACAAAGACACATTTGTTTGATATGGAAATGAATTAGCATACAACCGGGCTACCAGGTTGATATAATACTAGTGTGTACTATGACTGGTAGTACTGAGCCAGTTGTATTATTAGTAATGTACATCATGAACAAAGTATGCTCATAACTCACACCTAAGTCCAACTGTATCGTCTAAGCTGGGGTCAGTTATAATTCAATTTCAGTTGCCAGCTGGTTAAATACCTTGAGGGAGTAATTACACAGTCAAATCTTGAGTGTTCATTTAACTCTTGAGACGTGTACAAATGGAACCAGATCCATTTGGTTTCCATTTGTTCCACTCAAGAGTTAAATGAACACAGAGGATTTTCCTGTGTACTGGAATGTCCCGGGTGATGGATTTGTGTGAGATCAGGGGATCGTGACACGGTAAAGAGCGCTGATACAAACTCACTCAAAACATGATACCTGTTTTCTGGCATGTTAATTAACTCCCGTTACTTACTGCACATACTGCTAGTTTAGGCAGACATTTTAGATCGGATATCATAAATGTGCTTGTGAGTGTCATTTAAGAGAGGCAGGAGTGTTTGCATGGAGGGGGGGGGACCGGGGTGAGATTGACGCATAGTGCAATGTCGAGTAAATGTCAGTCTAATTCGGATATGCTAAAAGGTCCTTTTAGAAGTCAGCTCTGCTCTACCTCATTGTGCATTCTAGTCAGTGGATTGATATCAAATACTGTTTGAGGTGTAATTATTCTGCTCTGTGAATAACGGCGGTGTTGACGCGGATTCTCTCAGTTATGTTAAACATATTGTGTTTAGCAAGTTTGTTTTTGTTAATTTGTTTTATAGCCTATACAGTGTGTGAGGATTCTTGTAAATGTTACTGTATTAAGATGGGGTGTTTAATGCTCTGCAGTAAATGGTTTAATGGGAACCTGGCAGTGTCTCATGCCCGCGCGGTGTCACTCCTGTAAATCTGTAAATTCATATGGCACTTTTATTGGAAGTCACACAGACATCGCTGCAAAGCACATGGACAAATATGCACGCACGCGCACACATGCACACACACGTGCACACACACGTGTGCACACACACACACACACACACACACACACACACACACACACAGGTTGTCTGAGTGTACATTTTACAAGCATGCATGCACAAGAACAGCAGTGCGTGCATGTGTGCGTGTGTGTGCGTGTGTGTGTGTGTGTGTGTGTGTGTGTGTGTGTGTGTGTGTGTGTGTGTGTGTGTGTGTGTGTGTGTGTGTGTGTGTGTGTGTGTGTGTGTGTGTGTGTGTGTGTGTGTGTGTGTGTGTAGAAGTGTATATGAATACCTTCTGGCAAACTGTGTACACACAATTTCTGGCAGAGTGCCAGATGAGGGTTAGGTTGAGGGACAGTGAGGAAGGGCAACAAACTGGAGCAGTAAGCACATTTGCAGAGGAGTAGAGTTACACTCCTTCATTCCACCCCCGCTTAGAATCTCTCTCTTCTCTGCAAGCCATTCTCTGTCTCTCACCCCCCCCCCCCTCTCCCTGTCTGCCTGCCCTTCTCTCTTCCAATAAAACTTTTACCAGAACAGTTGCTATTATTATGGCAACTTAATGTTGGACATCTCATTTCTCTTTCTCTGATCTATATATGTCCTAGGTACTGACATGTGTCTCCATTCTACAGGAACACCTGTTTGGACCATCATATAAATGGCATTCTTTTTTGTTTTTTCTTTCTGAAAATTAAATACTGTAATTAAAGGGATATTTCACTTTCAAAAAAACTTTTGGTCATTTTATCATCTACTCAGGCCTTAGTGAGCCCCCCAGACCGTTTTTAAGTTGCTTGATTCAGTATTTAGATATTTGATATTCATTTTATCAGACCCTTCCTATACAAACCCATTGTAACTTCAAACTTCATTTTAACCATGTTAGATTCATCAAAAACACCCGTCCTTGGTTCTGGTGACTCGTCCTGCCCTCCTAATGCGTGAGGGGGGCGTGTTTTTTCAATTACTTTTTTCATTTATTTTTAATATTTTTTTTGGAAAATGAAAAGAATAAAATACAATAAAACATTTAAATAAAATAAATGAAAAACATTATCGGAAAAACACGGCCCCCTCACGTATTAGGAGGGCAGGGTGAGTCACCAGAACCAAGGACGGGTGTTTTTGATGAATCTAACATGGTTAAAATGGAGTTTGAAGTTACAATGGGTTTGTATAGGAAGGGGGCGTGTCTGTTAAAATGAATATCAAATATCTAAATACTGAATCAAGCAACTTAAAAACTGTCTGGGGGGCTCACTAAGGCCTGAGTAGATGATGAAATGACCAAAAGTTTTTTTGAAAGTGAAATATCCCTTTAACATATTTGACTAACACAAAACAAGGGATAACCAATACAGTAATTTGCACACAAAAAAAAAGGTAAATAAATAAATTATAACAAATAAAACGTTTTCAAATATAATATACCTACATTTGTTAGAACACTGCCACTCTAGGAGTCTCATGGGCCTGGGAGAACAGGGTAAGATGAGCCACTTTTCACTTAAGTTGTCCTGGAAGCAAGAACAAATGAGATGGCAGTCAAATCTAAACATCTACCCTTATTTCAGGATGTCTTCTATCAATTGAAATTATGAGTAAGCGTCTATGACAAAGGGCCATACAAATATGACAATATTTTTATGAAAAAAAAGTGGTCATGTGGCACAAATTGCCCCAGGTTAGGGGTAAGTTGATCCAAGTCGAGGGGTAAATTGACCCACATGATATTTAAAATGTTAATAATGATAATATAAAATAACACTTACATTTCTTTCTTTATTTTCTTAATGGTTATTTAAACAATGTAAAACCAATTAAATAAGGTTTGTTATTCAGAACCTTTGAATATTTGCAATTGTTAGAACAATATTGAAAACTTCTCTTAAATGAGTGTATTCATCCAAATGAAAGGTCATACAGCATAATTTGAGTAGCAAAGACATGATAAAGAATATTTGGATAATAATTTACGCCAGACATTTGGTTCATTTTACCGCACAGCCACCATTTTAGACAAACATTGGCTGAAATAATACTTCAGACAATTTCAATGCAAAATTATTCACATGGTTTTATCCATTGGCAAATCACCAACATGTATGATAAGATTTTTAGACCTGGGTAAATTTGCTTTGATATAACTAGAAATCTGACTTTGACCAGCAACATTTTTTTTTTGTGTAAAAGTGTGTTTGTGTTTTCTACTTTTCCCACATGCTTCACAATTTCACAGCCAGGTGTAAATGATGGATGTTTAGCCAGATTAAAGGTCACATGACAACAAAATGTTCTAGTTTTCTAACCTCGCGTCACCAGCCTATCCCCCGAATATCAAAACGCTCGCCCCAGAACCTTCCGGTTACCTTTCCACCTAGATAAAGGGGGTCATTTCAACTGGTAACAGGACAGGTGGGCACCAAAACCATCTGGGCACTAGGCAGGGCCGCAGGAAGGGGTGTGCGAACTGTGCGGCCCCACACAGGGCCACACAGGGCCAACACAGGGCCCCGGGGTTTTTTTTTTTTTTTTTTTTTTAATGAACAGAATCACATTTATTAAGAGTTATAAAAAGAAATAACCGCAAATAACCACCAAAAACTCGGAAATATCCGCCCAAAATCGCAAAAGCGAGCGAAGCGAGCGCGAGGATGGGGGCGCGCACGCGCGCTGCGCGCACGCGACTTCACACAGGGCCCCGCATTTCTCCCAGACGGCTCTGGCACTAGGGACAACTCGGCACCGAAACCATCTGGGCACAAGGGACATGTGGGCACCTGGACGAGTGGGCACTAAGGGGTCGAGATAACTGGGCACCTGGACGAGTGGGCACCAAAACCATCTGGGCACTAGGTACATTTGGGCACTTACGGGTGGAGATAACGGTGCACCTGGACAAGTGGGCACCTGGAGAGGTGGGCACAGGACAACTGGGCACCAAAACCATCTGGGCACTAGGGACATGTGGGCACCTGGACGAGTGGGCAATTAGGGGTGGAGATAACTGGGCACCTGGACATGTGGGCACCTGGAACACAAATACAATACAAAAACGAGGTCAAAAGTACAATATAAGAGTTTATTTGTCAAAATAGTACTGAGGTCAAAAGTACATTATAACAGAGTTTCAAGAGGTCAAAAGTACAATATAAGAGTGTATTTGCCAAATAGAAGTACTGTTAAAAAATAGAACAAATTGGGGAAATGGTAAAATACCAAAAAGAATAAAGGATACCAAAAAATGGTCAAATGATCAATGTTAGGATAGGGAAAACATAGCTAAACAGTACACTGTAAAATTATAGAAAGAATATATAGTGGCCTACTGTTTAAAAAAATAGATAAAAATGAGTAGCCTACTGAAAAAAATTAGATAAATAGTAGACTACTGTTAAACAAATAGAGGGGGGAAAATAACTGAACTAAAGAACAATGGGTTAAATATCACTTATCAACAACAAAGCAGCATGCTATGTAAAGTTAAAACCACTTGTGGACACAAATCCTAATTCAGGTGCCCACATGTCCCTAGTGTCCACTCGTCCTAGTGCCCAGTTATGCCGGTGCCCACCTCTCCAGGTGTCCAGTCATCCCAAAAATATGGTGCCCAGATCTCCCTAGTGCCCACTTGTCTTGTAATCGTTTAACTTACCCACTGGCACATCTTACCCGTTCCCCCCTAGATAGAAAATAGCTGTAGCAGTTAAATTCAAACACCATCCACCACTCTCCCATTAGCTATTTTGCCTTTGAAGATTTAATCAGTCAGATTTCCTTGATTAATCCTATTAGTAGGGGGTACTAAGTGAAAAATCGTTACGCGGCGGATAAAAGCATGAAATTTGATACAGATGTCCCTTGGGTCATCCTAAAACATCCTAGAAGGGGTGCCCAAAAAAATCTTAAACAGGAAGTGAGTTATGGACAAAATCCAAAATGGCCACCTAAACTGTTGACCGTTGACTCAAAAGACACCAAAATAATCTCCAAAAAGCATAAAATGTGGCACACATGTCCCTTGGGTCATCCTAAGACATCCTAGAAGGGGTGCCCAAAAAATTCTGCAACAGGAAGTGAGTTATTGACCAAATTGAAAATGGCCGCCTAGTGTTGTCGATTGACTCAAAAGACAACTAAAGAATCTCCAAAAAGTATAAAATGTGTCACACATGTCCCTTGGGTCATCCTAAGACATCCTAGAAGGGGTGCCCAAAAAAGTCTTCAACAGGAAGTGAGTTATTGACTAAATTGAAAATGGCCGCCTACAGTGCTGGCGATTGACTCAAAAAGCCTACAGAATCTCCAAAAAGCATACAATTTGGCACATATGTCCCTTGGGTCATCCTAACACATCCTAGAAGGGGTGCCCAAAATAATCTGAAACAGGAAGTGAGTTATTGACTAAATTGAAAATGGCCGCCTACAGTGTTGAAAGATGATGCAAGATACCTAAAGAATCTCATAAAAGCATGAAATGTGGTACAAATGTCCCTTGGGTGATCTGAACGCATCCTACAAGGGGTGCCCAAAAAGATTTTAAACAGGAAGTGACCGCCTAAAGCAGTTGACACAAAAGAAAACATAAAGGGACGTCATAAAAGTGTATAATTTGGTACGTACATTGAGTGCTTCTTAATATATCCTAGAAGAGGTTATTTATTTGCTTGTTTATTAAACTTTTTAGGAAGGGACCATGTTGAAGAAATTCTAAATGGCTGTTTAAACAGTTGACCATGGCAGTCTGCATATTATGCAGACTCAATACGACAGGTTATGCAGTGCATAACCTGCCGTATTTTGTAGTCTACCTTCTGTTTTCATTTCTACATCACTTATTCATTTTACTTTCTGCATTATTTTTTTATTGTACTCTTTGAATCTTCTTTATTTATCTAACTCTCTGCATATTCTTATTTATTTTACTCTGCATCTTATCTTACTCTGCATATTCTTATTTTACTCTCTGCATCTTATTTATTTTGCACTCTACATCTTCTTGCTTGTTTTACACTCTATCTTCTCATGTATTTTCTTCTTGATCATTACTGTTTTTTTGTGATTAGTGTTTAGTAACTAGTACATGTATTCATGTGTGCCATTTCGCAATTACCAGCACATTGGCATAATGCTCTGCAAGGTAACCCAGCATCCCGGCATCTACACTTTCTCGAACAGAAGGGCTCAGCTTTGCAGCCACACTTGAGTTCTCTACAAACTTAAGCAGCCTCTGGCAAGAGTGTCCATAAAGGTGTCCACGAATCAGCGACTTTAATCCATCCATATTTGTCAGGAGATGGTAGAGATTGCATAGCTTTCAGGCTTCTGGACCAAATGCCAGATTGGCTGCTCGATTTGAATATTGTAGCAGTGCAGCCCGTGTGGGAGGAGTGTTTTCCATTGAGAGACTATTAAAAAAAAAATTGGCACCCCTTAGGATGCATTCAGATCACCCAAGGGACATTTGTACCAAATTTCATGCTTTTATATGAGATTATTTTTTATGAGCGTCTTTTGCATCGTCTGTCAACACTGTACACGGCCATTTTCAATTTAGTCAATAACTCACTTCCTGTTTCAGATCATTTCAGGCACCCCTTCTAGGATGTCTTATGATGACCCAAGGGACATGTATGCCAAATTGTATGCTTTTATGAGATTCTTTAGTTGTCTTTTGAGTCAATCGACAACACTGTAGACGGTCATTTTCAATTTTGTCAATGACTCACTTCCTGTTTAAGATTTTTCTGGGCACCCCTTCTGGGATGTCTTGGGATGACCCAAGGGACATGTATGCCAAATTGTATGCTTTTATGAGATTCTTTAGTTGTCTTTTGAGTCAATGGATAACACTGTAGGCGGCCATTTTCAATTTTGTCAATAACTCAGTTCCTGCTTAAGATTTTTTTGGGCACCTCTTCTAGGATGTCTTAGGATGACCAAAAGGACATGTGTGCCAAATTGTATGCTTTTATGAGATTCTTTAGTTGTCTTTTGAGTCAATCGACAACACTAGGCGGCCATTTTCAATTTAGTCCATAACTCACTTCCTGTTTCAGATTCCTTTGGGCACCCCTTCTAGGATGTCTTAGGATGACCCAAGGGACATATGTGCCAAATGTTATGCTTTTTGGAGATTATTTCGGTATCTTTTGAGTCAACGGTCAACAGTTTAGGTGGCCATTTTGAATTTAGACCATAACTCACTTCCTGTTTGAGATTTTTTTGGGCACCCCTTCTAGGATGTTTTAGGATGACCCAAGGGACATCTGTATCAAATTTCATGCTTTTATCCGCCGCGTAACGATTTGGCCATTTTTTGTGCTTAGTACCCCCTACTATATTTCATGTCCCTATTGTGGTGGTAATTAATTAGCGATAGTGTGACGATAGACCGTACGGCACATGGCTGGATGCAGATTCCTGAAGGAACCAACTCCCTGGGCACATTCATTAACCTGATTATTCCCAACCACGGGGACGGAACACTCTCTATCATCCAAACTCAGTAAACATGGAAATGGGTTCGTTCTATTCTATTCTATTCCACTTCAGCTCTACTCTCTCAACATGCCGTCATGTTGAACAGCCTTTTACTTCCGTCCTCCTCGCCTCAACAGATGCGCAGTGGTGTAAAGTGGTGTAAAGTAACTGTGGAATTAAAGCCATGGGTTTCCGAGGCTACTGTGGAATTGATGCACAGGGATCAAATCGACAGGAAGTGATGCCCTCAACAACACCCTAGGAAACTTGTGGATACAGTTAGAAGAATATGCTTTAGCTAGTAGCCTACTGTGCGTTAACTTACATTCACGCACCAAACCTATTGGTGCCTTCACACAGGAGGCACCAAAAAACAGGGAGCAGTTAGTTAGGGCAGTGGTTCCTTATTTTTAACTCTATGGTTCTCAAACTTTTTCATGTCAAGGACCCCCAAATTGACACTTATTAGCCCGCAGACCCCCATTTGAAAAGAAATGCCAAGGACCCCCATAAGAGAAGATTTTTACGTCTCTAGCAGTGATTTTTAACCATTTTAATTTCAAGGACCCCCATTTAATGGCATTTCTATCTCTGGGACCCCAATTTATATAATGTCAATTTAACTCTGAGAGTGTACAAATGGAACCAAATGTGTACACTCTCAGAGTTACAGACCCATAAGGGTCCATTTGGTTACTAATTATCTATCATTTTGCTGGGGACCCCCTGGAACTCCCTCAAGGACCCCTGGGCCCCAGGGGTCCTTGAGGGAGTTCCAGTGGTTTTCAAAGTGGGGTCTGGGGACCCCCAGGGCCTGGGGGTCCCCAGACCCCACTTTGAAAACCACTGAGTTAGGGGTTCTGTTTCGAGTCTTGCTCATTTCCCAGATCCTCCCCCACTGATTCTCCATGTGCCCCATAACCAGTGGTGTAAAGTAACTAAGTACATTTACTCAAGTTACCTGTTACCTATCCACTTCGTGCCTTGTGGCACATATAAGGCCTTCACAGAGCGCTTCCACTTTTCACGGCCAGCTGCTGCAGTCCTCACTTCAGACCATGACTTCCATCCTGCTTCTTTTCTTTCTTTCTCAATGGTCTTCCTTTTCTTCTTTCCCCTTCCGGTGCCCATGCCATTGCTATGTTCATTTACTCAAGTACTGTACTTAATTTTGAGGCATTTTTACTTTACTTGAGTATTTCCAATTTTCAGTACTTTTACTTCTACTCATTTATTTTTACTTCTAAAACATTCTAGTACTTTTTCCAACACTGCATGTGCCCCATAATAACTAACACGACTCACCATTCATTTTTACAAATGGCTAGAGTCCCAGTGAGGCGATGTTCTTTAGTGCAAGCTTTGGGAAGATTGTTTAATGGTGCCACCTAGTGGTCTAAAGTCAAATGTAGCCACTTGATTCTGCTCTCCTCTCCAGTAGAACTATGGAAGCTTATTCCATAGTACAGTGGTTCTCAAAGTGCGGCCCAGGGGCCATTTACTGCTGAGCAGCATTAAACACCCCATCTTAATACAGTAACATTTACAAGAATCCTCACATACTGTATAGGCTCAAAAACAAATTAACAAAAACAAACTTGCTAAACACAATATGTTTAACAAAACTGAGAGAATCCGCGTCAACACCGCCGTTATTCACAGAGCAGAATAATTACACCTCAAACAGTATTTGATATCAAACCACTAGAATGCACAATGAGGTAGAGCAGAGCAGTGTACACAGTGAATTACATCATTTGTTCCATTGATGTGAACATCGGCAGTTGATCATTTCCTGTATTTTTGTGTTGGGCATAGTTTAAACTTTAAATACTTGGTGTGTGTGGGTGTGTGTGTGTGTGTGTGTGTGTGTGTGTGTGTGTGTGTGGACAAGTCTGTTGTTTTACCCTTCTGTTCCAATAGGAGGCGGTGTAGACCACGGTGTAGGCGGTGTAGACCATACAGTCCACAACATGTTTATACGGTTATTTACATTATATATTTGAAATAAGTATAATTCTGAACACAAAACCGTTCAGAATCTTCTTATTTTTTTACAGAAATCTGTACACAGTAGGTTATTATGATGATATTATTTATCAGCAGAGGCTAAGACAAGCATACATCTACTAAAACATTTATGCCATTGTTTTAAATTGTTTCAATGTTGTTTTTTCTGCTTTGTTGTTGAATTGTGTTTTATTTTCTGTAAAGCACTTCTGCTTTATTTTTTTAAGCACTTTGAGCTGAATTTATGTCATGAAAGGTGCTATATAAATAAAGTTTATTATTATTATTGTTATTATTAAACTTACTATTACTAATTACTAATTGTCAAGGAGGACTGAAAACAACTTTGTTGAAAAGGGGGCATAAAACGGTGGTTGTCAAAGTGGGTCCAGGGACTCTCAGCTCAGGGTTCCTAGAGTTGAAGGGGTTCCAAATGGACCTTTTCGAGGTCTGTAACTCTGACCGGTTACCGGTACCAAATGGACCCGTGAAGACAAGTTTCCATTTGACAGGGTCAAATTTGACAATAAGGATTTAGAAAAAAGGTTTGAGAACCACCGTCAAAAAAGACTGGGTCTCGCTGTATTACTCAGGCTGCACTGCAGTGTCTATTCACAGGCGCGAACCCACTACTGAGCGGCACGGGGGCTTTGACCTGCTCCGTTTCCGGCCTGGGCCGGTTCGCCCCGCCTTAGACAACCTGGTGGTCCCGGGCTCCCCCAGGAGCTCCATATCGATACCGAACTTAGTGCGGACACCCGATCGACATAGTCCACTGCAGCTCAGAACCCCTGAGCTCAAACGATCCGCCAGCCTCAGCCTCCCAGTGACTTGGATTACAGGCGCACGCCACTGCGCCCGGCGAGGAACAGAGGGACTAGTTGGGCTTTTATCTTTGAGAGACATTACGTCATACTGCGCTCGTCATCGCCATCTAGTGGTGTTAAATCAAAACAAAAACATGATGTTTATGGCAGGGCTCGAATTAACTGGAATTCTCAAGAAAAACATATATACTTACTGATTGACATTAATACTTCACCATTAATAATAATATTTTTTACACGTCTATCTGGCAAAAACAGCTAATTATAACCGTATAACATTCAAAATGGCAATTTTCGGGTGGCATTCATTTTTGTCCTAATCAAAGGGAAAATAGCATGCAGCATCCCCCCTCAATCCGTGTATGCAGCGTTATTTTGTATAATACCTAATGTATATAAATGATTGATAATTAAAAAAGACCAGGAGACCTGGTTCTGCCAGACCCTAGTGGTTGAAATCTGAATGGCTGGGTAGGAAAAGAGGGACAGACCGACAGACCAACCGACAAAGCCTCCTGTAGGCCGACCCCCTGGGTCTGGCAAAACAAGACCAGGAGACCTGGTTCTGCTAGACCCCTAGTGGTTGAAATCTGAATGGCTGGGTAGGAAAAGAGGGACAGACCGACCGACCGACCGACAAAGCCTCCTGTAGGCCGACCCCCTGGGTCTGGCAACAAAGCCTCCTGTAGGCCGACCCCCTGGGTCTGGCAAAAAGTTGCTAAATTATGTTTTGTTTATTTGACAATTTTAGAAGGACATGTTTGTGACATTGTGATGTCATTTTGTGTGATGATGTCATTATGTAGAATACCCGATGACATTTATCAAACTTATTGAGGCCTCTCTGGGACCACTCTGTTCTCTATCGAAGGAGAAGCCTGTGGACATAAAGTTTAGGGCGTGCCGTGACAAGAGGCCTCCCCTTGATATGGCGGCCAGTGGCCTCGGCCCACCATAGGATCCAAACTGCCCACAAAGCAATATGGCTGGGCATCTTTCCAAGAATGGAAAATTCTATTGTAGCCTACTAAGCTCATGCAGGGCCAGGGCTGTGTAAAATATAGCCTACTGCATGTGCAGAACAGATTCACTTGCCCTTGAGATGTCATTTAAATGCTGCTGTGCTGACCTGTAGCTTTGGTAACCAGAAAACAGACTGAGCTCTAGGGAAATCTATTCGCATATTACTTACGTACCCTAACCCCCAACAGACAACAGATATTGGTGTAAGAGTGGCCCTGCACAAAGTCTACAAACTCTGTTTTATCGGGTTTAATGATGTTGGGTAAAAGAGAGTAACCTCTTGGCTAATATTTTAGCGAGTATTTTATTTTCCACACTAATGCAAAGAATAATCATACATTGTAATTAATAATGGGACCACAAATATCTTTGAAAACCTTGTATAACTTCCGCTTGAATGGAGCCTAAACTCCTTACACACCGGGGCGTTTTTTTTCATGCGAATAATACGTTTTTTAAAAAAACCTTATAAAGTCAATGCAAGCTTACATGGCGCGAAAAAGCGAAAAAGCGAAGCGAAAAAGCGCCTTTTAATTATTCGGAACGAGTCCGAATTGATTCAGGCAATAGATTACTTATTTTTCAGAAAGTATACATTTTGTTGCATGCCTTCTGTGTATATATCTTGCCAGGACGAGAAAGGTCGACCTGACTAACCTTCCTCCATGCTATTCTGCTTTGAAGCCACACATCCAATGTGAATCACCATGTTGCCTTGTACAAGCTGGCTGATTAACCTATTGTGGAAAAAGCTAAAGAGAGAACAGGAAGAGGAGGAGATAGACTAGAGGGAGGATGAGTTTGACTGGTTAGTTCTTTGAACACGATGATTGATTAATCTGATATGTACAACCAATGTTACAAACTAAATTAAAATAGAGTAAACAAAAAATATATATATGAATTTTTGTTTACAAAATAAAGCTTGATTAAAAACTTAAAGGGATATTTCACTTTCAAAACAACTTTTGGTCATTTTATCATCTACTCAGGCCTTTGTGAGCCCCCCAGACAGTTTTTAAGTCGCTCGATTCAGTATTTAGATATTTGATATTCATTTTATCAGACACGCCCCCTTCCAATACAAACCCATTGTAACTTCAAACTCCATTTTAACCATGTTAGATTCATCAAAAACACCCGTCCTTGGTTCTGGTGACTCACCCTGCCCCCCTAATACGCGAGGGGGCCGTGTTTTTTCAATTACATTTTTCATTTATAAAAAAAAAGAAAAAGGAAGATTAATTTCTTTAAATTAAATTAAAATTAAAAAAATAATCGGAAAGACACGGCCCCCTCACGCATTAGGAGGGCAGGGTGAGTCACCAGAACCAAGGACGGGTGTTTTCGACGAATCTAACATGGTTAAAATGGAGTTTGAAGTTACAATGGGTTTGTATAGGAAGGGGGCGTGTCTGATAAAATGAATATCAAATATATAAATACTGAATCGAGCAACTTAAAAACTGTCTGGGGGGCTCACAAAGGCCTGAGTAGATGATAAAATGACGTTAAAATGATGTTTTTTTTAAAGTGAAATATCCCTTTAAATAAAAAAGATCTTGTTTGAAATGACCAAACCTATACCAATGATGTCACTGGTAGTCACAGGTTTCTGAACTGTCCACAGCCCTCCTCTGAGACACAGAACGAGTAGACAAAAATTGTACAATATTATAATGAGTAACACTAACACTCCCCAGAGGGGTGTAGACAGGTTTTTTTGTCCCTGTGATTGGAGTTGGGTGCTTTTTGCTCCTCCTGACTGATGAAGACCTAGAAGGTCAAAACGTTGCATAAATAAGAAGAATAGAAGATGCATTCCACAACCTGGTCCGTGAATGTATAAGTCCAACAGCAGGTATTTCAAACACACACAGCTTTTCTCCCAGTGTTACAGATAACTACTGTAAGAGAAAAGGGGCCAGTTATATTCATTTCCTTGCACACAGTGAATTACATACTGTACAGCCTTTTATAGTGCCACCAGGAGACGGATCTGCCTGATATTTCATATTCCATCCTGATTGGCGCATTCTGAACATTGCTGGCCCACAATAACTTGACCTGGCTCTGAGGAGCACTTTTTCTAGTTGCCTGTGTTTTTGTGTTGGGCATTGTTTAAATACTTTGTGTGTTGAGTAAGCACAATAGCTGCATAATGTTGTGTGGCGTACTGCTTAGAGCACATGGAGCTCCTTTTCAGGATTAGGGAGTTAATGCAACGATTCAGACACTGAGCTCTGATCAGCTGCTTAATACGGTTTCATCCCCAATAACTCACAGAAGCCTATGTATAGACGGAAACACACACCCACGCACATACACACGCACACCATGTATTTTGAACTGTACTGTTGTTACTCGGATAAATAACAGATAATAGCAGCTGCTCCCAGCCCAATGTTCACATGCACAATTTCAACAGAAAGCCTCCTCAGTGTGTTCCGCACAAGCTGCTGCCAACATCCAGTTTTTATCAGTCAGGTCTGGGTGCTCACGTCACATATCTAGTGGAGAAATCTAATGATGGTAATACTGATTAAATTGTGTGTCAGGGAGAAATACAGGCTATAAATGACAGACCACTGTCCGTGCCAAATCAGTACACACACACACACACACACACACACACACACACACACACACACACACACACACACACACACACACACACACACACACACACACACACACACACACACACGTGCGCACGCGCGCACGACAAATGCACAGGATTATGCTAATCCATGTAAAAACAAAGCAATATACTTCAGCCAAGCCAAGTCAAGCGTGGGATGTCCATCAGAGAATTATCAGGATTATCAACATTTTATCCATAATATAGCCCCTAACATTACCTAACAGTTATCTAATGCTCACTGTTGTAAACAGTATGTCAAAACACACCATGAGACATGTTGGCCCCCCAAGGTCATACTACTACTGACCACCATGGTGCTGCTAGACCATTCCCACCAGTGACCCATGACCGAAGGTGACCTTCTGACCCCTACTAACTGACCTCTCAGTGGGTGGCATTCACTTATAGTGAGGAGCATGAACCAACAGAAGCAGCAATGGCCACACTGTTTACTCAAAGCTGTTTCATGTTCTTCACTGTCTGCTTTTTCTCAGCTTCTGTTTTCAGAACTTCTCTTTTTATGCATGAGTAACATACATACATAATATTTATCGGTTGACTCCTTTATGCCATTCCAGTTTGCCATTTGGGCTTCCCCTCTCATCGCTTGTAAGTTTATGATTTATTATTTACTGATCATTCTATCAGGCCCTCTCCTGGCTCCCCATTTCTCCCTGTCAGCCTTCATTGGGCTGGAACAGAGGGGTCATGGAGGCCACAGTAAACACACCCCACTCCCACAGCCCATTCTTAGTTTTTTTAACCTCTCACCCCACCCCAACTACTATTAATCCTGATTGAAGTACTATGTGTGTTTATATGTAGGCTTATGCTTATGTGCATGTGCAAGTAAGTGCATGTGCAAGTAAGTGCATGTGCATGTGTTAGGGTATATAGGTATGCAGAATCATTTATTATGTACATTATGTGGATAGCAGTTTGGTTGTGGTCTCAGTAACAGTCAGGCATGACCTCTGTTGAACACGATGGGATTACAGTATATCATCCCAGTTTCGGCAAAGAAACTCTCTCAATCCTGTTGCTATGCAGCCATTTTAATCACAAACCTTTATCCTCCAATCTGGCCTCCTCGCACATGCACCCTTTCATTACAAGACAGCCAAAGGATTAATGCGGCTAAAGCACAAGATGCAGGGAGAAAGATAGAGAGAGAGATGAAGTTGTGGGTAAATAGGAGAGGAGGGGCACAGGATGCCACCCCCCTCTCCATCACCCTGTAAGAGGTGGACCATTTTGTTTTGGATTTATCAAGCCAGTGTTATGTGGGTTCATGTTGACAATATTATTCCATTCCACTTTGAATAGAAGCCCAGAGCGAGCTTGGTCTTATGATGCCATGATAAACAAAACATGATCCTCTCAACGAGTACTGCCATTTCACCGTTCCTGTATGGATGTTTGTTTAATCAATCCATTTTATAAAGCAGAACATTTTGAATTGTTTGGAGTTTAACAGGAAAGCTCCCACTAGCGTTGTCTCTGCTCTTCTCCGTGTCCCTCGGCCATCAGAGACATGTCCCTCCCTCCTGGTCTCCAAAGACACCACACAACAATGGAAGATCAGGGGTCAAGAGAAAGACCAGACTGTGTTGATCATGCAGCCTCAGTGGCCTTTCAGCCGCGCATTCATCATGTTTATGCAAATTCATTTACCCATCATTAATCCTCCATCATTCATTTATCATCTCCTATCATTTATCGTTGGCCCTGTCTTTCCCTCTGTCTGTTTTTCTCTCTCCTTTTCTCTGTGACCGTGTTTGTCCTTCTCTCTCTGAAGGGTAGGTCATGCAAGTGTTCAAATGCCACTGTGTTTGGGCTAGTGTGTGTGTGTGTGTGTGTGTGTGTGTGTGTGTGTGTGTGTGTGTGTGTGTGTGTGTGTGTGTGTGTGTGTGTGTGTGTGTGTGTGTGTGTGTGCGTGTGCGTGTGCGTGTGTGTGTGTGTGTGTGTATGTGTGCTCACTCAGTACCAAAGACACTCCCTCACATCACTTGCTTTTGATTCTAGGTTTTGGACGTCTTTCACCAACCACTTTTGACTGTTTTAAGAACATAAATGTTCCTTTAAGCCAATAAATACATCAATACAGAATCCTGCATCAACCATGAATTTAATTTTTGTGCTGTATCCATTTCCATAGGTTTTACCTGAGAATGTCTTCTCACATGCCTCTCATTGAGTTAAGAAGTTATGTCCAATTTATCAACAAATCAAATACATCAGAATTTTTTTTAAGTGCAAAACAAGAAGGAATAGACAAAACAGTAAAACGGGACACAAAAGAATGAGATATACTAACACAGGTCACAAACAGAGAGAATACCACTACTGCATTATATACAAAATGAAAAGACAACTAAATAAACAAGAGCTCATATAAATATTTGAATAAATAAAGGTACCTGCAATATCTGTATGAAGAAGTGCTTATAGCAATAATTAATTACAGCTCATCTGTCATGACTAATGTCTTCCCATTAAGACCTTGAAGGGCGTTCAATCATTTGGTAATACATTTACAAATCAAAAATGTTATCAAGCATTTGTTGATTTTCACAAAGTAAAGCACTATTCTACTGTAAACAGTGCAAATGCACCCCACACACGCGCGCACGCGCGCACACACGCACACACACACACACACGCACACACACACACACACACACACATACACACACACACACGCACACACGCAATCTTTGTGGGGACATCAAAACCATTTTGTTATAAAAAGAATGCCACCTTAACTTAATTTAACCCTAACTTCAACCTGAATCTTTACATAATGTAACCCTAAAAAAAATTTAATCATACAAATCATGGGGACCATGGGGACAAAATGTCAATTTTGTCTGGTTTTACTATCCTTGTGTTTCCCACAGATAGTAAAACACACTCACTGCTATAGCAGCTAGTTCACTGAGATAGACTCAGTCTTCAAGTCCAAGTATCTGACACCAAAGTCAGTCCGTGCTGAGGAAAAAAAACGAATCTACAGCTCATTCCTTTTGTCTTAGTCTCTGTAGACAGTGGCCATCTGTTGGGGGACCATTTGCGGTGGATGGTAGGGGTCATACGGCACATCTAGGTGCACGTCATAGCCGGCAGTCTGATAGAGGACTTGACCCTGAGGCCCAGCCTGCTCCATGGAGGGGGGAGAGTAGTGGTGTGGGGGCAGGTAGTGGGGTGAGGACTCTTGCTTGGAGACCAGGTTACTGCCAATGCTGAGAGGCGGTGTCGGGGGTCCATCGTATGGAGGGGTGCCAACGCCACCGCTATGGTCATTTGAGGAATGGTTCTCGTACATGACCCCCTTCATAGCCCTCAAGTGAAGCAGGTGAGCGGAGTCCAAAGTGCCATACGGGGGGCTCGGAAGGCCTGGTGAGGAGTACCCCAGGGTCCCTACCCCCATGCCAACCCCATTTAAAGCAGTAGATCCCCCCCTGGCTCCTTGTAAGTCTTCTGGCCGAGCTCCCACTCCATGGGAGGGGCCCAGCTGCAGGCAGCCGGCCACCAGGTTGCTTGTAGGCTGAGAGAGGCCCTTGCACAACGTCTCCATAAAGGCCCTGCTCTCTGTGGACTGCCCGCCCTCCAGGGCCTCAGACAGAGCGCATATGTAGTTGCGGGCCAGCCGAAGGGTCTCGATCTTGGACAGTTTCTGGGTCTTGGAGTGACAGGGCATGATAGTGCGCAGGTTCTCCAGTGCGTCGTTGAGGCCATGCATGCGAGAGCGCTCCCTGGCGTTAGCCTTTACGCGTCGCGCGCGGAAACGCTCCTGTCGGGCCTTGGTCATCCGCTTTCTCTTTGGGCCTCGTCGTTTGGGTTCATTCTCGTCTCCCTGTGCTTCCTCTTCCTCTTCGTCTTCATCGTCCTCCACATCCTCACTCCCCTGTTCATGGCTGAGTCCACTTGTTCTGTAGCGTTGTGAGGTAGGCGATGTTTCCCCATCAGGAGAGCTCATATCTTCATCCATCCACTGCAGAGGACTGACCTCCTCTTTACCATCATCTTGTCTCTCATATGGCTTGGTCATTATGCCACACTGGAAACAAGAGAATAGTTGTCAAACATTTACACAGGAGAGCAAATAGCAATAAAAATGAGAAGAGCTTGGTGCACTGCATTTACACTGTGGTACAAGGTGTGCTAACCCCTGCAAGACTGTAATTCTGGAAGATAGAATGAGACACAAATGAGCCCAATGAAGCAGTAAGCAAAATGCATTGCTAATGCTGTCCTGAATAAAAGGGCTTGAGAGTGGGTTACTACAAAAGTTTGGTTACTTTATCTGGAACAATAAATAAGTGTTGGTATTTCTTGAAACTATTAAAATATCATTTATTTGTATTTAAAAATCTATTTTGTTACGTTGCGGTGTCTTTCATCTTATAATACACATTGTTGTTTGTGCATTATGACTTGACTATATTAGTTTGCACTTGACTGGACCAATATAGTTTCACAAGGCAGGGCTGGGAGACCTAGTCCTGGGGCTGCCTATATATAGCAGTCTTATCCTTTGTGTGCATGGCCCACTCTGTGTGTCAAGGTGAAACTAAGGTTAAACCTTCATTGCTACAGTAAATCACATATAAATTCAGGACAATTATTAGATCGATGTCTCTCTTAACTCCACTTCAAACGGAATATATGGAACTTTATTTAATTTGAATTAGGTACATAGTGGCTGATCGATCCAATTTGTGTTACTTTCAATGAATCATAAAAATAGGTAGGCCTACGTTTGTTATTTAAGTGTCTCTCTAAACTGGGGCTAACAAATTCAGCACCGGACAGCTCCCTGCCTTAATTCTGCCGCGCTCTGGTGCCACAGGTGTCGATTGTGTTTGTATGAGTTACATACATTTCAGTCCTGCAAATTTCATAATATATAATCATCATATATATTTCATAATAATGCAAATAATCATAACATATATATATATATATATATATATATATATATATATATATATATATATATATATATATATATATATATATATATATATATATATATATATATATATATATATATATATGTGTGTGTGTGTGTGTGTGTGTGTGTGTGTGTGTGTGTGTGTGTGTGTGTGTGTGTGTGTGGTGTCACATATATAATGATAGTTCTGTTTACCATCGTGCAACCGCAAACCCTCCACCCCCACCCAACTCCCCATAAAACGGGGTTAGTAGACGACTAATCCAGGGAACTTCTAAAGTAGTAATTCCACGAGTAGCCTGGCTAAAGTCGCAACGACAGGATGCGACTCCAATCTGGGCCATGGCAGGATTTACTTGGATGAAGCGACGACCAGGGGATTAACTGAAGGTTAGACATCCCCAGATCACTGACAGGGAACTCTCAGAATGAATTAGAATAGGCTTGACAACATTTCAAAATGCTCTAATAATTTCGTTCTCCACAATTGTTGAGTATTTGCAGCCATTTTTTTTATCAGCAAACTTAACAAATCCATGAGCCATTTCAATATTTTATCAAAATGGTCAAATTTTGTCCAATTATATCTTGTAGGCCTAGCATGTAGTTTGTCCAATTCAATTAAAAGAAAAGTGCAAATAAGGTTTGATACAGGCAAAACAAATAGGCCTAAATACATGATGAGAAACCGTCAGGCTTTCATTTGAGATTCTGCTTCCAAAATACAGAATCCCCAAGTGAATATAAAGAGTTGTTGAGTCTTTTCTTTTTACTGTAAATATTTTTCTTTTTACTGTACATATTTTTCTTTTTGATTACTACTCGTTCATATGATGTTTTTGCATAGTATTGTATATTCGTCTATCATTAAATGTTTCGATGAATTGAATACACAGGACCCCAATGGAAACAAGCCATGGTGCTTTCTTGGGTTTAATCTTTTAAGCATCCTTTTGTATGTAGCCTACTTTCAGTGCTTTTTTTTTGCAAACTGTTAATAAAGTATTCAATTAATCAAACAAACAAACAAACAAACAAACAAACAAACAAACAAACAAACACAAAACCCATGAGCCTACATACCTGAATTGATGTGGCCAAAGACTTCAAATTGAATAGCCTAATAGGCCTATATGATATGCTACTTTTCCAATTGATCAATTACAATTCTGTTTGCCAACCAGTAGCCTAAAGATTACCCTATTAAACTTTAGTGTCGTCCGTAGCCTATTGAATTTGTCCTTTTGCAGAATATCAGATCGTCCTATAGTCCAGATAGTCTCACTATGGGCCACTCTGCAGGGGCTCATGGTTATTATAACCCACATAAAGCTCCTCCTCCCATTCGCTTCCAATTCACCAGTGTTACCAGGTTTTGCGAGAGAAACAAGCAAACAGGTCTATGAAAACAAGACATAAATAAGCCACTATGAGGCTACATGAGCCCTACAAACCTATATAAAGCGGCTATTTGAAAATAGCAGATCTACAACTCACAAGTTGCGAGCTTGATTGCTATTTTCAAAAAAATCTTGAAGAAAATGTGAAAAATGTGGAATATGTTTTGATACATTTTAACACCACAAATCTTGTATGTGAGTCCCTGTCATCAAATATTTTCAGATGGGGGTCTGCAGACAAATACATATTAATTTACTGCGGGGGGTCCTTGATATGAAAATGTTTAAGAACCACTGGTTTTAACAACATTAGGAAACAAGCCCAACATAAGCAACTACTTTAGAAACAAGCCTAAAAACCCGCAACTACAAATATTTACAAGCAACTTGAAGCAACTTTACAGAAAAACAAGCCCAAAGTTGCTTATAATAAGCCGACATGGCAACGCTGCAATTCATCCATAATGTGTTGAGTGTGCGCGTGGCCGGCCCGTGGCCCACGGAAGCTCCACTCATCCATCCCGACGTGGATCGTGTGTTGGAGCGGGCGAGGGGGGGGCTAAGCTCACTATGGCAGACAAGAGGGGGGGCGGGGGGCTTTGTTGCTTTGCGCAGGCAGCCGCCAATTCCACACTTTTGGCATTAAACGGTGGGGAGACGCGCTCACTCACGTGAGCCTAACTGTATGTGACAGCCTGAAGATGCGTGTGAGCAGGTGTTCCCTCATCCATCCACCCATCCATCCTTGGATCGAGCAGTGGTGGAAAAAGTATACTCACATTTTTTACTTAAGTAAAAGTATCAATACTGCAATGTAGAAATACTCAAGTAAAGGTCCGGAATTCAAAATGTACTTGAGTAAATGTACAAAAGTATTATGTAGGCTACTTAAAGTAGCTAAAGTAGGCCTACTCATATGCAGAATGTCCCATTTCACAAGTTTTCAAATGTATAGAAATGGCCGAAATGTATTTAGGGCTGAAGTGGTTAATGTATGTTTTGTAATAATAATCCAAATCTACTTTGTAACTAGTAACTAAAGTTTTCAAATAATTGTAGTGGAGTAAAAGTATAGTATTTGCCTCGAGAATGGAGTAGAAGTAAAAGTACTGAAAATTGGAAATACTCCACTAAAGTAAAGGTACCTCAAAATTGTACTTAAGTACTTGAGTAAATGTACTAGTTACTTTACACCACTGTAGGTCTTTTGGCAGAGCACTGCAGTGCATCCAGTTCCACTCCTGGGACAACCCTCACGAGACAGAACCTGTGTCCTCACATGATGAAACTCGGTTTCAGTTAAGTGGTGTGACATGGGGGGTCTTTTACCCTCCTATGTATTACTGACAATTTGTTGTAGTCTAGTAGGGTATAGGGCCCAATACATGTCAGTACCAATGAATATATCTGATTCTGAAACATGGGATTGTTAGGTAGTGAAATAGAACATATGATTGTGCATGCAACCCATCAATAGGCCTATCTACCATTATCTCCCACATAAGACATGCAGCCCCAACAAGATATGGGTCCCCAAATCCAGGAGGTATAGTCTAACATTTTGATCATCCACCACTTACCGATTTATTAAACATTTTTATTCAATTACGTTAATTACGATTAATTACTAAACACCAAACTAGCCAAGTGAAGTGAATTCATATAAAGCTATCGCTTATTCACATCTGGGGGATATGTTGTTCACCACTCATCTAAGCAAGAGAGACAAATAATTTGCCTTAACTCATGAGGAACACATTCATAATATGAACACATGTGCCAGCTTGTAGAGAGGGCTAAAGTAATAGAAACAGGAACATTTCGACAAAATAGAAATACAATAATTGTTGATCAAATAGAAAAGTTTTAGATCTGCTATTTGTGTAAAAGTGTAAAGGTCTTACAAAATCACCAGCTAGTATTTTCCATCAAAACAATTCCATGCCTCATTCATGCAGATTTGATGCCTTTATTTGCAAAAAGGCTACCTCATTCTGAATAAGAATTGCATCACTTAATCGGCACATAGTTGCATTCTGAAAAAAACTCAAAAGGATGAGTTCGATGGCCACACACTCCCAAGCTGACTGCCCTATCCACTGCTTCTCCCCCCTGGGTCTCTGACTTTCATATTCCACACCTGAAGCCCAAAATGGGAATAGCCCAGCCTGTCACACTCACATCCCCAGAGAGGGAATAACTAGGGAATATCCTGACTGAGGCCCCTTGTCATCAAAGGCATGACAAGCTTATTATACAGCTATTCTCAGGGTAAATGTAATGATATTTAGTTGAGCCTCAAAGTGATGCATTTGTGTCTTTGTCTGAAAATGTGTGCACCAGAGTCGAGTGTGTGCACCTAGGTTGCCGTGCTCGTTTTGAGGTCTAACATTTCATGATGTACATGTTTTACATGAGATTTACTGTGTTGCATGATCTGACTTTTGTTAACACCAAATCACAATTAGCTACATTAGGATAAAATCTTATATTTTATTTTTGCACAGCACAGCACAAACCGGTTAGATAACTGAATGTTCATTCTCCATAAAAGTGATGCTGAGGGATCTAGTACAGTATGTATGCCATACTGTGACTGGGTTCCATAGTCTGGGCCATGCAGTATGATCTTCACTGGCAGATGGTCTTTTACAGTACATGAAGCAACCCTCTGTCTCCCAGTGGCTCAGATGCTCTTGTATTCTCTACTGACGGCTCACTTGACTTATTGACATCTACATATATTGGTTAGGCAGTGACCGCTATGGGGTATACTACCTTACCTTATGTAGATATGTTTGTTAAAGGAAGCATTTAACTATAATGTTCTAAAATTATGGAACAGATAATTTTTCTTCCCTTCACACTAGTACACACGGATCAGATGACCTCTTCCAGCATCCCCAGTGCTTCTGTTTGTGACAGTGGGGAGAGCAAGTTTAGTCCATCTGTCACACTGGAAGTCCTAGGAGAGATGCCAATACCTCAGCATGAGGAGCATTTGTGTGTGTGTATGTGTGTGTGCATTTGTTTGTGGAGGAGCCAACAGATACAGTAGAGTGCATGTGTCGTTTCTGTAACTGAAAGTGTTTTACAGGGTAGGGTTGTTAGGCCCACGCCCAACCCCCAACTTGGACGACCAGGTGCTGCAGAGTGCATGTGTAGCAATCCTAAAATTGGCATTTTAATATCATAAACAGTGTGGCCTTGGATTTAAAACTTAATTTACAATATTATAGCTACAGTACGTCTCCTTACTGTAACATTATAGCTACCTATATTCTCCTGCATATTCTCCATCTTCTTCAAAATGTATGCAATGATCCAAATGATCTGTGTCGCTTTAAGAGTCTTCATGAACCAAACGTGAACTGGAGAGAATGAATGTTGCTCTGTGTTTCACGGTCTGACATCAACTTTTTGAAATGACCAGCATCTAAGCCAAACTTGAACCTCCCTCCAGCCCAGTCCCAACCTTGGGGAGACAGGGGTGACGTGGGCCATGTGTCCTCCACCTAACAATCTCATTGAAGCGACCCCTTCATGGAGTGACCCCACCCCCCACCCCACCCGTCACCACCAGCATCAACCCCTAAACCCTTTAACCCTTCCCTAAACCCTCCGTTGGCCCCCTGATGTGCGTGTTCATTGGCTGACCGCCTTCAGGCGTCCCTTTTCCACAGGGTCCATTGTCTGCCCCCATAAGCAGCTTTGTTTCTGCATGTGCAGCTGGGCTAGCCCGCGCGGCCATTAGCTACAACATGCTAAAGAGAGAGCGGGATAATATAATTACAAAACAAAAGTCAGGTGGCTCGCCAAAACTGCCAGGAGAAGCCCATTTGGGGGGAGACGAGGAGGGGCTGGCGGGTGGCCAGCCATAATTCGATTATGAAGTTGTGTGAGTGACAAAAGAAACAATTGAATCCTTCTTGCATTGGCCCCACTGTGATTTAATTTGATTTCATTTTGGTTTTCAAAGGAGGGGCCTGTGAAAAGGGAGAAGATTTACTCTTCTAATTTCTAGAGTCAATGGCACAGAAAATTTGATATGGTTTGACAAAGTTGCAAGGGGTAAATTCTTTGCCGGGCTAACTTTATTGTCAGGCTGACATGAGATTCTGTCCGCTATGTGAGGCCCAAATCAGATGAACCACTGAAAGGGCCTGGTTTTCCTGTGAAGTGATGCTTTTACACTCCCAGTTTGCATGAATGCACACACAGTCGTGGACAATGGGATCAGTGGCAGATCTATCTCCGGTAATACTTTCTTTCAACAGAGGTGCAAGTGTGTCCCCCAGTTCAGTCGGCAGACCCAGAGTTTATCCCGTTAGTCACCCTAGATGAGTGAAAGAGTAAACGAAACCCCCATCCCAGCTGGAGACACACACACACACACACACACACACACACACACACACACACACACACACACACACACACACACACACACACACACACACACACACACACACACACACACACACACACACACACACACACACACACAACTTAGCCCCAGCTGGGTTGGTACACAGACCTTTATAGACAGCTGATAGGACCAGGTTCGGCTAGTGGCTACTGTTCAGACCAGGTCAAGCAGAACAGGATCTGTTAGTGTCATTTAGTGTCTATGGCTTAAAGTGCACTGCATTTTGTTTTTGTTTTGTTGTTTGATAAGCCTGTAAGCGATTGTGTCAAACACATACATGCACATACTGCTGATGGCGGGGTGTCCGCATTCTGCCAGTTAAGGGGTGTGTAAATGCCCGTTCTTTTTCAGATAGGGTCTGATCGTGCCCTTGGGAGTAGATTTTCATTCATGCATTTTATGACGTGGAATTGTGAATTTCTGAAAGTTGTGATTCATTTTGAGAGTTTCTGGATGGAAATAAAGTTAGAATATGCATACCATGGGCAGATCACTGCATATTGCTTTAATGCAGAAATTGTTTTGAACAAACAATACATGTCCTCATCATTACCATACATGACAGCTTATTTCCTTTGTAACTTGTATCCCTGTAACATTTAGTTTTTTACACATTTCAGTTCAATTTAAGAATTATATACCGTTGGGACTATGCTGATCAGTGATGGATATGAAATGTGAGTGATGGACATTTCTAATAGATGTCTGATTTATCTGGGCGTGGAAGGGAATGCGGAGGCAATGAACTTCTTCCCATCACCGTAGGTGGTCTTATCCCAGGTGTAAGTCTGGATCATCAGCTCCTTCCCTCCCAGGCGTAGACGACACCTATAAGAATGCAGATCATGGGTCAAAAAAGACGCATAAGCAAAAATGCATTAAATCTACATTTTCATCAAGTGTATGGATATGCTTACTGTTTTCCAGGGCGGGTGATATAACAAAGACTGTAAAGGGCAAAGTCAAACTCAGGACTGCAGCCAATGATGGCAGAGCCCACCTGCTTGTAGTAACCATCCCACTTAAACTGCATGCCCAGAACATCAGGGTAGGAGGTCCACTGATAGATAGATAGACAGACAGACAGACAGACAGACAGACAGACAGACAGACAGACAGACAGACAGACAGACAGACAGACAGACAGACAGACAGACAGACAGACAGACAGACAGACAGACAGACAGACAGACAGACAGACAGACAGACAGACAGACAGACAGACAGACAGACAGACAGACAGACAGACAGACAATCAAATCAATCAATCAATCAATCATAAAAAAAAAGTTATGCATAGGCCTACAAAATGATGGGTTGATATTGTGGATGCTTACAGGTCCATCAAAGCTGTGGCTGTAGTAGTTAAGCAGGCCCTGTTTCTCAAGAAGATAGAACTGGATCCAGTTGTGGAAACCAGACACCTTTCCACCCTTAACCTCTCCTATAACAGAATGTGTTCAATTTCAACTTCAGACGACTTTATTTTCCTTTCGGAACTTTGTTTGTGCAGTGGGTAAAAGACATTATCATTGCAAACAAAAACAAGAATATTTGCATGATCGCAATGGTGATTGTTAAGGATATCTACGACTTGTCAAACCTGCAAAGATGTGCTCAAAGCCACTGGAGTCCATTTTGCCGTTGTAACGGGAGTAGAGACCAAACCACATCATCTTGAGGTCCTGGATGAACTCCTCCTCTGATGAATAGCGACCTAAGAACACATAATAAACTCTAATGTATTTAAGCCTGATGTATGCTTTGAATGCTTGACAAAACTGAAAAATGCATACATTTGTCTTCAATCGGGCTGTACACTTGATGATGAGATATACTGCAATGCTACAGGAACCTCTGTAATACATATTTATTTGCATTTCTAGACCAATGTGAAGACAACCAGTTTTAATTAGACCTATATATACCCTTAGTGAAGAGGAAAGCAAATAGCTCCCTGCCCAGCTCAGTGTTGGACATGGACTCCCTGATAAAGTTTTCCTGTTCAGCCAGCTGCTGTGGAGTGAAATCCTCTGTCTGTCCCGTCATTCTCCGGTAGTTGTCCAGTACAGCCACGAAGGCAGCATAGGTGGGCTTTGCGAACAGAACCTCTTCATTCAGGTAGCGGAACAAGCTGGAAATACAATGAAGAACAATTTACTGTAGAAAGCCAGAACGAGTAAGCACCAGCATATGAGAGGGGAACAATTACAACGATGAAGTGAGCTTTAACCACTTAAGATAAACCCTAATCTAGACTTACTGGACCTGAGGCTCTGTACTAGGACTGCTTCAAAAAAAGAAAGTCTACACCAAATCTCTTTGCCAAAAAATTACGATCTAAGCTTACAAGTTGCGACGCGTTGTGAGCTTATAGAGCTGCTATTTTTGGCTAATGTTCCCCCCAGAATATGGAGGGGTTCAAGTGGTTAACTGGATCTTATAAAAGCACAAAAATGAAGAAGAACTACTGAAATATTTCTGTTTAAAAGAAGAATGTCCTTACGGGCGAGGTGACAGGTCCTTCTGGGAGCTGGTCTGGGAGTCGTGCACCAGGGCCTGAGGGTCAATGATGACCTCTGAGGCTGAGGCCTTGTTTGAGTCCAGAGCGTAAAGAACCTCAGAGATAGCCTGAATCTCTGAATCAGTGATCACACTGCCACTGCCACCGCCACCACCACTGTCCCCATCACCTGTAGAGATGATGGGGAGACACACACACACACACACACGTAAAGACACACATACGTATAGACGCACCATTTGCTAACATTTGTTATCGTTTGATTTTGTGATTTCTCTATAGTAGAATTGGTAGTTGGTGCAGTGTGATGAGGTACACAAGAACACAAAGGAAAGTTGCATCCAACTGTTGAGTTGGACCATAGAGCCAGACTCATCCAGCTTTAATACATTACACAGCAGAACAGTGACATCTACTGGTTACAGGCTCAAGTGACTACATACACATACATACTGTATATGTGTATGTCTGTACACACATGAGCCTCTTTTGACAGCACAGCACATAATAAAATAGCCCCCATTGAACTGGGAGGAGCATAACACGGTCATTTACAGGGTGGAATGGTAGATAGGCTGTTATGACCAATCATTTCTTAATACTTTTCAGACATTTTGAGTTGAATTTGGTGTGTTGCCTTGTGGCACAAGACAGGACATATATCTGACTGGCCAGTGGTCACCATGTGAATTTCCCCAGGTGTTGGCAAAAGAACAACTGTGTACAGAAAATAGTAACACAAACAGATAGGGGATAGCTGATTAAGAGTGCAGAGGTGCTCTGCAGCACCTGACCAATGGTCAACAAAGGGACCGTTATCGAATTTACTCACAGAGGTCAGTGTAGTCATTGCAGCAGTTATTGTGCTGGTCACACTTGGAGTTGCAGTGGCATTTGTTGTTGGAGTTGTATTTCTCACCACAACGGCCCTTACAGGATGTTGCGCCTCCTGAAGAAAACAGTAGACACATGAGTGGTCATTTGAGGCTCATGGTAATAGTATGTGTTTTACACATCTATTAATAGACACAAAGGTCAGGGTTATATTTACACATGTTTTCACATTTAACAACAACCTAATAGTCATTCACCTTTGCAGAGGCTGGCATAGTCGGAACAACAGTCTTTAAAGCGCTCGCAGGATGGGTTACACTGACAGGAGAATCTATTGTCTGTTCCGTATCCACACCGCCCCTCACAGGAATCCAGGGTGTCTGACAGCCAACAGAATAGTTGTTACACAAGGACACATTGTATGGTACAGTATATCCCATTCCAAAATAAAGGCTTAGACACTGACAGAAAATGTTGGGGCTCTTAGGATGCATAAATTGACTCATTTGCAAAGCAGTGGAAGTTTTGGTCCTCAGACCATCATAAGCACTGAGGACCAAAACTTACACTCCTTTTTTTCACTGTCACTTTTTTCACTATGTAAATAAATATATATATATATATTTTTCATCCTAAGAGACTCAATATGTTTTGTCAGTGTGTGAGCTTTTTCTGTTTATTCTGGATTGTAATGCTTTGGCCTCTTGTACCTGGTTCTATCTTTGGTAAGCCTTAGTCTAGAGTCTAGACTAAGGCTTACCAAAGATAGAACCAGGTTACTAGACTCTAGAGCACAAGCTTTTCTATGTTATTGAAAATATTGTATATCCCCTAAAAAAAATTATAGGATCCTGTAAAGATGAGTTAAATAGAGAATTCAATTATTGGAATTAACTTACAAGACATATGAAAAGACAAAAACGAAAACCACAAGTTTTTCTGTGGTGAAATGAGAGAAATGTCTTACTGCTGTGTCCCTGGTAGAACAGGGTCACCGAGAGGACTAGAAGGAGAAGGATCTTCATGGTGCCGCCGTATCAACCTGAGAAGAAGGACCACTGCCCAAAGTAAATATCTCCCTTTTATGGTTTCACCTGGCCAATCCAGTTGCGAGACTCACTCTACGCCAGCCCCTAAAACAAGATGACACTTTGTTGTATAAATAGAATTTGTATTTGAGCCCATATTACTGTAGGCATACATACATATTTAATTAAATAAAAACTACAAAAAACACAACAAAACAACGGTAACTTAACTGTTCCATAGTTAGGCTACTAGGTTAGAATGATACTGTAGGTCCTTTATAAAACTAGTGCAACAAGAAACAAATTCCTCTGTAATGTATTTTAGACTCATAATATTGAGCTGTATGTAGCAAGAACTATTTTGTGCATTTATATAGCGTATTTTATCCAAAGCACTTTATATAGATTTGTGCATTACATTCACCCACACATTCACACACCGATAGCGGAGGAAACCATGCAAGGCACCAACCTGCTCACCTGGAGGAATTAGGGGTTTTTAGCGTCTTGCTCAAGGACACTTCGACACTAACTCTGGGGGAGCCCGGGAATTAAATGGGAACCTCACGGTTGCCATCTGGCCACTCTACCGGCCACTCTACCCCTGAGCCAATGCCGCCCAAACAATGACATTCCTAAATCCAGTTCTAGTGCAAACACAAATTTCAGGATAAACAGTGGCTAATGAACACACACGCACACACACAGTGAGAACCAGCACACCTGAACACAGGTGGTGCCTATCAAGTTTAGACCTCCACTGTTTGAATATGCACAGCAAGAGTTAGATAATTATGTGGCCATGGCCAACCTATGTCTGATGCAGCCAATATATACAGAAAAAATATTTTGCAAACATTACATTTGTTTACAAGATCCAGTTCATTCAGGTTCTTGAAAACAGGTGACGGTCAATAATGTTCTGTGTGGAACTGGAACTAAATGTTCCTGAACTTTGCGCCCACCGCTCCTATATCTTCTTTTTAGTAACTTTTCTTTTTTGGTTCCTTTCTTATAAATGAATGTGTGATTCTACCTAACCCACAAACAGATTGACTAAATAATAAATATGGTACCTCATGATATTTTCATGCTGATCAAACCATTCACTGACTATTTGTGCCTTGAGGATGGTGGCACTGACATTGTGGAACAGACTCCCCAGGATCAAGACAGAAATAGCAGACTTTAGGGTGAAAGTGATCAATTAGATAGATTCCTTTTTCTTTTTCTTTTACCTTACTGTTGTGAATTCAGTACTCTCAATGTGGTCCTAAAGAGTTTTCCTCTATTAAGGCTTTTGAGTGATGATGATTCAGTTGAGTAGCAAGCTCTGAGAAGTGAGAACAAGATGACACCAGGCAACAGTATCACACAACAAGTTATGAAGTTTATTAAGCAGAAACAGCATATGAGTCTTGACTGATAGAGATAGACAAGGACAGGACAGGAACATACAGTACTGTGCTTAACACACAGTCATGTGATAAATGCAATACATGATTTATGTGATGTTCTGATAAGTAGATGAGTTTTTCACAGTGATATCTCATTTGTTTGGGTCTGCCCTCCAGTATCTTTGTTAAAATAGAGCATCATGGCGTCACACACATACTGTATCGACTGTATCTACTGTATCTACTGTATCTACTGTACATGCTTACTCAGCTGCTAGAATGCAGTACAGTTATGTACAGATGCTGGGTTGCAGGTCAAACCTCCAGTATATTATTATATAACAGTTACCATACAGTATACAGTACATGATGGGGTGGAGCTACAAGAAAATATATATTACTAAAGGAGTTAGAAGAACCCTGCATTCAGTGTACTATTAGCTACCAATTGCTTTCATTTTTAATGTTACCTTTGAAATAACAAGATAAGATCAATCCTTATTGCAGGTGTCATAGCAACAACAGCTATGAGAATGAAACACAAGAGAGGCACGAATAAGAGCCAAGAGCCAAACCAAGATAAATGAGAATAAAAATAAAGATACAAACTAAAAAACATGATAAAAATACTGATAGATAGTCTGTAACTTTAGAAATATATATATTTTAATGTTGACAGTGCTACAGTTGGGACTATGCTGCTTAATGATGGATATGAAATGTGAGTGATGGACATTTCTAATAGATGTCTGATTCATCTGGGCGTGGAAGGGAATGCGGAGGCAATGAACTTCTTCCCATCACCGTAGGTGGTCTTATCCCAGGTGTAAGTCTGGATCATCAGCTCCTTCCCTCCCAGGCGTAGACGACACCTACGTATAAGAATGCAGATCATGGGTAGACGCATAAGCAAGAATGCATTAAATCTACATTTTCATCAAGTGTATGGATATGCTTACTGTTTTCCAGGGCGGGTGATATAGCAAAGACTGTAAAGGGCAAAGTCAAACTCAGGACTGCAGCCAATGATGGCAGAGCCCACCTGCTTGTAGTAACCATCCCACTTAAACTGCATGCCCAGAACATCAGGGTAGGAGGTCCACTGATAGATAGACAGACAGACAGACAGACAGACAGACAGACAGACAGACAGACAGACAGACAGACAGACAGACAGACAGACAGACAGACAGACAGACAGACAGACAGAAAGACATCAGTCAGCCAATCAATCAATCAATCAATCAATCAATCAATCAATCAATCAATCAATCAATCAATCAATCAATCAATCAATCAATCAATCAATCAATCAATCAATCAATCAATCATAAAAAACAAAGTAATGCATAGGCCTACAAAATGATGGGTTGATATTGTGGATGCTTACAGGTCCATCAAAGCTGTGGCTGTAGTAGTTAAGCAGGCCCCTTTTCTCAAGAAGATAGAACTGGATCCAGTTGTGGAAACCAGACACCTTTCCACCCTTAACCTCTCCTATAACAGAATGTGTTCAACTTCAACTTCAGACGACTTTATTTTCCTTTCAGAACTTCTAGTGCAGTGGTTAAAAGACATTATCATTGCAAACAAAAACAAGCATATTTTCATGATCGCAATGGTGATTGTCAAGGATATCTACGGCTTGTCAAACCTGCAAAGATGTGCTCAAAGCCACTGGAGTCCATTTTGCCATTGTAACGGGAGTAGAGACCAAACCACATCATCTTGAGGTCCTGGATGAACTCCTCCTCTGATGAATAGCGACCTAAGAACACATAATAAACTCTAATATATTTAAGCCTGATTTGAATGCTTGACAAAAATGATGTATTTTCAACTGAGAAATGCATAAATTTGTCTTCAATCGGGCTGTACACTTGATCATGAGATATACTGCAATGCTACAGGAACCTCTGTAATACATCTTTATTAGCATTTCTAGACCAATGTGAAGACAACCAGTTTTAACTGGACCTACATACCCTTAGTGTAGAGGAAAGCAAATAGCTCCCTGCCCAGCTCAGTGTTGGACATGGACTCCCTGACAAAGGTATCCTGTTCAGCCCGCTGCTGTGGAGTGAAACTCTCTGTCTGTCCCGTCATTCTCCGGTAGTTGTCCAGTACAGCCACGAAGGCAGCATAGGTGGGCTTTGCGAACAGAACCTTTTCATTCAGGTAGCGGAACAAGCTGGAAATACAATGAAGAACAATTTACTGTAGAAAGGCGGAACGAGTAAGCACCATGAGAGGGTAACAATTACAATGATGAAGTGAGATTTGGCCACTTAAGATAAACCCAGACTTAGTAAACTGGACCTGAGGCTCTGTTCGAGGACTGCTTAAATGGATAATGTTCCCCCCAGAATTTGGAGGCTGGGGTTCAAGTGGTTAACTGGATCTTATAAAAGGACAAAAATGAAGAAGAACTACTGAAATATTTCTGCTTACGGGCGAGGTGACAGGTCCTTCTGGGAGCTGGTCTGGGAATCATGCACCTCGGCCTGAGGGTCAATGATGAGCTCTGAGGCTGAGGCCTTGTTTGCGTCCAGAGCGTAAAGAACCTCAGAGATATCCTGAATCTCTGAATCAGTGATCACACTTTCACCACTGCCACCGCCACCACCACTGTCCCCATCACCTGTAGAGTGTGTGACACACACACACACACACACACACACACACACACACACACACACACACACACACACACACACACACACACACACACACACACACACACACACACACACACACACACACACACACACACACACACACACATACACACACACACACACACACACACACACACACATACATACGTATAGACACACGCACACACCGTTTGTTAACATTTGTTATTGTTTGTTATTGGTGCAGTGTGATGAGGTACACAAGAACACTAAGGAAAGTTGCATCCAACTGTTGAGTTGGACCATAGAGCCAGACTCATCAAGCTTTAATACATTACACAGCAGAACAGTGACATCTACTGGTTAGAGGCTCAAGTGACTACACACACATACATAGCACATACAGATGTTTATGTCGAACTGGGAGGAAGAATTACACAGTCATTTACAGGGTGGATTACAGGATAGCATTTCTTAATAATTTCCAGACATTTTGAGTTGAATTTGGTGTTTTGCCTTAAGACAGGACTCATAATTTCTGACTGGCCAGGCCGCCAGTGTCCACCATGTGAATTTCCCCAGGTGTTGGCAAAAGAACAACTGTGTACAGAAAATAGTAACACAAACAGATAGGATAGGGAATAGCTGATTAACAGTGCCGAGGTGCTCTGCAGCACCTGACCAATGGTCAACAAAGGGACCGTGATCTATCTTTACTCACAGAGGTCGGTGTAGTCATTGCAGCAGTTATTGTGCTGGTCACACTTGGAGTTGCAGTGGCATTGGTTGTTGGAGTTGTATTTCTCACCACATCGCCCCTTACAGGATGTTGAGCCTAAAGAAAACGGTAGACACATGAGTGGTCATTTGAGGCACAGGGTAATAGTATAAGACTTTTACACATCTACTAAAAGACACAAAGGTCAGGGTTATCTTTACACATTTATTCTCATTTAACAACAACTTAATAGTCATTCACCTTTGCAGAGTCTGGCATAGTCAGAACAACAGTCTTCAAAGGGCTCGCAGGTTGGGTTACACTGACAGGAGAATCTATAGTCTGCGTCGTATCCACACCGCCCCTCACAGGAATCCAGGGTGTCTGACAGCCAACAGAATAGTTGTTACACAAGGATACAGTCAGTGGTGTAAAATAACTTAAAAAAAAAATTTAAAAGTACATTTACTCAAGTACTGTACTTAAAGGATCTACACCATGAATTTAAAAAATATATTTGATATTTAATATCATATGGTGTATGTCCCTCAAACCTTTTTCAAAAGGTTTGAGCCTAAATCATCACTCAGATATACTCATCCCAAGTCAATTGTCTCTGGCTTATACAGCACTTTCAGCTGCAATACCAAAACGTCCTCTTGGGCAGGGGGGGCTACTGAGCAATTCTGTCTGTTAATAAAAAAAAATATTTAAAAAAAATATTTAAAAAAAAAAAAAAAAAAGGAAAAATTCTGCATAAAAATAAGCATCTAAGAAAAATACAAAATCGAAAAAAAAACACTTTGAACATTTTTGAACAATTCCACCAAGTGTTTGAGGTGCCTGTTTCACCCACTTCCGGGGGGCGGAGCCAAAATCTGAGCCCGAAGTATTTGTTCGTAGACCCCCACTTAGGGGGGGTAGAAAAAGTTTCGGAGCGATTCGGGCACTTTTCATTTAACATTGGGTTTGCCATCATTAATGTTTGTGACATCAGAAACATTTCCATTCTGAGATCGCCTGTTCAGACACGCCCATTCTGGAAATCCATGAAATGAGAAGGAATGACTGAATTAAAAAAAATAATACAAAAAACCAAGAAAAAAGTGATTTTCATGGTGTAGACCCTTTAAGTATTTCCAATTTTCTGTACTTTTACTTCTACTACTTCTACTCCACTACATCTCAGAGGCAAATATTGTACTATTATGCCACTATACAGTAATTATTTGACAGCTTTAGTTACTAGATTTAGATTATTATCACAAAACATACATTAACCACTTCAGCCCTATATATTTTTCGGCCATTTGAAAATATCCGATCTACAAGCTCACAATGTGTCGCGATGTGACGCATTGTGAGCTTGTAGATCTGCTATTTTCCAAAGATTTGTATACATTTTGAGCTTGTGAAAACGGAGATTCTGCATAATGAGTACTTTTTTACTTTAAGTATATTTTGGTACCAATACTTTTGAACTTTTTCTTCCATCCTAAGAGCCTCAATATATTTTGTCAGCGAGTGAGCTTATTCTGTTTATTCTGGACTGTAATGCTGGCCTCTCGCACCTGGCTCTATCTTTGGTAAGCCTTAGTCGAGAGCAGGGGTTTTCAACTAATTGTGAACCAGGGACCACCACCACCCTGACAAAGAATCAACCTGGGGACCACTGTTGTGTTGGGTGGGGATATGTGGGCTAAGATTAGTTAAAGGTGCGTTGGGGTGGCCCTTGTCTGAAGATCGCTTGAAATATGCTAGTGGTCCAGAGCTATAAAAAAAAAGGTTGAGAACCAACCACTGATCTATTCCTCTTACTTTATCCAACCTTCCATATTAAACTCATGTTAACTGATACTATAATGATTTGTAACATTTATGAGTGAGCAAACACATGACATGCCATTAAATGGCTACATTTCCCTTCTTGAGATTTTAACTCCCTTTTCTGTGGAATTTCTTGACCTCAGACTTCCCAGTAACTGACTTAATTGGCTTGTCGGGTCATTTAGTGCACTGTGGTCATGTCTGTCTTTTCTTGGCTAAAGTGGTGGTCATACTGTACATCATACTGTTATATAATACTATTCTTCAGGTATGCCAGTGTGGCAATACCACTCTCACAGAGATACATCGTTACAAACGGTAAATTACATTTAGCTTTTACTGTCTGAAAACAGATCCAGAACTTCACAAGGGACTGTCTCTTGAAAGAGTCTGTGGACAATGAGCTGATCCTCCTCTGTAAGGTAAGCTTGTACTTTTGGAATTGAAACAAACCTCCTCCAATGACCACTGTTAAAGTAATTTTGAAATGTAGTGAACATTTGTGAAGAACTGCTAGTTAATGCAATGATGTCTGAGTCAAATACACTCCTCTCTTTCCTATGACATCTGTTACCCTACTGCAGACATTCTGACTCCTAGAGACAAGTTTGCATTTGTTTGGTTCAAGGACAAATTGGCTGGTTTGTGGTTGGGAGGTAGGAATAGTTGAAGGATAGGTGTTTTCTGCCCCTGGCTGGAACAAAGGGAATTATAATTATTTTTGTTTTCAGGTGTTTTCGTTGTTAATGAAGCTGTTGGGTTGGAGGAGGGATCTCACTATTTTGTCATTTTGGTGATGTGAATATAAGTCACTTGCTTTCAGTGTGATCTTTGAGTTCAGACTGCTGGCTGTTCCATACATTTCTTGTCCTGCTGAATTGTAAGTTTGAAGCTCCTTTTTGATATCAGAAATATATCACCAATTCTTCTAAAACTGTGACTTTGTCTGTGCCTTATTTTGTCTATTCTGTTTGACTGAGTTCCCATTCAGATTCTGCTTTGACACCACTGATAATGTTTTTAATTCCACTGTCCTCATATCACACAAATACCAAATTACTAAGTTTCTCCAAAATAAAACAAAATAAAATGATGAACAGAAACAAAATCTTCGCTTTATACATTACTGAATGGATAACAATAAAAAATAAAAGCCTGGAGATCGAGGCTACTGAATGGATGACCAGGGACCACATGAAATACCTTCACGGACCACCAGTGGTCCACGGACCACCAGTTGAAAACCCCTGGTCTAGAGCACAAGCTTTTCTATGTTATTGATAATATTGTATATCCCTTTAACATAATTGTATTTATCAAAATATAAGACAAAAACGAAAACTACAAGTTTTTCTGTGGTGGAATGAGAGAAATGTCTTACTGCTGTGTCCCTGGTAGAACAGGGTCACCGAGAAGGCAAGAAGGAGGAGGATCTTCATGGTGCCGCCGTATCAACCTGAGAAGAAGGAAGCTTGCCAAAGTAAATATCTCCCTTTTATGGTTTCACCTGGCCAATCCAGTTGCGAGACTCACTCTATGCCAGCCCCTAAAACAAGATGACACTTTATTTAATTAATATAATTTGTATTTGAGCCCATATTACTGTAGGCATACATACAAATAAAATAAAATAAAAACTACAAAAACACACAACAAAACAACGGTAACTTATTTGTTCCATAGTTAGGCTACTAGGTAAGAATGATACTGTAGGTCCTTTATAAAAAACTAACAAGTGCAACAAGAAACAAATAATATTGAGCAGTAGAAAGAACTATGATATTCCTAAATCCAGTTCTAGTGCAAACACGAATTTACTCAGGATAAACAGGGGCTAATGAACGCACGCACGCACGCACGCACGCACGCACGCACGCACGCACGCACGCACGCACGCACGCACGCACACACACACACACACACACACACACACACACACACACACACACACACACACACACACACACACACACACACACACACACACACACACACACACACACACACACACACACAAACAAACACACAGTGAGAACCAGCACACCTGAACACAGGTGGTGCCTATCAAGTTTAGACCTCCACTGTTTGTATTATGCACAGCAAGAGTTAGATAATTATGTGGCCAACCTATGTGTGATGAAGCCAATAAATACAGAAAGAATATTTTGCATTAAATATTAAATATATTAAATAAAACATCACATTTGATTACAATATCCATTTCATTCAGGTTCTTGAAAACAGGTGACGGTCAATAATGTTCTGTGTGGAACTGGAACTAAATGTTCCTGAACTTTGTCCCAACCGCTCCTATATCTTCCTAAAACTTGTTTTGTTTTTTTTCCTTTTTTGTAAATGAATGTGTTTTGAAAAATATTTTCACAGTCATGTGTGTTCCCATTCTTCTACCTTCAGATCTGAGTGTAGTGATTCTACCTAACCCACAAACAGATTGACTAAATAATAAATATGGTACCTCATGATATTTTCATGCTGATCAAACCATTCACTGACTATTTGTGCCTTGAGGATGGTGGCACTGACATTGTGGAACAGACTCAAGACAGAAATAGCAGACTTTAGGGTGCAAGTGATCAATTAGATAGATTCCTTTTTCATCAATCAATTAGATCAATTAGATAGTTTCCTCTAGTTAAGGCAAGCTCTGAGAAGTGACAACAAGATGACACCAGGCAACAGTATCACAAGACAAGTTCTGAAGTTTATTAACCCATTAAGACCTGAGGCCGATTCAAAACGTATTTTTCAAAAATAGCAGATCTACAAGCTTGTAGCGCGGCACGAAGTTATGCGCTATGAGCTTGTATATCTGCTATCTTTGAACAGCCAAAGTATAAAATAATGGTTAAAGTGGACAGATGCTTTCCTGGTTTTAATGGGTTAAGCAGAAAGAGCATGTGCTGTGCAGAAGTGGCGGGAAGATATGAGTCCTGACTGATATAGATAGACAAGGACAGGAACACACTGTGCTTAACACGCAGTCATGTGATAAATTAAAAGATGTATGTACATGATGTATGTGATGTTCTAATAAGTAGATGAGTTTTTCACAGTGACGTCTCATTTGTTTGGGTCTGCCCTGCAGTATCTTTGTTAAAATAGAGCATCATGGCATCACACGCATACTGTATCTACTGTATCTACTGTACATGCTTACTCAGCTGCTCAAATTTATCAGTACAGTTCAGTACATATGCTGGGTTGCAGGTCAAACCTCCAGTATATTATTATATAATAGTTACCAAACAGTATACAGTACATGATCGGGTGGAGCTACAAGAAAATATATATTACTAAAGGAGTTAGATTTAGAAGAACCCTGCATCTGCATTCAGTGTACTATTAGCTACCAATTACTGCAGGCGTTTGCTTTCATTTTTAATGTTACATTTAAAATGACAAGATAGGATCTGTGTCTGGTGTCAGCAACAGCTATGAGAATGAAACACAGGAGAGGCAGCCAAATCAAGATAAATAAGAATAGAAAAACAAACAAAAACATGATTAAAGCACTGGGTGTCTGACTGTGTGAATGAGTGAACATGTGTACTGTCTATCGATACTTAAATGTACATTATGAATATATGAATGAATATCACCATGTACTATACCGCCATGAATTTATGAACATTATATGTATTTATTAATTTGTGGCGGTAGGCTATAGTACATGTACATATTATGTACCCTCTATCCGGGACGCTGTGGGCGCTGGGGGCGTGTCTTCTCCTCCGCGTCATCAGCGCCCATACCCTAGGTGGGGTTGGCGAAAGGGCCTACTCTGTGTGGAGTTTGCATGTTCTCCCCGTGTCTCCTAGGGTAGTTAATACCCTCACAAAAACATGTAGTAATCCTGGTCGCTATACCGCCTCCCCCATGACAGCCGGGGCGCCTGATGGAAGGATAAGGATAATTCCTTTTAACAGGTCGTTCATGAAAGTCCTTGCGGTCTTGTTTCCAATGAGAACCTGTGAGCAATTGGGGTTAAGAGTCTTGCTCAGGGACAAATTTCATATCATCGGCACATATGCTGGGATAGCCTGGAATCGAACCTGGGGCAACTAGGGCCAGCTGGTTCCCTAGGCGGGCTCACTAACCACTCAGCTATGGCTGAAGGGGAAGTAGGGGAAGTAGCCTCGATCTCCAGGCTTTTATTGTTTAGTTCAGCTAAAAAATAAAAGCCTGGCCCAGCGCGTCGGTGTACTCGGTATGAGGAAGTGTTTCATTTCCCAACCAACCAGAGTGCAGTGGGCGTCGCTCGTAATGTTGTGTTAACGGGGCGGGGGTTGACGGACAGATCGGTGAACCAATGGGATCAGGCGCAGTCTCTCGCCGGCTCTATAACACCCGCCCCTCTATACACGAAATCAGGAGCGTTGGGGCAGTCTAGAGGGGAAGGGAACTGGTTGGAATAACGTGTTCCTTCCACGCGCTACGTCCAACCAGGGAAACTCTCCCCTGTCAGGTGACAAGAAGGTCAGTTGGCTCTCATGCATTGAAGGAAGCATGAGCTCGGCCCTGGCCTCCCTACTGTGGGGGACTGGTGTAGTGCTGGTGTAGGGCTGGTGTAGCGCCCAGGATCACTTAGGAAATTGGCACCGGGTGAAAAAAATGGGTTACAAAAATCACGGGATAAAAAAAAATAAAAATAAAAAGTACCCTCTATCCACACTGGTTATATGAATGAATATAATAGCATGTATATTGTATATTATGTACAGTCTATGAACAATAAATATTAGAATGGATATGTGTACTGTCTATCAACAGTGAATATGAGACCAAATATACAGTCTGTCAACAGACCTTTAATATGAATATATTGATGAATGTACAAGTACTATATCTATCAACAGTCTATAAGTGAATATAAGAGCAGCCTGTCAACAACTATCATTAACAGGCACTATATACTAGCTGTATTCAGTCATTTTGGTGGTAAACAAAATACTGTTTAGCCTGCTAAAGCATCCAGTTGTTGCATTTCACACAGTTAATCAAAGATAGCTCAACCAAAATAGCTTTTTTCCAGTGTTGTTGTTGTTGTTGCAACACTAGATAGACAGTTGATACCACTTCCTGGTCCCAGTGGGTTTCTAACTAAAACAAGTGCCACAAATGTAAAAAAGTACGTGCACTACCATTAGACAGAGACTCTGTTGAAATATATCTGTTTAATTAATACATTGATTAATTAATTAATTAATTAATTACTTATTTATTTATTTTTACCTCAAACCACAAAGTCCAGCACATTTTCATGGGAGCTGCTTGTTTATTTACCATTTTTCTTTTATTTACATGTTTATTTAATCTTAACTGACCCTGTTTGGCCAGTTTTGAGATATGATATTCACAAATATTGAGCCGCTCGATGAATTGAATACACACAAGACCCCAATGGAAACAAGCCATAGTGTTTTCTTGGGTTTATCCTTTTAGCATCTGTGCTTTTTTTGCGAAATGTTAATAAAGTATTCACTGACTCAATCATAAGCTCAGGGCAAGAGGAATACTGTAGTGTCACTTACTCCCTTCCTCCAGGCGGCGCTGTGAGAAACTAGTGCATATGGTTACTTTTGGATCCAGTCGGCTGCCTTCCACAGAGCTGTCAGCGTGTATTTCAATGACATCCCGGTCTACCTTTCATAAGAAATAAAGAATAGAAATACAACCATGTCGTTAACCTTTGTTTTTAGAGCATTAAGAACACAAGTTTCAAAGGTAGGCAAGTATAAATGCATGTTCTTTTGTTATATGCGTGTGTCAATAAGAGGTAGAGCTGCTGTCAGTCAGTTGATTTCATTCACTGGTGGCTTTCCTTAAAATGAAACAGTGAATTGTGATTTGGACAGAGTTGGACTTTCACCTTGAGCAATTATAAGTATACACAGTACTTCCTTAAATGTACAGCCAGATATAGGGAGTCTGCAGTGGCAAAAGAAGTAGATATTTTACTTAAGTAAAAGTAGCATTACCACAATATAAAAAATACTCTGTTAAAAGTAAAAGGCCTGTGTTCAAAATGTTACCTCAGTAACAGTACAAAAGTATTGGCATGAAAATATACTTAGTTACCAAAGTTAAGTACCAAAAGTAAAAGTACTAAAATGTTTGAAAATAGCAGATCTACAATTAAGCTCACAATGTGTGGCGATGCAACGCGTTGTGAGCTTGTAGATAGGCTATTTTCAAATAGCCTAGGTATAGAATAGGGCTAAAGTGGTTAATGTATGTTTTATAATATTATTTATATCTGCAAAGTAACTAGTAACTAAAGTTTTCAAATTGTTATAGTGGAGTAAAAGTACAATATTTGCCTCTGAGATGTAGTGGAGTAGAAGTTAAAGTACTGAAAATCTGAAGTACTCCAGCAAAGTAAAAGTACCTCTAAATTGTACTTTTCATCCGATGTCACCCTCAGGTGGGGGTTTGCCAGTATGTGCAATCCTTACACACAGGCTGTCACCTTCTGGCTGCTGAGAAAGCCCTCTTGATGAAGCTGAGGAAGAGCACTGGATATACCTTCATAAACTGCAAGAAAGCACTGGAGAAGTTTGACAATGACATAACGCAGGTATAACCCTGTCTGTCTTTTTTTGTTCAGCATTCACATTCTGGTTGTAATGGTATTATAAGATATTAAGCTAAATACATTTTTTAAACATTAGGCAATATCAGTGGTTCATCAATGCATGCCATCTTCTCTACCCCGAACCTAAGGCTGAGAGTTGGTTACATGATCAAGCCCAGAAAGAAGGTTGGAGCAAAGCAAACAAGCTGGAGGGTCGGAAAGCAAAAGAGGGTCTGATTGGTCTTTTTGTAGGAGACAAAGCTGCAGTTATTGTGGAGGTAAGTCCAGTGATAGTGGCTGACTCTGGTCATGCACAACAGCCTTAACATGTTAACTTGTTTTGCCTCCCTGCCAATTTTGTGCTGTTTAATAAGCAATGTATTGTTCTGCCTACGTTCATTTGGTTATCTTATGTGGTCCTAGTATTCAATTCAGACATGGTTTCTGTTCTGTCCTCGTGCCTGTGTGATCCAGGTAAACTGTGAGACAGACTTTGTTGCTCGTAATGAGAAGTTCCAGCAACTGGTTAAAGATGTGGCATTTGCTGCCATGGCTCACCACCGGACGAAAACTCAAGGCCAGGAAGGATATTCTAAGGTATGGATGGACTTAATTGTGGAGCTATGTTTAGCGTATTTCACTTCAGTATCAAAGAGCTCTGATGGGGGCACCAATAGCCTAGTAGTGTTTAAGGCGCATACCACATATACTGTAGGCTCTAATGCAGTCTGACAACGAGTCGCGGGCTCGATTCTCAAGGCCGACGGCCTTTGCTGTGTGTCACTCCCCATCTCTCTCTACCTGTTTCCTGTCTCTCTACTATCCAAATAAGATCCAGAAAAGCCCCCCCCCCCGCCACTAATGGTCTTAATGTTGGTTCAACCCTCGTCACAGCTCCCTCCGTATACTCATCAGAGCAGCCATCTGCTCGGTGAATGCAGAAAAGTAATTTTCCCTCAGTAAATACTCCCTTTCCCAAAAAGGATACGGTGTCAAACACTTAGGCTGATAGCACAACAGCCAACACTGTGACATCTCTAATGCAATAGTTTTCAAAGTGGCATCTGGGGACCCCCAGGGGTCCTTGAATGGTGTCTCCAGCAAATTGAAGAACAGTTCCACACTTGAGCCCTATTTTATTATTCAAAAATAGCAAATCTACAAGCTTACAAGTTACAACGCGTCGCAACTAAATAAGCGATTTAAACGCTTTTTTCAACCCGTCGCTTAGATTTTATTTTCCGCTAGAAGTTAAAACATCTGAGAGCAGGGGAGATGACCTTTACTTTTTGGATACGATGTGCGGAAAAGGGTTAGAGTCATGCATAGTGGAAAATATTCGAAAATGTCCCCCCCAACAGGCACCGAGCTACTGTATGTGGAACCTCATCTCGGAGCTATACAGCGGAGGGAGAGTTTCCGATTGGAGCAAGTAGATCACCTAGTTTTTTTTCAAAGAAAGTCAAGACAAATCCAGGGACAAATCTTCTCCCTGGCACCAAATCATATCAGATGGGGGACCGCAGCCAAATTACATATGCACTTGGGGGTTCTTGACGTGAAAAGGTTTACGAAGCACTGCTCTAATCTAATGCACTGAATGTTGTTGGTTTCAGAATATGCTGGCAGCTGATCAGCTGAGTAAACTTAATGTCACTGAAGGAACTTCACTGGCTGACCAGGTGGCTCTCACAATAGGTCAGGATTGTTCACATGGCATGTTACATGACCATATCTCATGTTAAGGCTGGGCAAAATGACTTCAAATGACTATCATGATTATTTCAAACATCGATTACAATTAATGAAGAAAAAGTTAAATTATCAGGTCTGCAAGCTCACAATGCGTCACATTGTGAGCTTGTAGATCAGCTATTTTCACACATTTTGTATTCAACCATTGTATATAGGGTTAAAAGGTCAATCAGACTAATCGATTTAGTAGATTATAAAGAAATCTATGAGAATTGTTTCATGTCGATAAGAAATACCATTTTTAAAAAAATGCTTCTTGATTATTGGATTATCCAACATGAACAAGATTAAGTCGGTTATTGGTTCTAAATATTGTCCAGCCCTAATCTTATGCATATATTTATTTGATTCTGCAATGTGTTAGTGATGTAACCCTTGGCCCCCCTCCCATTCTGTTCGCAGGCCGTCTGGGTGAGAACATGGCAGTGAGGCGGGCAGTGACAGTGGGGGTCCCTGCCGGTTGGCACATTGGGTCTTATGTGCATGCCGCTGTGGCTGGCCAGAGTGACATGACCATGGGCCGCTATGGTGCCCTGGTGGTGTTCCATGGTGGAAAGGAGGGGTCTCAGGAGGCACTGGGGCGTAAGCTGGGTCAACATGTGGTGGGGGAGGCACCTGTGTCCCTGGGCAACATGGATGATCTGCCTTGTGGTGAGAGCGAGACTCGCCTGCTGCCCCAGACCTTCCTCCCAGACCCCAGCAGGACAGTGGCGCAGTTCCTCAAAGGGCAGGAGGCCCGAGTCCTGGACTTTGTCCGATTTCAATGCGGCGAGCCGGCCGCAGGTGAAGGAGCGGAATGAAAGGATGGAATGATTTGTGGAGTGATTTGTTGTTATTGTTATCGTTATTATTATTATTTCTTATAATGATGATACAGTATGCAGATACCCAGAATATTTCAAGCGTTCAGTCTTATTTTCTGCTATGTGTCTAATATGTCAAATATGTACCAACACTTGCTGTACGATTAAATCAGTCTCCCAACAAGGATTTTTGTCAACCTCAAAATGTCGTTGAGTTACTTTTTTTTTTTTTACGGGAAGGGTATAGGCTATTCCTTCTTTTTTTCTCAAGTCTTCAGAATTACTGTTTAAGTGGACAAGGTCACTATCGAGATTTTGGGTGAGCTTGATTCCATAGGTTATATTTTATGGCATTTCTGATTAATATAGACAGCGACTAAGACTTCATAATCTTGGCTCCGAAGCTTTTTATTTTTTACATCAATAATGTTGCCATACAGATGTTATGTTATCCAGATCAAATGTACTTCAAGTTCATATGTTATACGTTACTAAAATGTGCAATGTTTGCTTGTCCACATGCTATAAATATGTTAGTATATAAGATGCTAATTTTGATGTCTACTTACCATTACTTAGTTTACTTGTAGCATTTCTTGGCACTATTTACTTCCGCTGCATACCCTGTTGTTGGTTGACTATAATTCATGCTGCATACTCTGGATAAGAGTGTCTGCTAAATGTCTATCCAGATTGGTTTTATGCAGAGAGTTATGGTTTTATGCAGCATGAGTATAAACAAGGCTATATAAGGACTGATTTGCAAAAATCAATGTTTTGTTTTTTTTTGTCGTTAAGACTTGATCAAACCAATCTGATTCCAATCTGGATAGGCCAAAAATCTGATTTGGGGTTCCAGTACTGTGAACATAGCCTCAATGTACATTGTAGGACAGTGAGACACAACATGAAGCTCTGCAGAGGGATCAGGGATGACAAGCAGCAGCAACACAGCAGGCCTCCAGCTAGGGCGTCATTGCAAGGTTAGGATTCCTAAAGTAGAATTCACCCTGCAGGCTGCCTGCTGAAGGGTGGAGGAGGTCAATTATTTGAACTCAACCCAGAAACGATGACTCGCGTCACCAGGCTTTCCGCAGTACCCGTGGAAAGCCTGGTTTCTATTCCGAATTAACCAGCCTGATCCGGTCTAGAGCCCGCTTATTATAAACACCTTAACATACATGCATTCTCATCCTGCTCCGTTTCCGTGTCCGCTCTAGACCCAGACCGGATCTGCAACCTGCAAAGCAAATTGATCCTTGTCCAAATTCTTATGTAAAATTAACACCCCTGATTGGCCGTTCCAGCGCCGAGGTAGTGACGACCAGTGTTGCCATGTCGGCTTATTATAAGCGACTTAAAGCTTCTTATTCAGTAAAGTTGCTTGTAAATATTGGTAGTTGCGTTTCTTTTGTGGTTCTCAGACATTTTCATGTCAAGGACCCCCAAATTGTATATTTTTGTCTGCGCATTGAAATCTGCTGTGCCATAGGGCCCGTGTCCCAGATTTGTGTTGTTAAACTATTCCACATTTTAAAATTGTTCCCAAATTTCTTTAGAAAATATCATATCTACAAGCTCACAACGCGTCGCGAGCTTGTAGATCGGCTATTTTCAAATAGCCAGTGTGTTTGATGAGTGCTCATGTGGCCTAGTTGCTTCTTTTGGGCATGTTTCGCTTATTTCTCTCACAAAACCTGGCAACGCTGAGTGACGACACCAGGGGTGTACCCAGTACTCAGGCTCAGTGAAAGAAGAACCAGAGATATTTGATTGTCTCAAATCGGTCCAACAAACCAAACACAAGACATGGTAAGCACACATTTACACCCTCATCAGAAGCATAGGAACGAAGCATTGCTTTTTGTATTTATTTGAAGGTGCCAATGTGGCTACCTAGCTGATGTTACATAGCCTAAATGCTGCTTTAACCGTAACGTTAGCTATACGAGCTAAGCCTAGGCTAAACTGTACCATGGTCTAATCCCACCACTAATATCTAGTCTTTTCCTTTGCATTGTCATCATGAACGCTGCTCCTCGACCAGTCTGACTTCTCAGAGGACCAGATCTGTGGTGAGTTTAAACATCTATAGGCCAGTGTTTCCCGAACAGTGGGTCGGGACCCATATGTGGATCGTGGACACATTTTTATGGGTCGCGAGTAAATATCCCCTTATTTTTCAGTAACTACATTTTATTTTAATTATTAGTATTTATTTCAAAATATTTACAAAAAAAATCAAATTCCTTTAAATTCGAAATAAATAACTAAATTGACACATTGTGAGCTTGTAGATCTGCTATTTTCACTACCATGGGTCCTGGGGAGATTTCTCTTTTGGGTCTTGAGCTGAAAAGTTTGGGAACCAGTGATCTAGGCCATGACGTTCATCTCAACATCATGGTAATTTATTTGGCATTATAGGTTTTTGAATTCCTTGTTCTGACTGTAGTGAAATACTGGTTTCATCACCCTGCGGGAGCCCAGCAGGTAACAGTGTTTGCGGTGATGATGAATATCTTAACGCAAAGTTGATCTAACCTGGAATGTCTGCTGGTTGATTTGTGTTTGTTAATCACGACTCATTAAGTTAGAACCGGTAACATTAAGAAGTGTTTATGCTACTAGTGGAGGATGGATGTTGCATTGCATGTCATGTCATGCCATCCGATCATCCTAACTAAACATCACGACCTCGGCACAATGCGTGGATGATCTAAGCATCGCAGGCCTAATAATGATATATTCTACTTGACTGGCCCTTACTTATATTTACAAGCAACTTTACATTTACAGAAAAAGAAGTCGCTTATAATAAGCGGACATGGCAACACTGTTTGTGAGTTCTTCGTGGTCTGAAGGCGTGGCTCCATAACATCACTCGTCAGAGTGAAACTGTGTGACTTAAACTCCCGGATCGAGACAATTCATTGATTCATGGGCTGTTTGCTCTGTTTCACATGACAGTGGCCTTGTAAGGGCCTTTGTTTAGTGGGAGAGAGACGCTTTAATTGCGCGTGTTTGTCAGTGAAGATGGGTGACAGATTGCACGGTCAAGGCACTCATCGCTGGCTTTCAATGCCATATAAGGGAAAATGGGGCTACTTGTAGTTCTGTCTGTCTGTCGCTAGATGAGCTCAGTGGTGGGAAAAGTACTCCATTTTTTTTTACTTAAGTAAAATATCAATGCTGCAAAGTAGAAATACTCTGTTACAAATAAAAGTCCGGAATTCAAACTTGAGTAAAAGTACAAAAGCATTGGTATCAAAATGTACTTAAAGTACCAAAAGTAGGAAGTAGGCTACTCATTATTCAGAATGTCCCATTTCACAAGTTTTCAAAATAAATAAATATACATGAAAATGTATGCAGATCTTGAAAATAGCAGATCTACAAGCTCACAATGCGTCACGTCGGAAGCATTGTGAGCTTGTAGATCGGCTATTTTGAAATGGCCGAAATGTATAAAGGGCTGAAGTGGTGTTGAAGTATGTTTTGTAATCAAAATCTACAAGTTTTCAGATAATTGTAGTGGAGTAGTACAATATTTGCCTGAAAATTGGAAATACTCCAGTTAAGTAAAAATACCTCAAAATTGTACGCAAGTACAGTACTAAGTAAATGTACTTAGTTACTTTACACCACTGGCTGCATGCCATCTAAAGAGAGACCAAGAACTACAACTGTGGCTGATACTTCAAAGTTTGGTCCTGTGTGTTCTATTAACAAGCTATTGTGCACTTGTTATTGCTTATTTATTTTATATTAATTAATTTTTATATAATTTCACCATTATGCAGCATACACACATGCACTGACTATCTGTACCTGAATCATGTGTCTCTCCTTATCAGAGTTCAAGGAAGCTTTCCTTTTGTTTGACCGAACGGGTGATGGAAAGATCAGCTTCAGCCAGTGCGGGGATGTCATGCGGGCCCTTGGACAAAACCCTGTCAACGCCGAGGTGCTCAAAGTTCTGGGGAACCCCAAATCAGAAGGTGAGCCCTATAGCAACTGATGCTCAGACCAATGACTTGCAGTGAATCGCAGTAAGTCACTACATCACCTAATCAACTCCATTTATCACGCTTGGATTAACATGTAGGTCGGTTGTCTTGAGCGTGACCTCATTGTAGTCTAACAGAGTCGGTACATGGAGTCATTTTCCTGTTTGTCCTAGTATGTCCGTCATTGACTTATCTGCATGTAATGCATTTCTATTGTGTGATAACCTTTGTGGGTCGACGCCCCAAACAGTCAAGACAACAAGTCCAGTCATGTTATTGACATGCAGACATTGGCATGTCATGCTTACAGAATGCTCAAAGGTAAATAGATAAATGGTATTTGCAGGCTCACCGAATTTCTTCAAACACGGATGTCTGTGCACACATTCCAGTGCACATTAACATAATCCTTTAATGGCATACAACAGGTTTTTCTTTTGGTGTCTGAAGTTATTGTCATTGATTTCTGTCCCTATCTAGCATTTAAAAAACGTGATATTAAAAAGCCTGACAAAGACATGTCATTTCTGTCTGACACCTGAACAATTTGAAACCCCTTTTTATAAAAGTTCTAAATCATGTTCTGATAAAAGATAATAATAATAATAATAATAATAATAATAATAAACATCTTGGATTGATCTCCAGAGATGAACCACAAGATGCTGGATTTTGAGCAGTTCCTGCCCATGCTCCAGGCCATCGCTAAGAACAAGGACCAGGGATCCTTTGAGGACTTTGTGGAAGGCCTGCGTGTCTTCGACAAGGAGGGAAATGGCACAGTAATGGGAGCCGAGCTACGTCACGTCCTCACCACATTGGGTAACGACACACACAGTACTAGACCACAGATTACCGGCATTTTGAATAATATTATTTAGTCAAAAAGTGCTAAATCAATTAGAATTAAATTATAATGATTAAAATAGGCAATCTACGGCTACATAATTGCAGACACAGATGTTCTCAAAAAGGTTATATCGGTCTGGCTTTACACAGTATGGTTTTATCTTTAGGACTTATCAAGCAGCCACACCTGTCTGCCATGTGTCTGCTTTGTGCCAACTCAGTATACAGTATTTTACTGATTAGTGTGATTAGCAGTATCACCCTTCATCAGTTGTCTGTTAAATGTTTTATCAGAATTTATACCAATGACGTATCACAAATTCTTAAGATCCTGTTCCCTATTTACCTAATCAGCTGACTCCTCATTGAATTAAATAAAAAATGGATGCATTTCCTGTTGTTCTCATTAGTGGCAAAGACATGAAAGAAAGGACTTGTTTGCTCTAATGTTGTGCTTCATTTCAGATGATAAATCACTTGTCACATTTTGCATACCACAAACAATGTAAAGTAGTGAAAGAGCACTACATCATGTTTTCACTCTGATCTCTATTATTAACCACATTAACCCTGGCATCTCTATTTATTATACACAATATAATTAAAAGTAGTAGATTCATTTTTGCGTGACACCATCGTACGATTCCGGGCAGCTCTTGGAATGAAAGAAACATTCCAGTGATCTTTTCTTTGATATTAGTGTTTTAGAATATTTCTTTGTGTTGTAGGTGAGAAAATGACAGAAGAGGAGGTGGAGACTCTTTTAGCTGGACACGAAGACGCCAATGGCTGTATCAACTATGAAGGTAAAGCAGGAAGGGTTGTGCAACATGACAGAGTCATGTGTTGCATTAAACAACAAAAACAACTTGTATCATACTTGTTAAAACGTATTAAATGGAATGTTTTACGTCCACCTACAGTACATAACTAGAAGTTGTAGAAGCGTTTCTTATACAAATGTCTTGTAATCGATCATGGTCACTATGTCTTAGGTGAGTGCATTTGAGTCTTTCGTGCTTTTTTACTTACCGTAATGTCATCACTGACTCAGTGTTCCCGTTCCACAGCCTTTGTCCGTCACATCATGTCCGGTTGAGCAGAGGGTATGAGCAAATCCCTAAAGCCCTGCCCACTATCAGCTTCTAGCAAAGTAGTGGGGCCTCTAGTCATGTGGAGGTCCAGGGCAACCAGCTCAGGAACTCAGCACTGCACAATGGCCTCTCGTAATGGTTACTAGATGGGTTAAGTTATAAATAGTAAAACAAGAAGGTTTCTTTTCTAGTTTAAGTAAAGTTTGACTAAGTCAATTTAGAATGGCAACACACAAATTGTACAGCCATGTACAATTTGTACATGGCTGTACACATTTTTCTAAATGTTGGTATGCCTCCTGCTTCTCAAAAAATACATTGTATAGATTTCCATGGCCTTTGTGCAGTGATGGGATCCCTACTATGACTGGTTGAAATGGTTTTCTCTCCTAACTTTCTCTCCCTCTTGCCGAGCACTCTACCTAGTGTAGCATAGCCTGCATGTAGCTTCCCATGCATGTTTCTAGGTGCACCACTGACCCCCATGAACTTTGGCTTTGAAAGGACAAGAGACCCTAGGCATGGGGTGTGCTGTACCCAGAGTACAGGAGAACGGCTGATCAACTTGGAATGCAGATGTGATGTTGGGTTTTTCCACAGTAAAATGGTTCTTGACTAATGAGCCCAAAACGTTTTCATCTGTGTTCCACTGTTTGGAACAGTCCGCTCCTCTGGTATGGTGCCGTCATGCTGAAGCAGAAATGTGATCAACTGCTTGATTTCTTGTCCTCAACACTCGCTCCCACAGAAGCTGCTGCTGGAACTGTAGACGTGCTAGAACTTCAAATAGTGTATCAAAATGTTCATGTTTGTTTGGCTCTTGCCAGGTCTCTGACCTCCCCTTTGTCTCTCTTCCCTACACTTGCCTTTGGTTTTCCTGTGGTACTGTAGTTGTAGATCATTACCAAATATGAAAGGGCTTGGGGACGGCTAATGTTCCAACATGTTCCAGGTTGTCAGTCCGTTGGCTGTCATGGCTGGCCAGGAGTTTCTTCTCTTCGCCTTAACCGAGTCGCTATCCGTCGTGCTACATTGTTAGCTGCTCGCCTTTTTCGAAGTCTCTTCAAATGTATAATATGTTATTTTTGACTGATTAACTGATAAGACTCTGGAATGGACTCGATGCAGAAGCATGTAGTTAGCCTCATAGCATAATTGCCTAACTCACTTTTTGGTCAAATTGATTTTTTTTCCTAGCTCTACTCTCCTAACACTGCTGCACCATTGTGCCTTATTGCCTATGTCCTAAGCCAATCAGAATGCTTGTTACATTCCAAAATGACTTTGGCAGAAAGTGCTTTGGGTCAACTATTTTGACTTAGGCAGAAAGTTTTTTTTTTTGTAACAAGCATTCTGATAGGCTGAGAACATGGGCAATAAGGCAGGATGAATCAGCAATGTTAGAAGAGTAGAGTTAGGCAGATATAAATAAAAACAGATAATCATGACTTAACTGAGTTTTTCGGTTTCTGCCTAGTCATCGAGGCGACTTAAGCAGAAAGTGATCTTTTTAGTTTAATTGTCCCTCCTGAAAACCTTACAAATATGAGTTGGACAATTATGCTATGAGGCTAACATTGTGACTCTGCGATATTTGATCATGTGTTTATGTAACTGTACTTGGGAAAACCAGGTGGAAAGAATCGTCTGGCTTCCAGTGTTTGGAGCACGGAGCTGTATGCCTTATGAGGCATATGTGCAATGATTGGGTCACTGTGACTCTGCTGCCCGATGCTGTAGGTTGCTGTTCTGGGATTCATCTGACACTGTCCAGGCACTGCGCTAATTCTTTTTGTTTATGCTCTTCTCTTATTCTCAGAACTTGTCCGAATGGTGATGAGTGGTTGAAGATTTCAAGAACACACTTCCAGCTTAACTTTATTCCAAAATATTTTTGTATTATGTTTGTCATACACTCTGTCACAGCCTCTGTCACGCTGCCCTGAATGTGTCCCTTGTTTCTTTGTCTTGACATCTTTATTTTATTTCAGAAGTGCCTTTTCTGTGTCTGCGTTCAAGAGACCCTTCCATTTCACATGCCACATCAATGCATGTCCTCATGCCATTCCTATGGGCAGAATTGGCAATAACATTCCCTCGACAATTTTACACATTTCTTTCCTGTCACTTTACCCCTGTGTCAACGTTGTACTTGCTAGCTAGCTATGTTTTTTTTATAGATGAGATGCATGCTAATTGGCTGAGACAAAACTGTATTGTAGAATTTACCTGGCCAAACAACAATGAAAGGGATATTGTACTGTCATCTAAAATTATTGAATAAAAAAAAACATGTTTTCTGAATTGCCTTTTCTTTTCTGAAGAACCCTAACCCTTCATCTTGATCTTACACATTTCACATTGGACTTTAAAGCCCATGAACTAAAGCTAAATTCCATCACCTGTGCATCTGGTATTCTAAACAAACCTCAATGCAGACAATGTTGGTGATACAGAGATGAATGAATAACCATAGGTATTTGTCTTTTATCTCTCACATGGAAAAGTGTACCTCTAAGCTGGTGCCAGGTCAGTTATGTCCTTTGTTAAGTGCAACATTTGTTTTTGTTCCACTGGCTTTTGTCTTAGAAGCCAAACAAGTGTGATATGGGAATTGTAACTCCCAGTCTTTGTCTATCACAGTGATTATGGCTGACAGTTTTGATTTTTTTTACTGGCCAAGGTCAGAGTTTAACCCAGTGCTTGTAGATGAGTCATTGTGACAGTGGGGTGTAGTTTGTTGTTGGCTGCAAGCTGATTGGTTGGCAACCTTAGTCAATCCGCTAGTGATAAGGACCTCATATTAAGTGCATCTGGCATCTCTGTATTTCTAGTTCACTTTACTGTAGAGTTAACATTTACAGTAGCTCGACAGTAGCACGAAAACGTTATATTGCTTGCAGTAACTAGGCTCGCCACAATAATGAACCACTTTTTACAGTGACTCCTCTTCACGTTTTCATTTATTTCCCCACCCCCCAACATTTTTTAAGTAAAAGTTGGACATATTGTAATTTCGCCATTCAATACAAACTGCAAGAGTAACTGTCAACATTAATTACGTGATGATTTACTGAGGAAAAGTTGATTTCTAATGTATCATCAATGCAATTGCTGCTACCTTCAGCATAGTGAAAAACATACCGAAACAGAAACTGAACAGACACACTTATTTCAAATCACAAAATCCACACAATGTAGTAATAACAGACAAAAGAAGTCCATTTATGATCACAACCGTGGTGAGGTCTCTAATACTGGCTATCTGGACTGGACATACTGCAAGTTTCATCACTGATTATATTTCAGGACACTGATGTGATGCGCCATGTGTGCAATTTAAGTAGTTTGAATAAGAACATCAGCAATCATAAAACTTCAGCCTCTGTTACAAATAATAAAACAAATGGCACTGAGCAGATCAAACTGAAGGATATCTGGGTTACAGATCATCTTAATGGCATGCATTCACATACACACATGCGCACACAGTCACATCTCAAACTTGAAACAGAATCATACACATGATACTGAGTGGAGAGGGTAGATATAGGCTACAAAGGTAATAACAATATACAGTTATAATGTAGACATATCAAAGAAATAAGATGGAAAACCTGACAGTAAAAAATATAAAAATTGATAGGATAAAAAGTGAGGATATCGTTGCAGATACTAAGGACACAATTCTCCTTTGTAAGCTGTTTAAGGTGCGAGATCCCTTGTCTTTTACAGCTTAATTATTCCTTTGATCTGTAATTGGAAATGCACTAACAAAGACAAACTACTTAAAATGCGTTGATTTCCCAAGCAACCAGATTTGGATGTACCAAAAACAAAGAAAATCACATACAACACTTGAGATCAACATGATTCTAAAAAGATTTTGGTTCAATTAATACAAAAAATAAAATAAAACTCAAATTGTGATTAAAGATGACTTTCGCCATTGAATTGCTATTTGAGTCTTTCAGACCTGTTCAGTCATTTGTTTTGAGTGAAAGTACATTCCTCACGAAACTACAACCTAGATGCTTTAACGTTCTCCAGACCAAACACAAGTGACCTCATCTGAAGGCCCCGTGAATAAAATAAAATAAAAACCTGTGCAGTTGTAGTTACTGCTATGCCGATGCAATATGACTTCAGATGCATCGTATCAGTCTGTTTAAAAGTGAACTCGTTACAGGGGTATCACATACCAAAAGTAAATCCTTCTAGGACACTGAACTGTCCTTGTGCGTCACTAAGGGCACATGGAAATTGAACTATCAATACTATGAATGGTTTCCATACTGTTATTCAAAGACAAAAAAAATTGTAACAGAAAATCCAGTTTACAGTACATATTTTCGTAACTGTTGGCAAACTGAGCTTATGTTATTTTAAAAGTGACTTATTTAAATATTCCCACATCTGTCAGACAGAGCCGGTGGGAGCCATTGACCATATTCACATGGCCTCCAGGGGTGGGAAAACCCACCCTACGGGCACGCGTGTGAATATGGTCAATTTGGTTTCAGAAATGTGACCACAAGCTAAAACCTACTCGTCACAGGCCATTCTTTGAACTAAAGGAGGATGAAAAGTAACATGTCAAATTGAGTTTCCCAAACTGTAATTATGAAGTAATAAGACAATAACGGGACAATAAGTGCTTAAGTTCAATGCCATTAATGCTTCAAGTCTTCGAAAAAGACTAGGGGAAACATATACAAAGTGCAAATATACTTTTTTCCTTCCTTATCTTTTAGTTAACAACTACAATGGGACAATATTGTAGCTACCGCTGGAAAAGATTGTTGAGCATGGGACTTCATGAACTCATGTAAGTTGTTGAAGAAATCAATAAAGCACCAATGGTCAAAACATAAAAAAGATCAAATGGGTCCATGACCTTCTCTTTGTATCCTTGGGTCAAAGCATATTTGTAAGACTCTTTCCCAGTTCATCACACCTCTAGTGTTAGGGTGAACATTAGAATGCATCATGCGTCATCGTATGAGCTAAGGGCGCGTTTTGTTTGAAACCGAGTGTTCTTCATTGGCATTTTCTTGTATAGACTGAATTTGCAGGGATTTCTTTTAACTGACCGATAATTCACGTAGAGCTGGCTTGACCTTAACGAAAATGCTGCTCTTTCTTTCTCGCGTCAAAATGTCCAGTCAAAAAAAGTTGAATATGTCAGAAATGTGTTCTCTTCCTTCAGTTCATAATTTCTTCATTTCAGATGATACAGGCAGGCTTCAGAGTGGTTAGAGTCAGTCAGTTTCCCAGGACATTGTTTCTCTCTCTATCTCTCACTGTGGAGGGGGCACTGGCGCTGAGGGGTGGAGTGTGTCCCCTCCTGGCAGAGGGGCACTAGGTTCTGAGGGGTCAAGGTCAAAAGAGATACATGTGACTAATTTGTACAACATACAGTACAAGCTCTGGTTAAATATAAGTAGAATACTAAGATTTGTTTCCTTTTGGGTGGAGTGTAGTCTCACGAGCCAGACTGTTGCCTCCCACAATTTTCAAATGCTTCCGTTACGGGTCCATTTGGTTTCATGTGTACACTCTCAGAGTTATGGGGGTCCTTGAAATTATAAAGTTTCAGAACCTCTGATATAAGTAAAAAGGTTAGTTAAATATATAATTCCGCTATAAAAGTGGGATAGAATTTAGTTATTAAACAGACTTCAAAACCGTACACTGGAGTCGTCACATAATAATGTAGGTTTCAGAATAGCAACATACTGCATTTTGCTATCTTGGTAGGTGTGTGTCATGCCTCACCATGGAGGGCTGCTGGGGTAGTGCTGGAGCTGGAGCTGGAGCTGGAGTGGGTGGTGGAGGTGGTGGTGGCGGCGGCGACGGGGGTCTGTCCTGGGGGACATGGGGGTGAAGTGTGAGACCCTGCGGACGGCTGGGACTCAGCAGCCGGGCCAGTGGAGGCAGGCGGTGCAGGGCTGGGGGCAGGCTGCGGTGCGGGTGTACTGGGAGCCGGCTGAGCAGCGGGTGGACCCTGAGGCGGGGCGGCAGTGGCAGCCTGGTTGGGATTAGGGCCCCCCGTCTGGCTTTGCTGCTGGTGTTGGATCTGCTGGAAGTGCTGCTGACGAGCCCTCATCTCAGCGTACTTCAGCTGTTCCATGTGGAAGGACTGACGGTCCGCCAGCAGCTGCTGCCTCTGGTACTCCAACTGTACAAAAGTTACACGTTTTCAGATGTCTGCAACACACACGAGCATGATCGGCCAGCTAGAACTACATCTCCCAGAATGCCACACTCACCGCTTCCCTCTCTCGGTCCATGATGGTTTCCAGTTCTTCAAAGTGTCGCAATTTAATCTCCAACTTCTTCATCTGGGTTTCCACCAGTAGCGCCACCAGGGATTTGATTTTCCTCTCCTCCACTGCAGCCAGGTGCTGAGGATAATACAGGCACACAGGCCACATGAAGAAGATATAGTATATACCGTATACATAGTATACAGACCTCTATGAGAAAATAACCACATGACAGGAAGGTGCTATTATTCTTTTAAGTAACTACAACAATGTATTTTTGTGTAGCTAATCACATAGTATAGTATGTTGTGCACTCTGAACAAATTCTACATACATCTATTCTCATTAGTGACGTTATAGAGAATTAATGCACCCCCCATGTGTCATGTCTCTGCCAATCATTATGGTTTTATGTGCCCTAGGTGGTCTGTTATGTTTTGGTGTATATGAAGACGTTGTACCTTAGCTTTCACAGCAGCAGCAGCCAGGGCAGATGCAGCAGCCGTGGCCAGGTTCCCCTCTCCCACTTCACGCTCCACTTTAGCCTTCCTTTCTCCCTCGCTCTCTCCTTCTCTCTGTCCCTCCTCCGTTCCCTCCTTTCCATCTTTCTCCTTCTCTCCGTCACCTAAGCAGATTAAAAAGTTCTTTCACAAATTGAAGGAGAAAACTAAATGCTCTGTTTTCTGTACGCATGAAGTAAAAAAAATGGACGCACCCATCTCTGAGTCTGTTTTCTCTGCGTCCCTCTCCCCTTCGGCCTCTCTCCCTCTCTCTTCCTCCTTCTTCCCGTTCTCTCCCTGCTTCTCCTCTTCCTCCATGGCTCCGTCTTTGCTCTCCTGTGGGCCAATGGGATGAAGCACAGTGAGGCTCCAGGAAATGGAAATAAAACAACAGGAAAGCACAGTTTCCAACAAACAGCAATCCTACCTTGGGCTCCCTCTTCTCCTCACTGGATTGGCTGTCACTCTTACTTTCCTCGCTGCTTTCCTCTAGAGGGCAAGAGAAAGAGACACAAGTCAGAAACCATTATTCACTTTCTCTCTGCCTTCATCTTTTCCTGTCTGTTCCTCAATCAGTTAGTCAAGCATCTCTCCCGAGTCTGTTTAGTCTCCTGCGTAGCGCGTGCCTTCGTGTGTTTATGTGTGTGTTGATCCGTCCTACCCGGTTTGTCTGCGTCCTCCAGGCCAGTACCTGCGATGCCACTCCCCTCCAGGCCATAGAGTGGATCCTGTCTGCCACTGGCTCTTGCTGCCTCCTCCACCCTCCGCACATGAGCCTCCACCAGAGCCGCTGGAACCTCTTCCTTCATTCGTGAAAACTCCTCTGAGATGGAGAGATATAGACATTGTTAACCACTTACACTAAGTCCTATTTCAAAAATCGAATCGTGTGGAACTTGGGATCCACATGGCAACGGCCCACGTGGGTCTTCGACTTCATGTGGCCGTCATCTATGACATGTCTACGACGTATGACTCCAAATGTGGGCAAGGGTTCAGCCTGATCCGAGTCCCATTGGCTTCCATTTTAACAAAGTTAAATATTCAAATAAGTATAAAACATATCTAAAATAAATTTGTGTTTGCGCTACTGGCAGTGTGTTTCAAGTTTGGTGGTGATCAGTCCAACAGTTTGAGAGATTAGTTCGAGACACACACAGACCGACCCTCTTATAGACTGAGAGCCACGCGGTAAAAATAGAAAATATAACATTTTCACCAATAATGAAACGCCAGGTTTAAAGTGGTTAAAAGCTAAAGCTTGATGTTGTGCAGTAGTGGTAGATTAGTGCTGAACAGCTCTGAGCAGCTTCTCACCTAGAGCAGATTTGGCTGCAGCAGAGGCAACGCGTGGGTCTACCACAGAGGCAAGGAAGGCCACAGTGCTCATGACGGGGTTTCCTGCCTGGCTGAAGGGCACCGGCTGGTAGGCCAGAGGCCCCAGGGTGGTAGACGTCTCTTCTAGGTAGGGGTCCTCAATGGGCAACCGCAGGAAGTGAAGGATGCACTCGTCCTGGGTGCGACTCCCCACGTGCTCCGACACCTTGTTCCAGTCATCCTTGTACATCTCCAGGCCCTGGGGACAGGAGGGGGGTTGTCATTCTCAACCTGTTTAATTTTAAGGACCCCCAGTTTGATATGCATTAGGCCACAGACCCCCATTTGATATGATTTGTTATCTCTGGGACCCCAATCTACAATCTAAATCCTCTGTGTTCATTTAACTCCGTCTACAAATCTGCAAAGTCTACAAATGGTCGGTGGAGTATATTATATTATACTGCTGATGTCACAGTTTTTGTTTTGTTTTATGATAATAAGGGCTTTGTGTTATGTTGTGGTTGGCAGTCTTTTTTGGCCTCCACAGCACTAGTCTGAGGATGAGGAAATCCTTGCCTCCAGTAGCAGCAGTGTCTCCTGTTCGGTCCATTCTCTCATGGAACTCGCTGCGTTCTTACTCTGAACAAGAAAAATGCAAAGAAAAAACAAATCAGGTCATTGTGCAACAGAGCAGTCAGCGCTTCACATGACATCTTCTCTGACTTGTACCTTTGTAGAGATTGTTTTCTTGCTGTACATGTCTGTCCGCAGGCCAAAGTTCTGCAGGTCTACTGTCTTTTCCTTCACCTTATCTGGGAAGGACAGGATCTGCTGGGGAGCAGGGGTCTACAAGGAGACAGAGAAACAAAAAGGACAGATCAAAAATACTATGCTTGAGCCACAACAGTGTCACTCATGAAAAATAACAGATTTTCAAATGAAAAACACAATGAAATCAGTTTAGATTGAAACATCATTCCATATATGGTAAAGATTTACCATGCACAAGGTTAGAGGATTTACGGGAGATGGAAAGATTTATTTGAAACTTGGAATTAACTTGCTATTGAGAGAGTTTAATTTAAAAAAAATGATTAAATAAGCTTCCTTCGTCTTTTACGAGGAAGTTACATTACAGCACGGAGCTTGGTGAAGTCAATGCATGAATGGACGATCCTTAAGTATCAAAGAAATCGTAACCTCTTGTATTTGGGAATATTATGGGTTTTGTCCGGATGCCAAAGGTGAAACATTAAAACGATCTATTTAACATCAATGCCTCCTCTATTCAAACAACAGATTTTCCCTTCAATCGGCGATATACAATTAAATCACCAATCAGAACAAACCTAGTGTGTGTGCACGTGTGTGTGTATGTGTACCTGGGAAGCCTTGGGCTGCAGGGGCACCAGGCTGGATGGAGTGTCTGCTAAGACGTGGAAGTGAGAGGTAGGTGGAGGACCCATGGGTGTGGGCCTGCTCTCAGAGTCCACCTGGTAGTTGATGAGGCCCCATTGCTCCAAGAAGGCATGGACCCTGCAGGTAAAGATAGAGGAGGGGTATCAGTAAAAAAGAAACATTGCTATACCAGAAGGGTGACCCGAGAAGCCGCCTCCACGTCTGGGGAATTAAGAGCTGCAGCAAATTTTCTTAGCGATTATATTACAGATTACTTTATAGATTAACCCAGAAGAACTGGGAAAGCATCGGTGTCATTTTAGATTTAGCATTGGCTATTCAAAAATAGCAGATATACAAGCTCACAGCGTGTCACTTCGTGCCTCACTGCGAGCTTGTACATCTGCTATTTTTGGAAAATCTTTAAAGTGTGAGTACTGATTTAGAAAGGCATTTGTAGAATAAGCCTCAGGCCTTAATGAGTTAATCAAAAAGAAATATATATATATAATTGTTTATATTTTTTATATATCAACGTGAAAAAAATCTAATAGATTTTTTATATCCAACTCAATCTAATACTTCTTCACCATACAACGATCTTGTGCAAAAAAATACAGAAAATAGCCGATCTATAAGCTCACAAAAGTCCGAGTCTTCCCGTTCAGATGTCCCACTGACCTCATGATGGCACACACATCTCCTGCCAGGTTCCTGCGGCACGCGGTGGAGGTCAGGTACTCCTGGGGGTTCAGCCGGTAGGTGTCAATCATGAAGTTCCTGTAGGCCAGGTAACTGGAGAAACAGAGAAATGATTGACAAGATGTCCACACCAGGATTTACCCCACCAAACTGAATCTCTGTGATTATACATTATCGTCACTGTCAGTGGAAACCCTATATGTTAAAAAAAACGTTACTTTTCTGGAAATGGAAAAAAAGAACCAGTGTTCCAATGGATCCAATGTAGTTATTATTTAGATACAAGCTCTTGTAAATACTTTTCAGTGATTAGTATTTATGGAACCCACAGACAGACTTTCAACCTGGCGTCCCTGTTTTGGGCATTATTGGCGAATAAGATTCATAGCGACATCGCGGTGCACTGTGAACTTGGAGCTATCAGCTATTTTCATTACTTTTGCTCGACACTTCGTCATATGACGAAGTAAGCCATTTATTTATGAAAAAAACATAAACAATTTGAGACACAAGGTGTTTTGTTGTTAAAAAGATAACAAATGATAATAGCAATTGACCTAAAGAATACTCACATCTCTGGAGTTTTGGATTTGTTCTTGCCATTGAAGAACTCAGGGAGGGCTCTGCGCTCGATTGCATGAACACTGAGGGAAGACAAACATTTGCATCTCAAGTCCGTACACTCGATCAATTGATTTGTAGCTTTGCAACTCCATATTAGTATCCGAGCGGGTGAGAGAGCTTTCCTATCCTATATGTACCTGTTGTAGTCGAACCACGCGGCATAGCTAGGGATGATGATGTGATGGGTCTGTTCAGTGACGTTGTCCTCATGGAGGTCTGAGCCTTTCACTGGCTCACCCTTAACACTTGGAGAGCCTTCCTCCTCCTCCTGTCCGTACACACACACACACACACACACACACAGGTATAGAACAGTGTTAATTTTGACAGCAAATTCTGTTTTAGTCTTAGTCTTTTGAATAAAATTCCATTTCGTTTTTGTCATATTTTAGACATCCAAAATGTTTTAGTCTAGTTTTAATTGACTGAATATGAAACGATTTTAGTCGACTAAAGCTACAGTTGATTTAGTCGACTAAAATGTATGTTGGCGGGCCGTGATGGCGTCGTAATGCCTGATTTATACTAATAGCTGATCTACAAGCTCGATCTACAAGTTGTGAGCTTGTAGATCAACTATTTTGTGTGACACCCACACGCAGCCAAACATAAAATGACTTGTCTTAGTTCTACTGGATCTCTTCTACACTTCCTTCCCTGACATTTTAGTCTAGTTTTTATTTGTTGACGAAATTGTCAGTATATTTAGTTTCAGTCAACGAAATTAACTCTGGTTCAGAAGCAGAGTCATTCCTAATTTATGCTATGTCACTGTCACACAAAAGCGTTGCCCGCCGACAATACAGCGGCAACCTACAAGCTCATGAGCTTGTAGGTTGCCTATTTTCGGCGGGCAATGCTGTCATACGACAAAGTATGAAGGCTCAGGCTTCAGACTTCTGCAAGATTGAAAAGTCAATTTAACAACTTTTTTGACGAGTACTTTTACTTTCCACTTTGATCTTACCTTTCCTGCCGTCTCCATAGACTCATCTTCTTGCTCATCTGTCCAAGTCAGAAAAACACACAGGTACATGAAACCTGGTTCAACTATCCTATGATCTAATAATGAATGGTTCAACTCTATGGTCAAATAATTACGTGAAGAATACATGAAATATCAGTTCAACTCTGAATAAGTAAAGTAATCAGATTAAGGAACTCACCCATGTCCGTTCCTCCTTTTACCGGGGTGGAGTCAGAGTCTCTCTTAGTGTTAGCTATGAAGATAAAGAAAAAAACGTTCAATTCCCTTTCATGCTAATCCCAATTTATTCAGTAATGGGTGGGTGTTGTTCTTGTTATTTTGATGTTTTCAGATAATGTGCATGTGTTGTTTCGACAGATGCTGGGTTCATTGTTTCGCTGGTATCCTACAGTAGTTTCTAAATAAATCGATTATCGATTACATATTATAACCGATCATAAATCGATTTGTTTGGTTAACTGTTGTTGCACCCACTCTGGATAAAAGCGTCTGCCTGAAGCCTACAATTGTAAATTGTATGTGTTATTGTGTTATGGATGAGTGCTCTACAAATAACACATTGCTGTGTTTACTTGTCTTAGCTGGGTTGCCCTCCTCTGTTGCAGGTACAGGAGACGCTTCGTCCAGGTCCTTGGTAAGGTCCTCTTGCTCCTCCTCTCTCTGACCACGCTTGGACTTGGTGTACGGAGTGGTCGGCCTGTCGTCCAACAGATGAAAGGTATGTTATGTACAATACTGGTTCTCAAAGGGGGGTCCGGGGACCCCCAGAGGACCTTGAGGGGGTTCCAGGGGGTCCCCGGCAAAATGAGGAACACTTAAGCACGTTAGATTTTTTCGGCTATTCGAAAATAGCCGATCTACACGCTCACGACGTGTCACATCGCGACGTGTTGCGAGCATGTAGATCACCTATTTAAAAAAATATTTTGACATAATGTCGACAAATCTTCTCTTATGGAGACCCTGGCACAAAGTCTTTTCAAATGGGGTTCTGCTGCCAAATACATATCAATTTAGGGGTCCTTGACATGAAATTTTTTTAGAACCACTGATGCACAGTATCTGTGACACCAGTGGTCTTGCCGTGACAGTAACGCGGGGTTCTAGACGTGAACATTGTTCTAGTACTGATGCACCGCTGACACGCAAAGTTCACACACCCTTTCTTGGTGTTCTTCTTCTTGCTCTCCTGTGGGGGAGGCGTCGGGGACGGCGACGGGGATCGCTTCCTCTTCTTGGCGCTGCCGGGCTTCTTGTCGCGCCGCTCGTCCGGGGTGGTCACCTCATCTGTCAGGGTCTTGGCCGAGATCCTCTTCCTCTTGGGGCCCGTCTCTCCCACCTCGTAGTCCTCCTCGTTCATCCACTCGTTATACTGGTCCAGGTCTAGGATCCACTTGGCATGGACCTGTGGTGGACGGCAGAAGACATGCAAGTTATTGTCAGTCACACGTGAACTCATAGATCCTCTGACCAGCATTTTAGTTATGAGTCAAAGCATGCTGTGAGCTGAGGAGACGTTTACATTAGGGCTGCATCTATAGATTGTTTTCTTTGCTATTATTCAATCGATTTCGTTTTTGATTAATCAAATAATCAAGAGGTTTTTGTACCAAATCGAAAAATAATGATATTGAATTATTTTATAAATCGACTACAAATAGAACAACACATCGCGCTGCAATGTGTTGCTTGTAGATCTAATATTTTCACTATTTCTATTTTCACCTATAATGACATGCCCAAAATAGGCATCAATTATTAAAATCGATTATCTTTATAATATATTTAATTGATTAGTTTGATAAACTAATCAATTTACTAGTTTACATTGTGTTTTACAGAAAGAAAGACTTAACCACATGACTTAAAGTAATTTGACTATTGTTTCCCCTGCTGGGGGAAAAGGTAATAATAATAAACACTATTTATGTAATGTTTTTCTAAACAAGGTTACAAAGTTGCTTTACAAAGAACAGCATACAATTAAACAACATGCAAGACAGATAAAAAATACAGCTACAAATAGGACACTATGAAATAAATCTGATTAAGATCTGACCAAGAGAGGAAATAAGGTAATACTAGGGAACAAACAGGAGAGTTAGGACACAGGCAATATGGGGGATTTTTTTTTTTTTACATAAATAGATTGTCTAGAAACTAGAGTTTAAAATAAATATAATACAATAATAAAACTATCAAAATAATAGCGCAATAGAACAGTGTGTACTGTCAATAGAGAGATACTATCAGTATTCAAAGTCTGGAACTATGTGAATTCACAGCAGTGGCGTCCCAGTGTAAGTTCTGGTAGTCAGCCTGGCTATTTGCAATTGTACTTCATATTTCAATGGAGAATAATATGAAAATGTTGTGCAATATCTACAGTATATGCACACAAAAAGTTGAGAACCACCGGTCTATAAAACAACATACGAAAGGCACAAACATATGTGTGGTGGATGCTGTGATGATATGCTGACCTTCCTGGGTTTGTCTGCGCTGGGAGCGTCCTCCACTCCAGCTTCCACCTCACTAGCTGAGATCCACGTGTCATAACTGAACAAGCAGAGGAACCAGGTCAGAGGTCAGATGAGAGAAAACAAGTGTGGGGAAAAAGGTCCTGAAGGACAAATACAATGGTAAATGGTGCATTTATATAGCGCCTTAATTCAAAGAGCTTTACAATGTGGTTTACATTCACCCATTCACACACCGATGGCAGAGGAAACCATGCAAGGCACAAACCTGCTCACCGGGAGCAGTTAGGGGTTAAATGTCTTGCTCAAGGACACTTCGAAAGTAACCCAAGGGGAGCTGGGGAATGAACAGGGAACCTTTCAATTCCCAAGCAGCCACTCGACCTCCTGAGGCACTGCCGCCCAAAAGGACATACAGTATATACAGTACAAAGCAAATACTGTTGTACAGCAAATTACCTCACAATGTGTGTGTGTGTGTGTGTGTGTGTGTGTGTGTGTGTGTGTGTGTGTGTGTGTGTGTGTGTGTGTGTGTGTGTGTGTGTGTGTGTGTGTGTGTGTGTGTGTGTGTGTGTGTGTGTGTGTGTGCGTGCGTGCGTGCGTGCGTGTGTGTGTGTGTGAAATGTACACTCTGTATGATGAAGCTGTTACAGTGCTCAATGCATATATAATAGAAAACGTGTGTGGGCTTGCTGCAATATCACAGGAACAAAATATGCAGCTTGAATCCATAGAAAAGATGCCACAGCAGCTGAACAATACAGCGTAAGCATTCGACTGATCCACAAGCTCACAACACGACACGTTGTGAGCTTGTAGATCAGCTAAATATTCTCTATTTTTGAAATGTTTTACATTTTTTTAAACTTTTCGTCTACAATGACATTACCAAAACAGGGATCTATGACTAATTACTAGTGATTATGTTTTATTATAGATTAAATCGATTAGTTAGTTTGATTAACTGCTGCATCCCTACTCAGAACCAACCTGTCTGGATAATAGCCCCAGTGGAGCAGGACCTGCTTGTCTCTCTTCATCACGGGACGCACCCACTCTTCTGAAACGAGACAGAAGAGAACATTAGCTCAAAACTAGTTACTATTGCAACATCACAATCAATCCAATATCTCCAATATTAATCCATTCAGACCGGGTACGCATCTGAGATGCATGTACGGTAGATCTGCTATTCTTTGAAAAATCAATTTGTGCAAAGCTGTGAATATATATATGTTTTAAAGCGAACATTTCTAAACTCCGATCTGTGCTTCTGGGGGTTCCTGGAACAACATATTTTGAGATGGGATTCCGCCGCCAAATACATATCATTTTGGGGGTCCTTGACATGGAAAAGTTGGAGCACCACTGATATAGCAACATACTGTTAGGATTTAGAAAACATTTTTAGATATGTATGAGATGGGGGTCCGCGGGGACCCCCATCTCAAAATATTTTGTTCCAGGACCCCCCCACAAGCAAAGTTTTGAGTTACAAACGTTCGCTTTTAAAAATATATATTCAAAGATTTGCACAAATCTTCAAGATTTAAAAAAAATAGCAGCATGGATTAAAAGAATGACGGCAATTGCTCAAGTTAGCCTCACCTTCCTCCAGACTGGTAGGAATAGGAACCACCACATGGGAGCTGGTAGTCTTGTCCTCAGTCACTGAGCCCTGCAACAGAAAGGTCCACACACATTGAATAATACAGTAAGGCAAGGTGAAAGCCAAAAGTAAGGGTGAATATTTGTCTTTAGTCTAATACAGGATTGTTATGACAACGACACATTATTACTGAAATATACAACTACAGAAAAAGTTTTTTTTTTTTTATGTACTACATCAGTACTTTATGTACACTAATTTCCCAAAACAGAGGCAAATACTATACCCTAAAATGAATATATATTTTAACCACTTTCAACCTGGTGTCCCTATTTTGGGGAACATCATTATCGGCAAAACAATTATTAAATTTAATTGATTTTGTTTTGCATCACAATTGCTCACGCAGATCTATTTTTTCTCTTCAATGAATTCAGGTGTGCCTTGAGATTGTGACTTTCCCGTTGGTGTGCCTTGGACACAAACAGTTTGAAAACCACTGGTTGAGCCTACGTTTATAAATGTAATTTTAATGATTGGATATCTCCATTTGTTAACTTTTTGATCTTGGACCCTCTGTGAAACAAGAAAAAAGGAACAATCCTACCTGATGTCTTTTAATGATGTCCTTCAGTTTGCCCAGCAGCTTGGGCTCTATGTCTGAACCCAGGCAGATGACAGGTCGAGTCAAACAGTTGTTCTGGTGGGGAGAAACACAGAAAATGAGAGAAGACATATAATTATACTGTGTATAAAGCACACAGGGGGTTAAAAGAGGAGAGAGAAAACACCAGAATGTCTTCTATTGGAATGACTAATGACTCTTGACAGAATCTGCAGTGAAATATAGATTTGGTCTCTGCTAGTTTTTGGCTGCTTATGAAAAGGCTTCCATTTGAAAATTGCTTTGTCAAATCACTGTTAAGTGATGGAGGCCTGCAGTGCAGGATTACTGGTTAGATCACATGATTGGATGATCTATGACTTTCTGTGAGACTCTAGCTGGTTTCATATCAGCAGATCTACTCTCAGTCGACTATGTAGAAATCCCTACAATAACAATACACCTAAAACATTTAGAGTGAGAGTAGCATTCACATTTTAATACAGAGTTTCAAAATTGTAGCGTAAAGAAGAAACAGTGGTATTTTGACATTCCAGATTGTGTTGTAAAGAAAGGAGACAATACCTGCACTAGAGACTTCTCTATGGTCATGAACATCTCCACATTCCGGTCCATCCTCGACGGATTCTGGAAGTCAAACCTGCGCCTACCAGGAAATTAGACTGGAGTTACACATGAAACAGCAATACTGTGTATAATTGATACTGTATAGTCAAACACAAAGCTAGATCAGTGGTCTCCAACCAGTGGTGTAAAGTAACTAAGAACATTTACTCAAGTACTGTACTTAAGTACAATTGTGAGGTACTTTTACTTTACTGGAGTATTTCCAATTGTCTATACTTTTACTTCTACTCCACTACATCTCAGAGGCAAATATTGTACTTTTACTCCACTACAATTATTTGAAAACTTTAGTTACTAGTAACTTTGCAGATATAAATTATTACGTTATAAAACATACATTAACCACTTTAGCCCTATTTTATACCTAGGCTATTTGAAAATAGCCAATCTACAAGCTACAAGATTGGCGACGCGTTGTGAGCTTGTAGATCTGCTATTTTCAAACATTTCAGTACTTTTACTTTTGGTACTTTAAGTACATTTTTTCCACCACTGTCTCCAACACATAGGTCACGAGCTTGAGGCCAGACAAATCAAGCTACTAACTGGCTTTACAAAGCATTTTCCAAAAATACATTTCTGCATGCATTGTGCACTCTCTAGTAAGCATGAATTATGCCCTCTCTCTAGTTAGCACGCACTGTGCTCTCTACTTAAGAAGTGTTCAGTCATACCAGTTCCAGGAAGGAAACACTTTTTCTTCACAAACGTGAAGGGACAAGTGGTAGCTTGATATGTGGGGCTAGCATAGCGGCCAGTAAGACACAATGTTTTCCAACAAAACCAGCTAAGCTTATTTGGTAGGAATGTTGTAATGTCTGTGAGATAGACTAGCATGAATAAGATTGTACTCATAAGAATGTGGCATAAACATATACTTATGTATGGTAATGAAATAGGCAGTAACATATATTTCTGTATTATTGTGTAACTGATTGAATTGTTTCATATCAAACAAGTAGCTGCCATATGTTCCCTCAAAGTAGCTCTCATAATGAAGTCGGAGACCCCTGATCTAGACATAGACATATTATTATCTCCCCACTTCAACAAGAAATGTGATTATATGTATTTCTAATATTAGTCCAGCTAGAATGAAACGCTTACCATCCCTGGTCGCTCTTGAACTTGTAGGCAGCAGCCAGTATGTGGCAGAGAGCCCCTCCAGATTTAAAGTCCAGAAAACATTTCATCTGTGGATGCAAAACAAAGAAGAGAAAAGTGAGTCACGTAGGTAGCGTGTGCGTGTGCGTGTGCGTGTGCGTGTGCGTGCGTGTGTGTGTGTGTGAATACGTGGGACGGGGGTGCATGAGACCTACTGGTAGCTTAGTGAGGGGTGGGTTGCTGACATGTCGTCCAAACACCTCTTCCTGGAACTGAAGCAGCTGAACAACCAGGCTGGACAGAGACTTGTTGGTGGGGGGCTCTGCCTGTATGTACTGTGGGAGCGAGGACAAGGAGACATCAATGGGAGATAAATACAGTATATTGTCACTGTCCGGGTGATAACCTCATATTATGTCATTTTAATTATTATTTAAAAAAGTACAAAAATAGTAATAGTAATAGCAACGTTATAGCAAGTAACGCTGAGCTGAGCCGAGCCTGCTATTTTCACTACTTAAGTGTGAAACTCTTGCATGATGAAGAAGGGCTTTTATTTACTGGGGAATTTTTTTTTAAGTTGAAATATGGAGATATATAAGGTTTCTGCCCGACAGCAATGCTGCCTGCAAGTTCTTATTTTTCCTCCTGTGTAGGCTGTGAGTTAGGTCACTCATGACGCAAAGCCATTTGATCTGATTTGGGTTATAGAAATGATGAAGCACTCACATATATTTCTTTCTTTTCACATACAAGATCTTTCTGTATGTATATTCATCAGAGATGAATATAAAACAATAATGGACAAAGGATGATTTAAAAAAGAAATCGGTGTGTGTTTTATTTTGGCATCACTCGCAGCGTTCCCCCAACAACAGGCCATGACTGCAGATGCGCGCCACGAAAAGGCAACATCTGGATCTGGGCACCCGGGCCAGCAGCCACTATTAAGCCACTACTAGCTGTCTGGCTGTGTAGCTAGCAGGGCAGGGCTAATGTACCCCCTTTTTTTTGTGCATAAATACATCTTCCACCGGATCAAATATATCCCAGATCTGCGTTAGATCACACATAAACGTGCATTAGCGACAATTCGATTGAACGCCTGCATCTACGGGGAAGACGTCGATCGCCTCAGCATCCTTTTGTATTCCGGCTCATGTGGATTAAACAGCTGGACATTCTGCAACCAACCCATCTCACACCTCTCCTCCCTCCTCTCTTTGTCACTCCTTTTAGCCGAAGACATGGAACCGCACAGCTCTGGGCTCATTGTAAAATGTTACGTGTACGGATCGCAATGGTAAAAAAAGTCAAATGAATCAACTACCTTTTTGTAATTCTTTCCCAGCCACACGCGGACATTATCGAACTGCGAAACGGTGTCAGACGCTTCGAAATGTTTTACATTCGGGCCGCCGTCTTTCTTCCGCACCGCCATCTTTTGCCTGCAGACAACTGCTTGCCGACGTCGACCGCCGCGCAGCGGGCAAGGAGCGCTATTGCAGCCTCTCCAAGGCTGCTGTAATGAAAGTGGACGCACGCGAGGTGGCGTAGTCGTGCAAACAATGTCGTTTCAGTTGTCAAAATGGTAACAGGATAGGTGGGCACTAGGGACATCTGGGCACCTCGATGACCAATTGTCTATTTTGTCCAAAATGTAAAAAAAAAAAAAAAAACATACAAATTGGAAAATGTTTTTGAGTAAAAACAGTATGCCTGATTAGAACACGAGCTTAAACATTCGACAATTAAATTGCTACAAAACCTGTATATCCAGTTATTTTGGGGCATAAAGAAGAAGTTGATAATAATAAATTGAATTGAAGGATAAAATTAAGTCTAATAAGGATGTACCATGCATGTTCACATCATGTATACTTTACATTACTTACTGTAATTACTTACATTAATTACTTTAATTCTTTAATATTTTAGACAAAATAGCCAATTTTACATCGAGGTGCCCAGATGTCCCTAGTGCCCACCTATCCTGTATCCGTCAAAATTGGCTGTATTCTATGATAATAATCATTTTAATAACCTTTGGGTAAGGGCCACATAAAACGTTTATCAAAAGCTAAATTCAAAATTTGCTAAATCACAACAAGGGAGTAGATCCACTACTGTTGCCTTGGCTTGTCTAATAAAAACATAATTAAATGTAATGACTATTAGTATTAAGCTACCTTTAACCTGTGGTTAACATGTGTTTTCCTACATTAAGCTGCTGTATGATTTCTTTTCAATTAATGGATTCTTCTCAACACATACAAAGTCAGGCATAGTTTAAGTCAAAGATAACTTTTCAATAACCTCGTCCTCTTCTTGTTAATCTTCGTTACTACTGCATGTATGTGTGTGTGTGTGTGTGTGTGTGTGTGTGTGTGTGTGTGTGTGTGTGTGTGTGTGTGTGTGTGTGTGTGTGTGTGTGTGTGTGTGTGTGCGTGCGTGCGTGCGTGCGTGCGTGCGTGCGTGCGTGCGTGCGTGTGCGTGCGTGCATGCAGGCGTGGGGGCGTGCATATGTGTCCATCCGTCCATCCGTGCGTGTGTGTGTGTGTGTGTGTGTGTGTGTGTGTGTGTGTGTGTGTGAGTGTGTGTGTGAGAGGGAGAGAGAGAGAGAGAGAGAGAGAGAGAGAGAGAGAGTGAAGTCTATTGATTATTTTAATCCTTCTATTTGTGAGTCTGTGATCCTCTCAGCTCAGGGTTCCATGTGGGGATTGCTAATGGGGCTGCACGCTTCCCTCTCCAGCCCTCTCCCCCGTCCAATTAACTTTACACTGGAATCTGCTAGAAGTGAGCACAGGGACAGAGAGAGAGAGAGAGAGAGAGAGAGGAGAGGCTGCTGAGTTACCACCCCTTCCCCCATTTTAACATTTTCCAGACCTCCCATGTGCACCAAATTCATCATAAACCTTCACATTCAGAATAGGCTTACCTCTCACCTTTAATTAAAGATCTGTCTCCTTGTTTTTATTCCAGTGAGGTGAGACCTCTGTTCAGCCAATGCTTTACCTGGGGGTTTGCTGAGGGTAGAATGGACAGAGCAGTGGCATGTCTTAAAATGATAGTCTGCTCTAAAACAAAATTCATGTTATTCCTACAGTATATGACCCTAGAGGCATGTTGAATCAATGTTTCTGAACACGAGTATCTCTCCCCTGAAGCTAGAATACCAAGAACTAAAACTTTCAACAGTACTATCAAGCTTAACATGTGGGAGCTGCTTTAGTATCAATGTTTGCCATGTTTGATTCATAGACTCAT